>NC_137806.1:4821516-5392755 GCF_963383645.1 Muscardinus avellanarius
CTTGCTTCATGCCTACTCCAGAGCATTTTCTTACTTACTTTCTGCCTTTCAAATCTATATAGTCTCCAAAATTCTTTTAACTTCTGATAAATTAGTGATTGTGTCCTTTCTTCTCTTAGATGCTTCTAAATTCCAGTTAAAATAGGCTCTCTGCTCATCAGCTTCTGTTCTGTTGACAAAGGTTTCTAGTCTAGTGTGTCAGAATGCCGGTTTAGGAGTAGCCCGTGTTCCCCGAGGACGGACACGGAGAGCCAGAGCACCCTTAGTTCCAGCTCCTCCTTTACATGCTTGCAAGTCAAGGTGCCAGTTATAAAATATCAAGCCAGCTGGAGGACCCGCTGGTGTTTTTTTCTCCAAGCATTCCTCCTTCCTTGAATTGGTAATTCCCATTTTATCAGAGAAGCCACTTCTCCTGAAATTGCAACCACCCATGGGCTTCCCCTATGAGGCCATTGTACATTTGGGGTCCCCCAATAATTCCACCCTGTTGCGCTAGAGGGAACCAAGCACCTATCATCTTTGAAGTGTGTGTGTGTGTGTGTGTGTGTGTGTGTGTGTGTGTGTATTACTGGGTATTGAACCTAGGTCATTCTACTCTGAGCTATACTGCCAGGAATTTTTAATTTGAGAAAGGGTCTCATAAAGTTGCTGAGGATGCCATCAAACCTGTGATTCTCCTGTCTCAGCCTCCCAAGTACTGAGATTACAGGTGTATATAACCATGTCTGGCTTATCTTTGATTTCTTTATAAACAGGAGTTCAGAGAACTTCTATTTTTTTTTTCCAGTACTGGGGATTGAACCCAGGGGCATTCTACCTCTGAGCTACATCCTCAGCCCTATTTTTTATTCTTTATTTTGAAACAAGTTCTCACTAAGTTGCAGAGGGCCTCACTAAGTAGCTGAAGCTGTCCACAAACCTCCTGTCTCAGCCTCCCAAGAACTGGAATCACAAGAGTGTGCCACCACACCCAGCTGAGAATTTCTATTTTAAAATAGGCAAGATTATAAGTCTGGAGAAACAAAAAGCCAAAAAGTAAACTTAGGTCATGAAAGAGTGTCAGGAGAAAAGGGAAAAAGATAAATCTAAATACTAGCAATGCTCTGTAACAACAATCAGCTGACCAAGTCCCTCAACCAACCAGAAACAAATGTTCTGAAACAACTCAGATACAAAGGTTCTGAAATAGCAGCTCACAAATACAGCCTCAGAAAACAGCAAAGCACATCCACACCAGCTGGCTCAGAATGAGCCAAGGCCCACACAGGAGGAAGAGAGGGCCTGGCCCAGGGTAACTCTCGACGGCCGAGGAGATCCGGGTTGGCGACCCGCAAGGGTCCGGGCTGGTACCTCATGGTGAAAGTGGATCCTCCCTGAGACCCGCCCAGTGATGCCAGAAAGCATCATGAAAAAATAATGCTGAAGAAATCAGAAAACGAGTTATTCTGAGCCAAGTATGAGTGCACACAGATTCATGGCCCAGGAACACGGCTTCAAGTTACCTGGGAGGGCCATAAGATTAAACTCTTTATCATCTTTTGTATCCCCCAAAGAAAGTAGATGTGTCATCAGATAGCGAGACCACAGAGAGGTAGGGAAAACACGAGATTCAGATGCTTGCCACAGCCAGAGGAAATCCTCTGGAGGACTCGGGTGCCTCCTGGCCCCAGCTTCAAGGTTGGGAGAGGCCAGGGTCCGTCAAGCTCAGTGGACGTTTATCCAGTGGTCACAAATAAGCTAGGTCAGATGCAGAGGTGGCAAAATGGCTGTGGAAAGGGACCGAAGATGGTTCAATATAGGCTGGGCGTCCCAATGTGTTCCATCTCCACCAGCTCTCGGTGCGCCAACCAGAGAAATGCAAGCAGCCTGGGAGCCCAGGCTCCACGGAGCAGTTCACCAGGGGTATTCCACCTCTGAGTTACATACCCCCCAGACCCTTTTTTTTGTGGTGGTACTGGGGTTCCTGGAAACCCTTCTACCTCCGGGATACACTCCCAGACCTATTTTTGTACTTTTTTATTTGGAAACATGGTCTCTTAAGCCAGCGCGGCTGGCTTCGAACCTGAGCGATCCTCCTGTCTCCGCCTCCCAAGCGTGGGGATTACAAGCGTGCGCCACCATGCCTGGCCCCCAGACCCATTTTATTTTATTTTATTTTATTTTATTTTTATTTTGAAACAGGGTCTCACTGAGTTGCAGAGGGCCTTGCTAAATTTCTGAGGTTGCTCTCAAAACTGTGATCCTCCTGTCTCAGCCTCCCCAGTATTGGGATTAAAAGTGTGCGTCACCACGCCCAGTTTGGATGCACCTTTTGAAAATCTAACCCGATGGAACCTTTTTTCTTTTTTATGCAGAAGTGAATTGATCTTTGGGCCCATCGATCAGGCCTGGTCTCTTCTATAAGCCATCAGTAACCCCCCGATATACACATATACATACATCTATAGACAGGTACATATATCGACACATACATATATATGTATATATATACATAATATATATTTTTGTACTGAGGTTGAACCCAGATGCATCCTACTTCTGAGCTACACTCCTATCTTTATTTGATTTTTTATTTTGAGACAGGGTCTCCTTAGTTGCTGAGGGACCTCACTAAGTTGCTGAGGCTGGCCACCAACTTGCAAGAGACTCTCCTGTCTCAGCCTCTCAGGCGCTGGGATTGCAGATGCCCACCAGGACAGCCGGATCCCTGCACATATTTGATCATTCTGTCGACCCCAAATGCCGGGATGTGTTTCCAGACTTGCTGGCCACCTCGGTCTGGGCTCCTGGGATGTGCAAGTTTTTGGAGGAGATCCTGTTTGTAAACAAGTGTGTGAAATGAACGGGCTCGGCCAGGCCTTTTGACAGCTGTCATGGATGTGCGTCTAAGGTTAATGTGAACTTTAATTAAGTCACACATAAAGACTCGCGGGGGGGGGGGGTGTTAAAAATTAAAGAGCTTTTAAGATACAATGCAGCAAGTCCTGCTTTTAAAATAGACAATTGTGAAAATTTGAAGCTAAAACAATCACAAAGCCAGTCAAGCCATACAATTTAAACCTGTTCCGTGGAAAAGACAGAATATTATTGTACTGCTGTTCATTTCTTTCTTTTGTCTAGACACTCAATGCAATTAAGGGTTATTATGTTTTACTGAATTGTGGGGTTTTTGTTTTGTTTTGGTGCTGGAAGCTGAATCCAGGGGCATTCTACCTCTGATCTCACCCCCAGCCCTATTTTATGTTTTATTTTGAAACAGGGTCTCACTAAGTTGCTCAGGTTGGTCTTGAACCTGAGATCTCCCATCTCACCCTCCCAAGCACTGGGATAACAGGTGTGAGCCACCATGCCGGCTTTAGTTGTGTTTTTAACTGTTTTATTCCAAATTAAAGCTCCTTTTCCTTTCTTTTTCTTCTTTTGAGAAAGAAGAATGCTGCCCAGGCTGGCCTTGAACACGGGCTAAAGAGAGCTTCCTTCAACCTCCCAAGTAGTGGGACTGCATGGACTCAAAATTTAGTTTTTTTTTATTTTGTCCAATTCCTCCAACACATAAAAGGAAAAGATCCAAAATTTCCAACACAATTCTGAAAGTACATATAAGTGACAGCGTTTTTGCTGTCTCATTTTGTTGGAACAATGGTAAAATCATATGAATTGAAAACAATGTTACATGTATCTCTAATTCTTTCCCTCTCCCTTAATGGTGAGATAATTAATGCCACTTAAGGTGGCAATGTTTGACCATGTCACTTCTTAATATAATGTCTCAAACATTTAGTTAACCTGCATTTAATTTAATTAGCAATTCTAACCACAACAGCCTAAGCATTCTTTATCCTGAATACATGTCTTAGGTTACTAAAAACCCAAAGTCCTTAGCCATCTCAATCAACATCCTCACTGCTGTAATCCCAAACAACTGACCACGCATGAAAGAAGACTTATTTGCTCAGAGTTTTGGAGAATTCAGTCCACGTGAAGCAGGGGTCTGTGGATCCCAGGGCATGGTGGTGGGAGGGCAGAGAGTACAGAGCAAGGTCTTTGCTCTCACGCCGTGGAGGCTGGGAGCTAGAGCAACAAGCAAGGGGCTTCAAAGGTAAAGGCACAGTTCCTAAGGCATAACCCCAGGACGCACCTTCTCCAGTCACACTTCATTGCCTAGGTTACCCCCAGTAGATCCATTACAATGGACCTACCACTGATGAGATTGCAATCTCGTGACTTAATCACATCAACTCTGAACTCTTCTGGGGATGCTCTTTATCCAACAATGACATTAACTAAAACCATTTCTGTATTTTTTTTTTTTTTTTTAGTGGTAGCAGGGGTTGAACCCAGGGGCATTTTTACCTTTGAGCTATTTCCCTAGTCCTATATTTTTTATTTTGAAACAGGGTCTCACTAAGATGCCGAGAACCTCTCTAAGTTGCTGGCGCTGTCTTTGAACCTGCAATCTTCCTGTCTCAGCCTCCTGAGTACTGGAATTACAGGCGTGTGCCAGTATATTCAGCACATTTCTATGTTCTTGCTTATTGGATGGCTAGGGGCTGAAGGTGTACTTTAGTGGCCCAGCGTCTGCCTAATATGTACAAGGCTCTGAATTTGATCCCCAGTGCTAAAAAAGCAAAAAACAAAAAACCCAAAAAACAATTACTGCTGATGTGACAACCTATGCTGTGTCGCTGGGAATCACAGAGAGAACTTGATGAGACCTTTTGAGTAATCTCGGGATTTATGATTTTTCCAAAGCTTCACTAGCCACAAAGAGGAGGTTTAATAAATAAATTGCATTTGTCTATTGTTCTACAGTAAAAATTTTACAATAAAATCCAAAGATACTAAAGACTAAGACAGAAGTAACATGACTTAACACCTAAAAATTTCTATGCGCCAGGCGTGGTGGTGCACGCTTGTAATCCCCGCGCTTGGGAGGCTGAGACAGGAGGATCACACAGGTTTGAAGCCAGCCTCAGTTACTTAGTGAGGCTCTCAGCAACTTAGTGAGACCCTGTTTCCAATAAAATATAAAATAGATCTGTGGGTATAACTCTGAAGTAGAAGGTCTCTGGGTTCCATCCCTAGTACCATAAAAAAAATTCTAAAATATGCAGTTTTTGAATGGCCTGCTAAAACTTATTTTTTATCTTATAAAATTCTGTAGCAGTAGACATATCCCAAATAACATTTCCAATATTTTTCATCTGTTTTGTGAATAGAATAAGACCCTAGCGAGACATATTTTTACCTATTTATTGATTTATGGTTTCACAACTATTTCTTTAGAAAACTTTTCTGTCCATTTTGACAATCTACTTTTGATACAAGAATCTAGGCCAAATTTTTGGAATAATATTTGTTAAAATTTTTCATAAATATATTCTGAATTTAGAGCATTAAAATTATATTAAAAACCTGATCCAGGACTCTGGGTTTAGATCAGTGGTAGAGTATATGCCCAGCATGTCTGAGGCCCTGGGTTTAATCACCAGGAGCCCAAGCACATGTGTGTATGTACTTGTGCACACACACACACACACACACACACACACACACACACACACGGAAAACAAAACCTAATCTATGATGTAAAATAAATAAGATATATTTTTCTGAGGAAAGCGTATAGGTATGTGCCTCCACTTTGTGATATTTTCTATTCAAAGCTTGAAATTTACTAAGTAGTAAACTTGCCGAGCCGTGGTAGTAATAAAGTCCTTTGATTTATCAGCTCTCCCTAACAAATATTTAGTATTAAATACTGTATTTTTGTAGTATACAGCCCTTTCTCTTGAAAAGTTAGAGAAAAAATATAGAGGATGATATAAAATTACTGTGAGTTGAATATAGTGCAATTATTTGTATAGAAATTATAAAATGGAGCCAGACATGATGGTGCACACCTGAAATCCTAGTACTCAGGAGGCTAAGATAGGAGGATTACAGGTTCATGGCCAGCCTCAGCAACTTAGCAAGGCCATCAACAACTTTTTGAGTCTTTCTTTCTTTCTTTCTTTCTTTCTTTCTTTCTTTCTTTCTTTTTCTTTCTTTCTCTCTCTCTCTTTCTTTCTTCCCAGGGGCATTCTACCTCCAAGCAAAACTCCCAAAGACAAAAGTATCTAAAAATTATAAGAAAATAAACAATAATATTTAAGTTAATAATTAAATTATACAATGGAATTTTTAAAATTTAGAAACAGGTCCATTTTATTTTTCTTTTGAAATGGCTTCACTAGGTTGATGAGAATCTCACTACTTGCCGGACTATCCTCAAACCTCAGCCTTCCAAGTACTAGAATTACAAGCATGCACTACCATGCCAGGCTGTGAGACTTTATTTCAAAATAAAAAAAATAAAATAGAGTTGGGGGTGTAGGTTTGAGGTAGAATTCCCCTCTGTTCAATCTCCAGCACCACCAGAAATAATTAATAATTAAAAATAATAATAATAATAAAAGGAGAAATACACTATAAGGTGGAAAAGTAGAAGAGCTTTTAAATGCATTTTATAAGTTTGGCGAATACCTTCTTTCATACCTATAGGAATGTGAGATGACGTATAAAAATATACTAGTAAAAGGCATTATTCATAAGAGCCATAAAGACACAGGTGAGGAGGAGCCCCAGCCTGTCACTTGTACCAGCTCCTTCCAAGATGAGGACTTAACTTCCTGCTTATTACTTTGTATTCTTTTTCTTTCAATGAAGGAGGAGGAGGAGGATCTTCTCCCAAATTGCATACGACATTGGCCCCACCCACAAAACTTGAATTTGCCCCATCAAGGTGTAAACAATATATAATCTGCATAAAATGAGCATGTTATTGCAATGAACTATTTTAAAATGCTATGACCAGAGACATATACCAGATTTCTGGATGACAAAATTCAATACTATTGCCAGGTGTGATGGTGCACACTTGTAATCCCAGTACTTGGGAGGCTGAGACAGGAGGATAGCGCAGGTTCAAAGCCAGCCTCAGCTACTTAGTGAGCCTCTCAACAACTTAGTGAGACCCTGTTTCCAAATAAAATATAAAAAATAGGTCTAGGAGTGTAGCCCAAAAGTAGAAAGCCCCTGGGTTCCATCCCTAGTACCACACCAAAAAAAAAAAAAAAAAAAAAAAATCAATACTATTAAAATGTCAAGTCTCTCAAAGTTAAACTGCAAGCACAATAAATATTCTAACCACATTTAGAAACACAATTAATCTTTGGAAAAATCTGGAAAAAAATAAGAGACACTAAGAAATTTTTGGAAAGGATGATTAGTTGAATGGGAGGTGCTGGGTTGAGGGGAAAAGAATTTTTTTCCAGACCCAAAACATGTTATAAAACTTCAGTAATTTAAACAATGTGGTACAGGTACAGGAATAGACATTCTATCCAGAACAGACATTAGGACATGTAAATCATGAACAGCTAGCCAGGTGTGGTGGTGCACACCTGCAATCCTAGTGTTCAGGAGGATCTCAGGTTGACAGCCAGCCTCAGCCACTTAGTGAGACCTGTTCAAAATAAAACAGGGCTGGGGATTTAGGTCAGAGGGAGAATGCCCCTGGCTTCAATACCCAATACCACATGCGCAACAAAATTAATAGCTGATAAAAGAAAGCATACAAGTTCAATAGGGGAGGGAGGGGTGTTAAGAAAACAATAATGTAGCTGGCTAGGTAACTGGGCATGAATATTTTTGCGGGTCTGGGGATGGAACCCAGAGGCATTCTATCCCCGAGCTACACCCCCTGCCCTATTTTTTATTCTTTATTTTGAAACAGGGTCTCACTGAGTTGCAGAGGGTCTCACTAAGTAGCTGAGGCTGTCTGCGAACCGCGATCCTCCTGGTCTCAGCCTCCCGAATGCTGGGATTTCAAGCGTGCGCCACCACGCCCGGCTCTGGGAATGAATCTTAATCATACATTATTTACTCAAACTAAATAAAGTAAAAAAAAAAATATTTTCAAAGACAAAATTATCTAAAATTATAAGAAAATAAAAAATGATAATATTTAAGTTAATAGAAGTGAGAATATAAGATATTTAAAAATTTGCACCCCAAAATCTTCATACCCAAATTAGAGACAAGCAATACATAGAGATGTAAAATGTTTTCTACAAGTGTACAAAATTAACACTGAATTTATTTATTTATTTATCTTTTGGTGGTACTGGGGGTGGAACCCAGAGGCTTTCTATCTCCGGGCTATACTCCCAGACCTATTTTATAATGTATTTGGAAACAGGCTCTCACTAAGTTGCTGAGAGCCTCACTAAGTAGCTGAGGCTAACTTTGAACCTGTGTGATCCTCCTGTCTCAGCCTCCCAAGCACGCCCAACTAATACTGAATTTATTTGAAGAGCTAATATGAATTAATAAGAAAGCACCAAGATACCAATAGATTAATTAATATAGAAAAAACTCACAGTCTAGCAGTTCTTCAAATTTTTCAGCATGAAGTTACCACATAACCAGAAACTGCATAACCCATGAAATTATATGTCTACCCCAATACTTGAATCTGAATGTCCGTAGAAACATTACCTATAATAATTAAAAAGTGAAACAAGCTAAGCATGGTGGTGCACACTTGTAATCCCAGTACCTGAGAGACAGACAGAAAGATCACAGGTTTGAGACCAGACTGAGCAATTTAGCAAGGCGTTCTGCAACTTAGTGAGACCTCGTTTCAAAATAAAAAGTAGAAAGGGCAGAGGTACAGCTCAGAGGTAGAATGCCCCTGGGTTCAATACCTAGGACCCCCCCCCCCCAAAAAAAAAAGAAAGACTCCAAATATCCATCAACTGACACAGGGTAAATAATATTGTTAGACAGAGTAAGCAAGTTCTGGTTCACATCACAACACGGTTGACTGTTGGGAACTTGTGTGCTAAGTAAAAGAAAGACTGTAGTTCCAAAGACTAAATATTGTGTGACTTCCTGTATATGAAATGTCAAGAATAAACACATATAAAGACAGAAAGTAGAGATTCATGGTTGCCTAGATCAGAAAGGGGTGGGAAAATGAAGACTGACTGGTAATGGGCCAGGGGTTTCTTGCTAGGATGAAGAAAATATTCTAAAATTCATTGTGATTATGACTGCACAACTCTGAATATGCTAAAAGCACTTGAACTGTATGTTTTAAATGGTTGAGCTGGGTGTGGTGGCTCACCCTTGTAATCCCAGTACTTGAGAGGCTAAGACAGGAGGATCTGTGTTCGCAGCCAGCCTCAGCTACTTAGTGAGGCCTCTGCAATTTAGTGAGACCTTGTTTCAAAATAAAGAATGAAAAATAGGGCTGGGGATGTAGCTTGAAGGTAGAATGCCCCTGGGCTCCATCCCCAGTACCGCAAAAAGGAAGAAGAAGGAGAGGAGGAAAAGGAGGAGGAGGAGGAGGAGGAGGAGGAGGAGGAGGAGGAGGAGGAGGAAAGAAAAAGAGAGAGAGAGATGTGTAGTGTGTGTACGGTTTGCAATTAAAATTTAGAGGAAATATAAAACAAACAGGATTTCCTGGGAAATTATTTTTTCCTTCCAGTCTCTCTGGATGATGGTAGCCTCTCAAGAAATGGGCCATGGGGGAAATGAAATCCAGGAGAAAGATAAACCCTGCCTCAGCATAAACATGCCTCAGAGCACTGCGTGGTGGTCCACACCTCTAATCCCAGTACTTAAGGGGTGGAGACAGGAGGAATGCAGGTTCAAGACCAGCCCCGGCACCCTGGTAAGACTCTGTCTCAAAACTAAAATCACAACCAAAAAGGGCTGGGGTTACAGCTGGGAGGCAGGATCCCCAGACCATTAAAATGAAACAAAACAAAACAAACCCAAAAGCTTTAGCACTGCAGCATAAAGTTCAGAGGAAGGGTGGGACTGTCCAGACACTTGCTGAAACTTTAGGAAGACTTGAAGGATGTGGCCTTGAGCCTTGCAGCTAAACAAAGACTTCGAAGAATCTCAAGGGTGTGCCTCATCCACCCTCTGGACTAAATAACAGGGCTTCGAAGATGTAGGGACATTGGCCCAGAGTGGCTTGCAGGCCTGTTCGAGAAAGAGTGCAAGTATGCCTTTTACCAAATGGTGTTAATTACAATATTTTACAAAAGAAATGCACACTGCTTGTAAAGGAACAGAATCTATTTAGACCAAAAGGGCATAACAGAGACCGACAGTACATAATACAATTAAGCAGAAGATTTCTGGGCCCTCAAACTTCTACAGGCCAAGAAAATGGCTTAGCTTCAAAGTGGGGTCACAGAAGGATGGCTTGAGGTGGGGCCCGAGGCTTGGGAGCCATTCCCAGCACTCAGGGTTGGACTGGATCAAGGACCAGCGATCTATGACCTGCTGAAGTTCCAGATTACTGCGAATCAGCCACTGCTCTGTTCCCATATTTCTGCCCCTGCCTCATCACTGAATGGGGAGCACAGGTGCCTTATCTGTTCAGCTCACAGCTCTTCAGAGCAAGAGGAAGCGTTCCTTGGGTGTGAGGGGCTACATCCAAGGAAGCACACCGGAGATGCCCCATCGGCCCCGCCCCGTAGGGTGCACTTCTGGGGTGCACCTGATGCCACACTGGGATAAGACAGGCGAGTCGGAGGAAGAGGTTACTTGTATTTTGCCTGTGGGAGAGATAAGAACTGTGGCCAGAAGGCGGCTATTCAAAAACCATCCTGATGAATTCTGCCCGGCTGGTGCACATACCGCTGCTCCCATCTGAGCAGAGCTTATGCCTCATTGGGTCTGAGCTGGACTTGTGAATATGCAGACAACAGAACAGCCACAACAAAAAGGTGATGTTTGGGGACGTTTGAATCCACGCATTAATAAGACGAGGCAGGCTGTTGTAAACCGTCGTGCATGATGGCGTGGTGGTCCACTCCTAAGATCCCAGAACTGAGAGCTCTGAGTGCCCAGGGGAACAGTCAGGAGCCACTGCCCACTCCAGGTTGGAAGTTACCCAAGTAACACACACACACACACACACACACACACACACACACACACACACACACACACCCACAGGGCCAGGCAGCTTTCACCCACACACACTACCTCACCCCTTAGACAATTAAGCCAATATGTTAGAAGTCCAGGTTAGATAGTGGCTGCGTGGAGGAACACTGGCATCCAGCCGTCCCCAGCGCCTCTGACTGCCACTGATTAAAGACCCCAGGGCCCATTGGGTGAGGCCCAGCCAAATAGCGAAATCATGAGACATCAATTGAAGCAATTAAGTCTGAGGTGGTTTGTTATGTAGCCAGAGAAAACAAACCAATCAGGGGAAGGCAGCTCGGGGAAGAGGGGCGTGGACGAGCTCTGGCAGGGACGTGAAATATGACAATTTGTGAAATGAAACATGTCACCTCCCACAGGTGGGCATCCACTGAAGAGGCGCTGAGGACAGCCCTGCTGGCACCCGCCCCTGGCCCTGCGCTGCTGTGCGAGCTTGTGCCTGGAGCCGCGTGCCAGGGAAGGGTCGACGTGCCAGCCACAACCACGCTCCAGCATGTCACCCAAAGGACACTGCTGGTCCCCTGGTGGCAAGTTACTTGGGTAACTTCCAACCTGGAGTGGGCAGTGGCTCCTGACTGTTCCCCTGGGCACTCAGAGCTCTCAGTTCACAGTGCCAAGAGCTGGCACATCAGGGACGTGAGACCCCGCAGAACGTTGGCTGAGCCACTGTTCTTTAGAGGGGTGAGGTCGTGGAGGAGGACCACAGCATCAACTGGACCTTTCAATCATTGTGTTACCCAGGAGCCACTGGCCTGATAGAACCGTGGAATGGCTCCCGAAGACTAACTGAGCCTAAGCCGAAGCCATCTCGGAGACAGTAACCTGCCCAGTCACACTCAGGGCGCGTATGCACTGGACATCAGTGACCACTGTGGGCCCGTGACCCCGGTACACAGAGTACAGGAACCAAGAATTGGGAAGAGGAGGGGGACAACCCGCCATTGTTTTCAGTACCTCCTCGAGGAAAGCATGCATCCTGGATCCATGACTCCGGACAGGAGTGTCCACCCAGCATGCACAAGGCTCTCCTTAAAGGTACACGTGCCGCCTCCCGGTCACTTCCAGCCCCTCGTGCCACGAGACCAGCGGGCCAGGGAGGGAATCAGCATTGTGCAGGATCCTCAGGAGAGGAAGGGTCACCATTACAGAGCCAGGGCAGGGAGGACTACCTGGACTCAGGGTACCAGTTGGGACATTCCTGCCAGATCTTGATGGTAAAGAGAGAGATGCAGAGGTGACCGCCGGGGAAGGGCCTGGGTTCAGCTCCTTCCCGAACTCTCCACTATACAACGACCTCGACCAGAAGAGGTGCTAGCTGAGGGTCAGGGGTGTACAACAGGCAGAAGACCGGGCCGGTGGGTATCAATTGTAGTATCGAGATGAGCCGCAGTGGCCAGGGCCATCGTTCATCACAACCTTTCTCTCATGAATTTCCCCAGGAGGAGAAATCTTCTAGAATCATGGAGATGTTTCCAGAAGGGTTGAACTTACTATAGGATGCCAGTGAGGCTGACCAGTAGCAGTAAGCTCTGCTGCCTGCAGGGCCAAGGCCCTTACTGCTGCAACTGGGAGGGCTGCGGTGGACCATTCACAGCTGTGCTGCGCTTTGGGAACGGACTCAAAACTCTGTGCCCGAAGGTATGACCCCTCCTCACAGGCAGTCCGTGTCCAGTGACTGGCCGACGTGGAGTTCCAAAGGTCCACCCCCTGCCTCCATTTCATATATGTTTTTTTTTGGGGGGGGGAGGTACTGGGGATGTAATTCAGGGTCATTCTACCTCCGAGCTGCATCCTTAGCCCTATTTTTAAATTCTTTATTTTGAACTGGGTCTCACTGAGTTGCAAAGAGCCTCACTAAGCAGCTGAGGCTGTCCTCGAACCACGATCCTCTGGTCTCAGACTCCAAAATGCTGGGACTAGAAGCGTGCACCACCACGCTCGGCTCATGTACTTTTGAAAGGCTTTCTCAGCTTCAGCAGTGGGCTCACATCTCAACTCCTCCTGCCAAGTCTCATCCCCCGCCCCCCTGAGGGGGTTTTCCTTCCAGCGCATTCCACTTAACCTTTTATGACCAAATCTCAGCGTCTCAGGATCCGTTTCCCCAGAAATCCAGTATGTGATAATTGCTATATGAATCCAAGTTAATATGAGTATAGATAGTCATTCTTGATTTTTCTGCAAAATTCAGGCACGTCCAAGTGTTCCACTACTTTCCAGTCTCCCCAGCTCTTGGAAGTGTTCGATTTAAATTTTTGGCTAACCGTGTACCTGTGTGATGGTAACTCATCTGAGCTGTAGTTTGCCCTCTCCCGGTTACTAGTAAACTTCAGCGGCGGTTCCTGCTTACTGGCCATTTGGATTCCCTGTTCATGTTTCTCGCCCATTTTCCTATTATTCCTATTAGGTATTTTTCTTTTCCTTTTTCTTTTTCTTCTCCTCCTTCTAGTCGTAAATAGTCTTTAAAATGTCCCCATGTTCATTATATGAATTATAGCTCCTGGCCTGCAGTTTCATCCCTCCAGGAGCATTTTTTTTTTTTTTTTGGTGGTACTGGGGTTCCTGGAAGCCCTTCTACCTCCGGGCTACACTCCCAGACCTATTTTTACATTTTTATTTGGAAACAGGGTCTCCTAAGCCAACGCGCGCGGCTGGCTTCGAACCTGTGCGATCCTCCTGTCTCTGCCTCCCAAGCGCGGGGATTACAGGCATGCGCCACCACGCCCGGCTCCAGTAGCATCTTTTGATGGACATAATTTCTTTAGCTTTCATGTAATCAAATTGATCTTTGTGATGAGTAGAGATTTTTCTGTCTTATTTAAGGACACCCTTATTATGAGCTCATGAAGATATTTATCCAACTATCTTCTAAAATAATTTTGGTTTCATTTTCACATTTCTGTCTGTGATCCACCTGGGATTGATTTCTGTGTGTGGTGTGAGGTATGGATCCGATTTTGTTCGTTCCATATGGATAATGATAGTCCCCATGCTATCGAGAGTCAATCTTTTTTCTACTGTTCATTAGGAGCAAGTATTTATTTATTTATTTATTATTTATGGTACTGGAGGGTGGAACCCATTGGCTTTTCTATCTTTGGACAATACTCCCAGACCTATTTTATACTTTATTTGGAAACAGGGTCTCACTAAGTTGCTGAGAGCCTCACTCAGTAGCCGAGGCTGGCTTTGAACCTGTGGGATCTTCCTGTCTCAGCCTTCTAAGCACTGGGATTACAAGCGTGCGCCACCACGCCCGGCTGGGGAAAGTTTCTTTTTAAATAAACCTATTTTAGCCGGGCGTAATGGCACACGGTTGTAATCCCGGCATTCAGGAGGCGGAGACTGCCTCAGCTACTTAGCAAGGCCTGGTTTCAAAAAAAAAAAAAAAAGTAAAAAATAGGGCTAGGGGTAGGGGTGTAGCTTGGAGGTGGAATGCCCTTGGGTTCCATCCCTGGTACCAACCAACCAAACAAACAAATAAACAAAAAAACCCACCTATTTTAAAAGAACAATTTGGGAATGGAGTGCTTGGGACTGAGCACAGAGGCATTCTATCTCTAAGCTATGCCTAGCTTTTTTTTTTTTTTTTTTTCTGTTTTGAAACAGGGTCTAGATAAGGATCCCAGTTCTCAAACATCAGTCCAGAGGCAAAGGGCCCAGGACTCTGGGCTACCCAGTTGCCCCCGTTTATTCTACCTCCCTCTGTATTTCACCTGGGTGCTCCAGCCTGCCTCTGCCCTCATCTTGCCTTACATGCCACCCGATTGCTACCTAGAGACACGTTCACCTAGAGACAGTTAGATTACCTAGAGACAGTAAGATTGCATGTCCCCACGCAGCTTTCATCTGAATAAAATAAATCAAAACACTAAGTGTGTGTGTGTGTGTGTGTGGAGAGGGTGAGTGGATACTGGGGATTAAACCCGGGGGCATTGCTCCTCTGAGCTACACCCGTAGCCTGGGTTTGTTTGTGTGTTTGTTTGTTTATTTATTTATGATACTGGGGATTGAACCTAGGGTATTCTACCTCTGAGCTACACTCCCAGCTCTATTTTATTTTATATTTTACTTTGAAACAGTATCTTACTAAGTTGTAGGGGGTCTCCCTGAATTGCCAAGACTAGCTGTGAACCTGAGATACTCCTGTCTCAGTCTCTCAAGTACTGGGGTTACGAGCATATGCCACCATGCTTGGCTCTGTGTGTGTGTGTGTGTGTGTGTGTGTGTGTGTGTGTGTGTGTGCCGCACGCACATGTGTGTTTAAAACAGAGTCTCACTAGGTGTTGAAGCGCTCACTAAGTCACTGAGGCTGGCCTTGAACCTGTGATCCTCCAATCTCAGCCTCCCAAGTATTAGGATTACGTCAGTGTTTTTCTTTTTACCTCCTTCCTGACATAGGCTATAAAATATTAGTGAAACTTCATAAAAACTATCACTTTGGGTTCCAAAGCAACTCGTTATTTTGGAGGCGAGAACTTCTGGGTAAGCCGTAGGGCAGCAGGCTTTGGGCCTGACTACCTAGGTTCAAATCTAACTGGGACGGTAGGCAAAGTACTCAGGTACCCGGTGCTTTAGTTGCCTGTCTGAGCCTGAAGGACGGTGATGATTCTGTACTGAGTCCAGGAAGGCACTTAGAACCATGCCTGGCGAGGGGTGGTGCTCAGTAACTGAGCCTTTTCAATGGTATGGTTTGTGTGTGTCCCCGGAACGCACCTGTTGAAAACTTAATCTCTCAAGCCATATGTTAATGCTATTTGGAGCTAATTAAAATTACAGGAGGTCCTGAGGGTGGGGCCTCTGTGATGGCTGGAGTGTCTTTATAAGAAGAGAGACAGCTAAGCTAGCAAGCTTGCTTATCTCCCCAAGGGAGACCTGGCCCTGCTGGAGCTCTGTGCAGTCCTCACTGCTAGAGGCCCGCCCCTGATTTCAGCCCCAGGAATTTTTTTTTTTTTTTTTTTTCCTTTCAGGTACTAGGGATTGAACCCAGGGGCATTCTACCCCGGAGCTACACTCCTAACCCTTTTCATTTTTTATGTTTTATTTTGAAACAAAGTCTTGCTACATTGCCGAGGGTCTCTCTAAATTGTCGAGGCTGGCTTCAAACCTGCCGTCCTGTTCTGGCTTCAGGCATACACCACCGCAGTGGCTAAACCCTTCCTCCTCCTCTTCTTCCTCTTCCTCCT
Organism: Muscardinus avellanarius; assembly: GCF_963383645.1. Lineage (NCBI taxonomy): Eukaryota > Metazoa > Chordata > Mammalia > Rodentia > Gliridae > Muscardinus > Muscardinus avellanarius. Next base: position 4,837,710 of record NC_137806.1, read on the forward strand.
CCTCCTCCTCTTTTCTCTCTCTCTTTCTTTCTCTCTTTCCTTTCTTTCTTTCTTTCTTCTTATACTGAGGATTGAACCCAGAGACATTCTAACTCCAAGCTACATTCCCAGCCCTGTTTTATTTTTATGTTGCAACAGGGTCTTGCTAAGTTGATGAGATTCTCATTACTTGTTGAGACTGTCCTCGTACCTGTGCTACTTGTCTCAGCCTTTTACATATAAACCTGGGATTATATGTATGTGGCACCACACTGGTTTAAACCTTTAATCTATAAATTATTTGGCCTATGCTATTGTTATAGTTAGAGAAGGCTTGATTACAATTAATATATAAACCTGGAAGAGACTATAAAAAGAAGGGTATAAAACTATATATTTTCAGGAATAAGATTTTTGTGTGTGTGTGTGGTCCTGGGGATGGAACCCAGGGGCATTGTTCCTCTGAGCTACACTCCCAGCCCTATTTTTTAGTCTTTCTCTTTTTTCTCAGGGTCTCACTGAGTTGCAAAGGGCCTCACTAAGTAGCTGAGGCTGTCCGCAAACCCCGATCCTCCAGTCTCAGTCTCCCAAATGCTGAGATTACAAGCATGCGCCACCACGCCTGGCTCAACATTTTGTTTTTATTTTTTATTTATTTTTTATTTTTTTTATTTTTTTATTTTTTTTTTTTTGGTGGTACTGGGGTTCCTGGAAGCCCTTCTACCTCCGGGCTACACTCCCAGACCTATTTTTACATTTTTTATTTGGAAACAGGGTCTCCTAAGCCAGCGCGGCTGGCTTCGAACCTGCGCGATCCTCCTGTCTCTGCCTCCCAAGCTCGGGGATTACAAGCGTGCGACACCACGCCCTGCTACACATTTTGTTTTTAAAGACAGGGTCTCGCTATGCTGCCCAGACTGGCCTCCATCTCCTGGCCTCCATCTCCTGGCCTCTATCTCCCCTCCTGCCTCAGACTCTCGAGTAGCTGGGACAATAGGGAAATGACACAAAACTGGCCGATGTGTCAGTTTTTGCACTTTTCCTTAAAATCGTCTTTCAAATCTTTGTAAGATGATGATTATTATGACGAACCCTAGGTACGTCTCAGAGGCAGCGTATACTTACAGAATAAAGTGCAAACGAACTCTTTAGAGGGGGCTGCACTTTGTGAAGTGAAAATATTATGATCATGTCATTCATAGAAAGTTGAAGCCGAATACGGCAGCAGCTTCACTTTTAATCTGTCTCCTAATTTTTAAATTTTGTTAAAGTCACACAATCGTAAAATAGCTTTTCCCTCTTTGTGAATGGATGGGAACTTCTGCAAGTTTATTCCATTTTCTCCCCAATCCTAGCACTTTAGCAGAAAGAACTTACAAGTGCTCTTAGGATGATGGTCCACCCAGCAGGGACTTGTTGCAATTCGCACTGGACGTCAAAATGCAGGTGCGAGGGGGCCCGACCCCCTCGAGGCCATAGAAAAGCAGAGCGTCCCTGGGTGGGCTCGAACCACCAACCTTTCGGTTAACAGCCGAACGCGCTAACCGATTGCGCCACAGAGACGGCGGTGGCGCTGTCTCCCTCCGCCGCAGCCTTTATGAAGAATAATAAAGGCACCGCGCACGCCTCTCAACTTCCTGACTCGTAGGAGAATTTTTCGTTTAACCTTTCCAACCCTCTCGGTTTTATTTTCCACCTTTTAGGCATATCAGAAAATTATACACGATCGAGCGAAATTACACATCGCAATGCGTATTAAAATAACGGTCGTCTTCTAATTTTATTTTTTATTTCCAGGACCCATTTGGAATGTTCTGTTTCAGAATGATAGCACCGCCCACCAAAAAAAAAAAAAAACAACAAAAAAAAAAAAAAAACAAAAAAAACCCCACAAACAAACAAACAAAAAAACCCACGTTGCCTTTTAGAAGGAAATACAAATTTCATCTTGCCAGTTGAGAAACTTCTTTTGCTCGGCTGGGGCCTTCTCGGGCGGGCCTGGCAGGCTCGTCGTTGTATTTGCGGTCCTTGTTTTTGGATTCAGGTGTTGGAAGCGCAGTCCCGTTCCCGGCCGGTGCCAGCCGCAGGGCAAGTGTTTATCCCGGTAACATTCTCTTCCCAGCGGGAAAGCTCCAGGCCACCCCCCCAGGGCCCTGCAGCCCCGTCTCCATTCTCCTTGGAATGACTCAGCCAGGTCACGCCATCAGGAGATCTGTAACTCTGAGAAAAGGGGTCACAGAAGACGCGCAGCTGGTTTAGGCTAACTCTGACACGTTTGAGCACAGAAACACTTCTAACCAACCCCCTGGTCCTTAAAAACACTCTCTAGGGAAATGTCTTCCTTTGCGTGACTGTTTCCCTGGTGACTTTTAAGGTCCTCTTCAAGACTCCAATCTTATCCCCCCCCCCTTTTCCCTCCTCAAAAAATTGCCAGTTTCCACTTGAGAACTTGATATTTAAATTTTTTTTTACTCTGCTAAATTGCTCTGCTTCAGATCCTTCGAAAAAGAATCCGTATCGTGATTTATAGACATGCCTTAGTCCACAAAAACATCTGAGTCCCCGTCGCTGCTGACAACTTAAATTGGCTTTGGAACCAATCGGCAGCAGCCAGTTCCTTGAAAGCGCTGAGATGTTAAACAGCTGGGAACTCACACCGAGCTGAACCGCTGGGCTTTCAACACACTTGCCCAAGTGTGCTTGAAAATTCCGAATTGGGGAGGAAAAAAAAAAAAAAAAGAAAGCAATCTAGGAGACCTATACAGAGCATAAAATGAGTCTGATTTCACTGTATGACACTACCTTCAAATTTTCATTTTCTATACCTTTAATGTAAGCTAAAAGCCCCGGTACCGACGTTCCTCCTCCTAGTCCTCAGGCCAGGGGCCCAGACTGTCCTCAGGACCCAGAGCAACCAGTGCAACATGTTGCCCCGGCCCCTTTCCTGAATATCGACTCTCCTGCTTAAAATAATATTGGAGCAGTTCTGTTCTTCGCGGTTTCTTCACCTTGCGCCTCTTCCTTCCTCCCGGAAGCCTCACTCTTAACACTTTAGCTTCTAACAAGAGAGGTGATGCGAAGGAGTTAAGCAGAAAAACAAATTCAGAAAGAAGATGAACTCGTGCTGTGCCGCAAAATTATCTGTGTCTTAACTGCTTGTTTTAAAACTCCACCTTCAAGCCTGGTTCTGTAACTTTTGATATTTTAAATAAAACAAGTGGCTATTTTCATTGCTAATTAGCTTAGTTTTTTTTTTGTCTCTCTACTTGAAAATACTTCAAAAGAACATATAAATATTTTAAGATACTGAATGGAATCTGAACATTTTATCCAAAGTTGTTTAATAACATTGTTTTTATGCAAAATATCCACTTCATAAAAATAAGGGCGCAGAATGTGGGCTCATCTAAATCTTAGAGATTATTTCGCTTTAGACCTTAGATAACTCAGTTTTAAAAGTCACATTATAGCTGTTGGATTAATTTTAGAAACATACTATATTTCCTTAAATTTTAGGATAACGAAGTAAAATGATCCCTGTAGCTACATTCAACCTAAGCCTTTGTAATCGTTAAAAGTAAAGAGTTGGGCATGGTGACGCGTTCCTGTGATCCCAGCACTTGAGAGGCTGAGACTGGAGGACTGCAGATTTGAGGATAGCCTCAGGAATTTAGCTAGGCCCTCAGCAATTTAGGGAGACCTTGTTTCAAATTTAAAAGGGGGGGGGGTAGGAGTGTAGCTCAGAGGTAGAATCCCCCTGGGTTTAATCTCCAGTACCCCCCCACACACACACAGTAAAAAGGACTTTGTCTCTTTTTTGTATATGGTATACCTTTGAACTGCACATTTACCTTCCCCAAGTATTTGCCCTGTCCCCAAGTATTTGGGACTGGCCTGTGCAGATTAATGAGCCCATATATTTAATTTACTTCTGGGAGAGGAAAAGAGAGAAAGAACATCTGTGAAAATGGGATCCACGTGTCTTAACACACAAGGCAAGACAGACCCTGCTGCTTTATAGACCTTCCCAACCTCATGGACTCAGTGCTTCCCGGTACTGGGTCCCCGGCTTCATCCCAATAAAACCGGCCACTCTCAGGATGGCCAGGAACGCTGAAATGCATGACCTGCGCCCTTCAATTATGGATTTCAGCTGGCGTGGCTCATTCCTGTAATCCCAGGACTTGGGAGGCTGAGACAGGAGGATCACAGATTCAAGACCAGCTTCAGGAATTCAGCAAGACTCTCTCAGCTACCTAGCAAGACCCTGCTTCAAAATAAAACAAAACAGTAGTAATAAAAAGGGGGGGGGTATAGTTGGAAGGTAGAATGACCTTGGGTTTTATCTTCAGTACTAACCCCCCCAAAATTTAAAAATTACTATATTTCAGATGGATGGTAAGTTGTTAAAAATGAGCAATCTAGTTAGAATTAAACAGAAAATATAGAGAAATCATCCTAATAAATAGAAGAACATGAACCAGAAACCAAGTAAAAAGAGAATGTGAAACCAGATGTCTCTGGGAACAAAAGAACTAGGATTTCTCTTTCTTCTTCTCTTCTTTCTTTCTTTCTTTCTTTCTTTCTTTCTTTCTTTCTTTCTTTCTTTCTTTCTTTCTTTTGCCACTGAGCATCGAACCCGGGGCATTCTACCTTTGAGCCATACCCCGAGCCCTATTTTTGTTCTTATTTTGAAACAGGGCCTCACTAAGTTGTGGAGGGCGTTGCTATAGATTGCTGAGGCTGGTTGTGAAGCTGTGGTCCTCCTGTCTCAGCCTCCCAAGCACTGGGATTATAGGTGTGCACCACCATGCCTGGTTTGTGTTGGGAAAATTTTATAAAATTATTCACATAATTATCTCCATTTTATTTTATTTATTTATTTTTGAGGTAGTAGGGATGGAACCCAGGGGCATTCTACCTCTGAGCTACACCCCCAGCCCTATTTTTTATTCTTTATTTTGAAACAGGGTCTCACTGAGTTGCAGAGGGCCTCACTAAGTAGCTGAGGCTGTCCACAAACCAGATCCTCCTGTCTCAGCCTCCCAAATGCTGGGATTACAAGTATGTGCCACCACGCCCGGCTTCTCTGAATTATGATGATTTAAGGAAAAAGGCAGAGAAAGATAAAAATTACTATCCTACTACTCTGCTTACAGAGTTCAAACAAAATTTATTTAAAATGTAGCGTTTTCTCCATGAACGTTTCTCCTACATGTGAAAAGAAACCCAAACCATCGTTATGGTTTTACCAAATAATACGGAACTAAGCTTTTAGTCATTACTTATCTTGTTAGTAAAAAGTATTATTCACAAGAAGTATCAATGATTTCACCTGTTTCCAAATCAGTCCCATCTGGGCTCCAGCTAGAAACAGCGGGAAGTAGGAGAGGACTCCTTGCTTCAGGGCACCGGGCGCTTCCCCCGGAGGACCCTGCGGTCACCTCAGTCATTCAGACAAGCTACCTCAGACTCCATCTCTTGCCCACAGGGCTCTCAGCCAGGGATCGCAGCCACTTATTTCCCATCATGTTTTTACAGAAGTAGTTGGAGACAAAGGTCCTTTGCTGTCCTATCTACACAGTAAAAGGTTTGACAGTTTGGCAGTCCTGACCATCTTTCTGCATGCACCTATTTAAAAATTAACATTTAGAGCCGGGCATGGTGGCGCACGCTTGCAATCCCAGCGTTTGGGAGGCTGAGACAGGAGGATCGCACAGGTTCGAAGCCAGCCTCAGCTACTTAGTGAGGCTCTCAGCAACTTAGTGAGACCCTGTTTCCAAATAAAATATAAAATAGGATGGAGGTGTAGCCTGGAGGTAGAGGCCCCTGGGTTCCATCCCCAGTACCACACAATAAATAAATGAATATAAAAATAAAAATTAACATTTAAAAAGTGCCCCACAGCCCGGCTTCCATGGCCGCAGCCCGGCGGGGGCATGAGTGCTGAGGGCTTTGGGACCAGACACCAACCAGCCTTTCCCGCTGAGGAGTGGCAGCCGCGCAGCGCCGGTGTGTGCATTATTCTGGTCCCTTGTTAGAGGATAATTTTTGGTTTCTGGTTGTTTAAGGACTGGGGATGGAATCCAGAGGCATTCTACCTCCGAGCTACACCCCCTGCCCTATTTTTTATTCTTTATTTTGAAACAGGGTCTCACTGAGTTGCAGAGGGCCTCACTAAGTAGCTGAGGCTGTCCGCGAGCTGCGATCCTCCTGTCTCAGCCTCCCGAATGCTGGGATTACAAGTGTGCGCCACCACGCCCGGCTAAAGTACTTATTTTTTTGTGACGTGTTTATAGTGAACCATGTAGGAGAATCTACCTTAATCCAGACTACAATGGCCTTTGTAAAAGATTTCCATCAATTTGTATATCAGGTATATTATATTCATCTAAAATATACATTAAAAAACATAGCAATGACTAAGGCTTATCTAGAATAAAAGGCAAATGGAAGCAGCAATTACAAATTTAAAATTCTAGTTCTGCCCTTGGGGGGAAAAAAAAGTGACCCACACTTTAAATCCCAGCCCTCGGGAGGCTGAGACAGGAGGATCGCGGTTGGCGGACAGCCTCGGCTACTACTTAGTGAGGCCCTCTGCAACGCAGTGAGACCCTGTTTCAAAATAAAGAATAAAAAATAGGGCTGGGGGTGTAGCTTGGAGGTAGAACGCCCCTGGGGTCCATCCCCAGACCAGCAAAAATAAATACATAAATAAAAAGAGCAGAACGGCTGCTGAGGTGGTGACGGCCTGTAATCCTGGCTACTCTGGAGGCTGAGGCAAGAGGAGCTCGAGGTTTAAGGCCAACCTAAGCAACTTAACAAGACCCTGTCTCAAGGTACAATTTCTATTACATGCTGGCAATGTGGCTCGGTGGAGGAGCATTCGCCCAGCAGGGTGAAAAGAGCCCGAGTGTGATCCCTGGTCCTGGCAACAAACAGCAACAAAACCCACAATCAGAACGGATACGCTGTTTTCATTTGCTTCTAGATAAGAGAGAGTAGGTGCCAAGGGAGCCGGGTCCTGAGCCGTGGGCCGCCTGCGGCGGGGCTGGGCCGGTGTCAGGTGCCAGGAAACCGCCAGGGACGGACTCAGTAAGTAGACAGCGGGCAGAGGGAAGATACGGACGCCTGACTCGAGAAGGTGTTTCTTGCTTTCCTTCCTCATAACATTAATTATACTTGCCCTGCCTAGGTCATAGGCTTATTGGAAAATAACAGCTGAATGTATTTTTTTCTAAAATGTTAAACAAATATGCTGTATAAAATGTAAAGGTCAGATCCAGGTGCGGTGGCACATGCCTGTAATTCCAGTACTTGGGAGGCTGAAAGAGGAGGATCACTGGGTAGAGGACAGCCTCAGCAACTTAGACCCTGTTTCAAAATAAAAAACAGAAAGGCTGAGGGTGTCGCTCAGAGGTAGCCGGTCCCTGGGTTCAATCTCCAGTACCAAGAAAAAAAAATTAAAAATTAAAAAGCAAAAAAACTTAAGCCCAGTGTGGTAGCACATGCTTGTAATCCCCGCCCTTGGGAGGCAAAGACAAGAGGATCGCGCAGGTTTCCCAATACCACCAAAAACAAACAAACAAACAAACAAACAAACAAAAAACCTTAACTCACCCAGCGAGTACACTTTCAATTAAACCTACGTGTGCGCTCGCTACGGTCAGGAGAAGCGCCGGGCACCGCACACGCTTCCTGGTGGCCCCAACTGTTCCCAGGGAGGGCGCAGGGGGCATGATGTAGCGGTGAAGCCGTTGTTCTCTGTACCTACAGTTTCTGCAGAATTTCACAGACTAAAGCGCCAGGGCTAGTGCCTGGCGGCTCTTTCCCCAAAACTGGGTAGGACGCCTTGATTAAAGTCAACTAAGTCAGGAGGACGACCGCGCCCCTGAGAACAGAGGGACTTGGCCACCTGCCCCTGGGCTCCCAGTGAGCCACGGGTCCAGGGTTTTGAGGACGGAGCAGCGCTGTCCCAGGCAGTTAGAGTTGTGGGTATAATCTAGATTGTAAACAAGCCTGATACACAGATAGCTTCTGTAGCACTGCAGAATGATGGACCTTAGCACACTGTGAATACCTAGTTCTCTTGTACGTTTAATTTCCAGATGTGCACGAAGCATCTGTGCAGGGCCCGCGGCTCTTGGGGCGCCATGACGATGGTTAGGTCCGGGGTCGCGGGTGTGACTCAGTAGTAAAGCATGTGTTTAGCATGTGTGATATCATGGGCTCAGTACACACACACACACACACACACACACACACACACGCACACACACACACCTTCTTTTCCTTGCAGACCTCTTGGAACACTACCCGTCTCTGGCAGCTCAAGTCGTACCCGGCCTCCTCTCCAGCTGGACTCTGTCTGCTCCCTCTCACCCCGTCCCTCGCGCTCGGTACCCAGCGGTGCTCTCACCAGCCATTTCCCTACTCTAACCTCAACTCCGGCAGGCGTGAACCAGAAGTAATACAACACGGCAGTATTATATGTAGCAGGTATAACCAGCATTTGCTGCCAGATCCTATGCTGAACACTACACAGGGGTGACATCTATCTCTTGTCTCTTCCCTAAGACAGATTCTACTGTTACGTCCTCTTTATAGACAAGGAAATGTAGGCTTACAGAGGTCTAAAGGTTGTTTGGGGTTTGGTTTGGTTTGTCTGTGTCGAGTGTTTGTGTGTGGTGCTGGGGATTGAACCCAAAGATATTTTATCTCTGAGCTGCATGCACCCTCAGTCCTCTTTTACTTTTAATTTTGAAACAGGGTTTTTTCTAAGTTGCCGAGGGCCTCCATCAATTGCTGAGGCTGGCCTCAAATCCGGGCTCCTCCTATCTCAAGTGTCTGCAATAATGGGCCACTACGCCCAGCTTATTTTAACCATTTTTTAACTTATTTCTCTCTTCTCATTGGCTTATTCCTTGAGTCAGAAATGTTAATCCATCTTTATATCTCCTGTTGCACTTGACTTAGTTGTGCCAAATAGATGTGTTGGATAATTTAAAATAATAACACTAATGCCGGGCGTGGTGACGCACGCTTGTAATCCCTGCCCTTGGGAGGCCGAGACAGGAGGATCACACAGGTTCGAAGCCAGCCTCAGCTACTTAGTGAGCCCCTGTTTCCAAATAAAATATAAAATAGGTCTGGGAGTATAGCCCGGAGGTAGAAAGCCCCTGGGTTCCACTCTCAGTACCACCAAAATAAATAAATAAATAAACAAATAAATAAATAAATAAAATAATAACACTAAATACCTGTAATAGAAAAGCAGCAGTTACAAAGGTCTTAAGATGAAGCAGACCAAAAATAAAAACATTAGACACAACATTATTCAGAGATGACAGGAACCCAGAGCTTCCCTCCTGGTTGTTTCTTGAATAACTTCTAAGGTTTTAGAGCGCACAGTACTCTAAACCTAGAGTGATATTGACATTAAGACCAACATGCTTTTTTACATTTATTCATTCACATCTTATATGACATTTTCCATCAGGCACTGGTACAACCCCTTTGTAAATGTTTACTTAAAAAAAAACCTTTTTTTCTGGTTCAGGGGCTTAAACCCAGGGGCATTCTACCTCTGAGCTATCCTCCAGCCCTTTTTATTTTGAAACAAGGTCTTACTAAGTTGCTGAGCATCTCATGAAATTGCTGAGGCTGGCCTTGAACATGCTCTCCTCCTGTCTCAGCCTCCCCAGTACTGCGGTTATAGGCATGTGCCTCCATGCCTGGCTACTCATTTAAGTTTGATTAAAAGATTCTCCAGTAGATTCCATTATTGTCAACCCTGTTTTCAGATTAAGAAATTAGATAATTTGCTCAGGATCAAAGCATCAACAAGTACCAGACCAAGAATTCAAGCTGGTCTTAACCTCTACATTATATGGCCGCTATTTTTATTTTTTAAATTACATAATAGTTCTCATGTGCTGTATAGTTAATGTTTAATAATTTGGAAACTTTAAAAAATATTCTATTAGTTTAAAATGTTTTTCTTCCAACATAATTTCAGACTTAAAAGTTACAAAACTAGACCGGGCGTGGTGGCGCAGGCTTGGAATCCCCGTGGTTGGGAGGCGAAGACAGGAGGATCACGCAGGTTCGAAGCCAGGCCCACTGGCTTAAGAGACCCTGTTTCCAAATAAAATATAAAAATAGGTCTGGGAGTGTAGCCCGGAGGTAGAAGGGTTTCCAGGAGCCCCAGTACCACAAAAAAAAAAAAAAAAGTTACAAAACTATTACAAAAAATTCAACTAAATGCCCCTATGATAACATATTACTACATTGGCTTTATTTATCTTTCTTTGAATATGCAATCTTTTTCTTGGTTTTAGAGTAAATTACAGACATGATATTCCCTGAACACTTCAGTGTCTTTCCTAAACTAAGGAATTGTTTAACACAGCCAAAGTACAAATCACCGTGAATACCTTAACACTAATAGGACACTAGGAGGATTTGGTCTTAATCTGTAGACCTCATTCAGGTTTCAAAAACTGTCCCAGTGGGGTCTTTATAACTAATAAAACTAAGATGACAATTTGCACTTGTCAGATTTTTTTTTTTTTTTTTTTTTGGTACTGGGGATGGAACCCAGGGGCATTCTACCTCTGAGCCATACCCCCAATCCTATTTTTTATTCTTTATTTTGAAACAAGGTCACACTAAGTTGCAGAAGGCCTCACTAAGTAGCCGAGACTATCTGCCTGCGGACCTTGATCCTCCTGTCTCAGCCTCCCAAGTACTGGGATTACAAGCGTGTGCCACGACGCCCGGCTTTGTCATATCTTTTATATTCTCTCTCTTTCTCTCTCTCTCTCTCCTCTCCCCTTCCCTCCCTCCTTCCCTCCCTCTTTCTTTTGTGGTGCTTAGGATTGAACCCAGTGGCTTTCTATTTCTGAGCTACACCCCCAACCCTGTTTTATATAGTCATTTTTTAATTTGGAAACAGGGTCTTGCTAATTCGCTGAGAACCCTGCTCAATTGCTGAGACCACCTGCAAACCTATGATTCCTCTGTCTCAGCCTCCCAGTTACTGGGATTATAAGTGTGTGCCACCACACCCAGCTAAAGAGAAATATTCTTAAAATAGTAATTAAAATTGTTATTAAAATTGCCTTTCTTTGTCTTTCTCTGGTCCAGTTATATATTCATTAGATAATTCTGATGTGACATTTCGTGTCCTGAGAAATACCCATCAGACATGGGAACAATTTTTTTTTTTTTTTTTTTGGTGGTACTGGGGATGGAACCCAGGAGCCTTCTACCTCTGGGTTATATTCCCAGACCTATTTTATATTTTATTTGGAAACAGGGTCTCTTAAGCCAGCTGAGGCTGGCTTCGAACCTGTGCAATCTTCCTGTCTCAGCCTCCCAAGGTGGGGATTACAAGCGTGCCCACCACGCCCGGCGGAAACAATTCTTGCATAAAAGTGGTTCTGCTTCTTTGGTGAGGTGGAGCCCTCAGTGAATGTTAATTGAGTTCTGTGGTTTAAAAACAAGTCTTTTAGCCGGGCGTGGTGGTGCACGCTTGTAATCCCCGCGCTTGGGAGGCTGAGACAGGAGGATCGCACAGGTTCGAAGCCAGCCTCAGCTACTTAGTGAGGCTCTCAGCAACTTAGTGAGACCCTGTTTCCAAATAAAATATAAAATGGGTCTGGGAGTATAGCCCGGAGGTAGAAAGCCTCTGGGTTCCACCCCCAGTACCACCAAAAACAAACAAACAAACAAAACCCAAAACACAAGTCTTTTTATATTTGATTATGAAAAATCGAGTCTTCCACACCCATTCACCTGTTGAAAAGGAGATAATTTTCTGCAACTGCAAACTAATCAAGGTTGAGGTCACTGCCTCCTCTTGGCCTGGGTGGTCTCCCACAAAACAGTTCCTAAGCCGGAAGTGGTGGCGCAGGCTTGTAATCCCAGCATTCAAACAGGAGGCTGAGACCGGAGGGCTGTGGTTCCCAGACAGCCTCAGCTGCTAAGCGAGGCCCTTCTCAAGTGAGTGAGAGCCTGTTTCAAAATTAGAAAGAATTAAAAAAATAGAGCTGGGGTGTTGCTTGGAGGTATAATGCCCCTGGATTCTGTTCCCGGGATCGCAAAAAACAAACAAACAAACCAAAAACAATTCCTGAGCTGTACCTCTGCCCTTTCTACTTTTTATTTTGAAACGAGGTCTCACTAAGTTGCAGAACGCCTTGCTAAATTGCTAAGTCTGGTCTCAAACCTGTGATCTTTCTGTCTGTCTCTCAAGTACTGGGATTACAAGTGTGCACCACCATGCTTAGCTTGTTTCACTTTTTAATTATTATAGGTAATGTTTCTATGGACATTCAGATTCAAGTATTGGGGTAGACATATAATTTCATGGGTTATGCAGTTTCTGGTTATGTGGTAACTTCATGCTGAAAAATTTGAAGAACTGCTAGACTGTGAGTTTTTTCTATATTAATTAATCTATTGGTATCTTGGTGCTTTCTTATTAATTCATATTAGCTCTTCAAATAAATCCAGTATTAGCTGGGCGTGCTTGGGAGGCTGAGACAGGAGGATCGCAGGTTCAAAGCCAGCCTCAGCTACTTAGTGAGCCTCTCAGCAGCTTAGTGAGACCCTGTTTTCAAATAAAGTATAAAATAGGTCTGGGAGTATAGCCCAGAGGTAGAAAAGCCTCTGGGTTCCACCCCCAGTACCACAAAAAAAAATATAAATAAATAAATAAATTTAGATTTATGCATGCACTTTATTTTAGATGGCGTTGATGCAGAAACTCTTTTCAGAGAGGTATGAAAGAAAATCCATAGGCTCAAGTCTCGAGAATGACCAAGTAGTTTGAGGATAAGAATTTCTTCACCTTACCATTCAGGCACTGTAGTCACGGTCCGGGCGCAACGTAGAGGTCAGTGGAACAGGACCAGGAGTCCACACATCTTGGCCAATTGAACTTTTTTTTGGGGGGGGGTACTGAGGATGAAATCCAGGGGCTTTTCTACCTTTGGGCTGCACTCCCAGACCTATTTTATATTATTTTATTTGGAAACAGGGACTCACTAAGTTGCTGAGGCTGGCTTCGAACCTGCGCGATCCTCCCAAGAGCTGGGTTACAAGCGTGAGCCACCACGCCTGGCTCGGTGTATTGAGTTTTGACAAGGGCGCTAAGACAATTTAATAGAGAATAATCTTCAACGAGTGGTGCCAGGACAGCTGCGGTTCCACAGGTAAAATAACAAAGATGAATCCCCCACTTACACCATACTCAAGCTAGGTCAGAAACCTACATATAAGAACTAAAACCATACAACTTTTAGAAAAAAAATAGGCCTTAATTTTCATCACCTTGGATTAAGCAATGATTTCTTAGATATGACACTAAAATTACCTCAAGAGAAGGAAAAATAAACTGGGTATTATCAAATTAGAAATTTAGGGCCAGGTGTGGTGGGGAACGCTTGTAATCCCAGCATTCGGGAGATTGACACAAGGGGATCGCGGTTCGCGGCCAGCCTCAGCTACTTAGTGAGGCCCTTTGCAATTCAGTGAGACCCTGTTTCAAAATAAAAAATAGGACTGGGGGTGTAGCTGAGAGCTAGAATGCCCCTGGGTTCCATCTGCAGTACTGCAAATAAATATATAATAAAAATGTAAAAGCTAGGCATGGTGGTGTATGCCTATAATCCCAGTACTTGGGAGGCTGAGGATTGCAGGCTCACAGCCAGCCTCAATTTAGTAAGGCACTCCACAACGTAGTGAGATCATGTTTCAAAATTAACAACAAAAAAAATAGGACTGGGTGTATAGTCCATTCTAGAGGTAGAATGCCCCTGAGTTCAATCCCCAGTACAAAACAAACAAACAAACAAACGAATGAATGAATGAATAAACAAACACCTTTTGTACTTCAAAGGATATTACCAAGAAAGTACAAACAAACAAACAAACAAACAAACAAACAAAAGAAAACCCAGTATGTGGGAGGCTGAGATAGGAGGATGCAGGCTCAAGGCCAGCATGTGGCAACTTAGAACTAACTAACTAAATAAATAAATAAACAAATAAATAAGGCTGGGCATATAGCTCAGTGTTAGAATGCCCCTTACTTTATCACTGTATAACATTTTTTGTGCGTGTGCGCACAGTACTGGGGATGGAACCCAGGGGCACTCTACCTCTGAGCGACACCCCCAGCCCTATTTTTTTGTTTTTTATTTTGAAACAGGGTCTCACTGAGCTGCAAAGGGCCTCACTAAGTAGCTGAGCTGGCCATGAACCATGATCCTCCGGTCTCAGCCTCCCAAGTGCTGGGATTACAAGCATGCCCACCACGCCAGGCTTACATAGTGAGATGCTCAACAATCTAGCAAGACCCGGTTTCTGATCTACACTTATCTTGAGTGATCGCTTCTACTTGTGAGTTGTCAGGCTCCATCTATATATTCATAACTTATATTCCTTTCCAGATCTACTTCTGAGCTTCGGTGCCATTTAGCTGTCTTGCCCTTATCGACATCTCAAGTTCAACGTGCCAAAAAATGGCACTCTTTCTTCCAAAGACATATTTTTTGTATATTCCTACTGACATGGACCTTGTCTCCCAAGCTTGCAATCTAGAAATCATCTTTTTCTCTCTCTCCAAAACTAATGGATGATAAAACCCTACCCATTTTAGCTCCATGACATAGTCTAGATCTGATAGTTTTCCCACGATTGGACTCACATCTCTCCTACACACTGCAGTGAATTCAAAGGCTCCCTGCCTGCCACTGTCTTTAATCTACCCTCCAATCCAAAGGAAAAGCAATCTTTCTAAATGCAAAAACCAAATATTTAACTTTCCAGTTGAAAAAACTTCTATTTTTTATACCATGGTTCCCAAACTGTACTGAATCACCGTGGGGCCCCACAGTGAACAAATTCAGAGTATCTATGGGATAGTTAAAAAAAAATTAAGAGAAATACAGCCACATTTATCAGATGCCACACAATTTGAACCTAACCTGTTTTTTTTTTTTGCGGGGGGGGGGCGCCTAGGACACAATGAAAAACTTACAGAGACACTCTGAGTATAATGGGTTGACAAAGTTTGGAACCCGTGGCCTACTGTCTTGGAGCCCCTTCTTACGGCACGAACAGGCCTTACCCAACTCTGCAGCCTTGTTTAGACCCTCATTGTGTCTTTCCTGCCCCTTAGTCCTACCCGGCCACAAGCAGCTAGGGTTGACTCTCCGCAAATACATTCTTGCAGCCATCTTGAGCCGTTATGCTCTGACATCAAAGACCCCAGAGACACAGCTGCCTGAGGCGCAGAGGGGAGGCCTGGGGCCCTCAGTAGAAGCCTGGATGGGATTCACCAAAATCCCATACTTGGGTTGGATTATACGAAGTTTAAGAAACAGGGGCTGGCTATTCTTTGGCACACCATACATGGGTTCTTCTCCAGGTTCCCATTTTCTACAGAGCAGGAGATAAAGCGCCAAGCAACCAGACAAGTGAGATTGTTTCAGTTAATTATTTCCTTCTCAGAGAAGACGTGTCGCATCTGAGTCCTAGACAGCTCCTTTTTCTGTGCTCTATTTTCTCATGTTCAAAATATATTTATAGCATGTATAACATTGTGTGTGTGTGTGTGTGTGTGTGTGTGTGTGTGTGTGTGTATGCATGTTAGTTACTGGGGATTGAATCTGGGGCATTCTACCTCCACGCTACAACCCCAGATCAATGTCTACGCATCCATCCATCTATCAATCCATCCGCATATTTATTGTTTATTGTTTTGAAACAGGATCTCACTAGTTTGCTGTCACTACTTTGCTGAGATTGTCCTTGAACCTGTGATCCTTCTGTCTCAACCTCCCAGGTAGTGGGATTACAAGCACGCACCACCGCGATCGGCTAATTAGGGCATTCTTGTGCCCTTCTTGCGTGTCCTGACTCCCTTTACTAGACGATAAGCCTGCGCAAGGCGGGCTAAGCATGTTCCATTTCCGGGTTCTCTGCCCCGGGCAGAGTGCCTGATGTAAGTGTGGATGGCTATTTGATAAGCAGATACATTTGAGGAGGCTGTATAAGGCTTGGGGTGTAGCTCAGAGAGAGAGTGCCCCTGGGTTCAGTCCCCAGCACCACACACACACATACAGAATAAATAAAGTTCTCAATAGTACAGATGGCTAATTTAGAGTTTGGGCGTATTAGAAATGAAGCAGGAAATGCAATGAGGGTGTAGGGGTTTCTAATGCCAGAGAAGCCACTTGTACTTCAATACTGCTTGCCATTAGGAATCATAGATTTTTTAGTACAGTTTTGTAACTTTGAGATTACTATGGCAGACAAATGCAGGATCCATATGGGTGGGCCCTGCTGCAGAGTGCTAGGTCCTTTCCCTAACTTTCTGAGCTTTTTATTTTTTTTTTTGCGGGGGGCATGCCTGCTCTGGTAGAGTCCATCATGTGAACCCCCCAGTGTCTAACCTCTCTCTAGCTCTGTTTATAGACAAGTCAAACAGTAACCGCTTTGTGATGCCTGTTGACCTGGAACACACTTAAAGTCTCAAAGTAAATGGAATGCTACATCTTTTCAAGGCTAAGGAGACCCATCCGTGTGGATACTACAAAGTAAATAAAACTTCTAGTGATGAAAAGTAGCAGTGACATAAACACAATCAACTCCTGCCATATAAAAGGGAGGGGCATGCTTGTAATCATAGTACTTGAGAGGCTGAGACAGGAGGATCACAGTTTTGAGGCCAGCCTTAGCAATTTAGTGAGGCTCTTCTCAACTTAGCTAGACCCTGTTTCAAAAATAAACACGTAAAATAAAATAGCTGAGGGTGAAGCTCAGAGGTAGAATGCTCCTGGGTTCAGTCCCTAGGACCACAGTAAATTAAAAATAAATAAATAAACAAATATATATACAAAACGAGACCACCTATATTCTTTCAAGATACCGATTCCTGATATTTAGACTGCATGCACACACAAAAATCAAAACAGGTAAATAATATTTTGCATTCCATGCCTGGGATTATTAGATTTTTCAGCGGTATTTCTTAAATAGAATGCAGAGATTTTGGCCCACTTTTTAGGTTGCCTTCCCGTTACTGTAACAAACACCTGATAATCAACTTATAATGGGAAAAGGTTCACCGTGATGTTCCTTGGTCACCGGGCCTTGTTGCGCTGGGGCCTAGGGTGAGGTCACATGGTGGACAGAGTGGGGAGGAACACAGCCTGTTCACTGCAGGGCCAGTTTGGTTAGGGGAGGCAGGGAGAGAAAGAAGAGGAGAATGGCTTCACTCCTAATGACCTAAAACCTCCCACCAGGCCCCACCTCTTACAGGTCCCACCACCTCCCAATACTGCCAAGTTGGAGACTAAGCCTTTAATACACCAGGCTTTGGGGAATATTTGATCCAAAATATAGGTCTTTTTAAAAAACATTTTTCATGACTTCATTTCATAAAAATAAATGCTCTTATACATATTCATAGTTTTGAACATCTGTTCCTATTAAACCTACTCAGAAAACAAACAAACTTACTACAGAGAGACAGCAAACTAGAGAGATCTCTGCAGCCAGCAGGACATTTGAACACAGCAAATGGAAAACCCCAGGAATCAGTGTTTGCTTTACAGTCTGCACGTGGACACCATTAGACAAGATTATTGTTGACCAAGAAAGAAAGCGTGTCGTTTGTTTGTTTGTTTTACTGGACTAGGACTCAGTGTTAGAGATTTTTAGATAAATTATAACAAGCTTATAAAAAGTACAAAGAACAAAAAGTGTTAACATCTTGTCAGAGCTGCCTCTGATCTTGGTAGAGGGACGACCTCCCTTCCTATTCCTCTCCTTTCTTCCCCTCTCTCCAAAGGGAAATCATCTCTTTGGAAGTTGACACGTGTCCTTCCTGTTAACAGTATGGTATTTTTACTTCATAGGTGTGTGTCATTACTCACTTCCTTACTTATGAAACTATTTATAAATAATTAAATTCTTACTATAAAAGTTGCTTATATACATTTTAAAATATTCATCTTTATCAAGCACATGCCTTGAATATTAGCTTATGCTTTTAGCTTTTCTGTGATGTCTCCTGTCTTATAAAGATCTCTCTTAATTTCGGTATTAGCCAATTTATCATTTCCTCTACGGATTGTGCATTTTAATGTTTTAAGGAATCCTTCTCTGTAGCGCTTGTAATCCCAGCATTCGTGAGGCTGAGATAGGAGGATCACGGTTCAAGGACAGCCTCGGCCACTGTTTAATGAGGCCCTTTGCAACTTAGTGAGACCCTGCTTCCAAATAAAGAATAAAAAATAAGACTGGGGGTATAGCTCATAGGTCGAATGCCCCTGGGTTCCATCTTCAGTAACACACACACACACACACACACACACACACACACACACACAATCCTTCTTCTCTGGCAAGATATGGCAGCACGCACTTGTAATCCCAGTACTTGGGAGAAAGAGACAGAAGGGTTGCAGGCAGGAGAGCCTCAACGACTCAGCAAGATGTTCAGATACTTAGTGAGACCCTATCTCAAGAAATAATAAAATAAAATAAAATAGAGCTGGGGTGTAGCTTGGAGGTAGAACATCCCTGGGTTCAATCTCCAGTACAAGAGAAAAAAAAAGGGGGGGGGGGACTCCTTTCTACTCCAAAGTTATAGAGTCCTGATTATTTCTTTTCAATATTTCTGAAGTTCTATTTTTCTTCTTTAGGTAGAGATTCGATATAGATCTAATTTTATTTTCCCATAAATGTTTAAGTGAGGAAATAAAGGATTAATCATTTCTTGCCATCTGTAAACTCTTTAGCAGACACTGTGACTCCCCTTGGATATACTGTCTTAAAGTGCTTTGAACATTCCTGACACGACATATATGTTTCCAGTGAATGACACTTTTTCAAGCTCCCATTGCTGAGGAGATGCAAAGCCCTCCCTCCAAAGTAACTGGCCTTGTGCTTAATTGACCCTCCCTGAGCCAGCAGTAACACCTTAATACCATTTACTTGGCATAAGCTCTGAATTACTCGAGTTAAACAGAAAAGTATTAATGACTTTTTAACTTTGCTAGTTTTTTTTTTTTTTTAGAAAGCTCATCGGGGGAAAAATCCACCTATTCATCAAATTAGACACATCGTATTTGATCATCCACCAGGGCAAATGCCTGGTAAAAAGGACATTTTTACCTACTTTTTTAAGTCAACTTTTTGAGTCAGAGGAATACCTATACCGAATTCAACTTGCCAGACACATCTCAGACTACAGACCTAGGTTCTGAACAAGGCCTAGTCACATCCGTTTGATTTTCCCCAAGACCTACTTCCTCCTTTTCAAAAACAGTCTGAAAGTAAAGCGTCCATAAAACCTTAATCAAAGGCAATGAATAAAGGCCAAGAAAGGGGATTTGTAAAGGAAACATCCTATGATTCTTTCCAAGAGTAATTTTCTCTCTCTCTTTTTTTTAAAGACTCTTCTTATAAAATGTTGATCTTTCCAAATAATTTCGGGAACTTCAGAGTCAAAGGATAACCCTGCATTTGTTCTAGGTGATTGGCTCGAACTGTGAGGATGTAAAACTGGTCCGAAGAGGAGAGAATGCCCTGGTAAATGTGAATAGAGAGGGTTGGCTATAGTCGGGAAGCAAAATCATTATAGTTTCAAACTCTGCTTAGAGGTGCTCAGGTCAGCAAATGATGCATCGCTTCCTTGTATTGGAAAGAATTCCTATTAGCTAGTTCTCTAAACGAACAAAGGCAAATCCTTCCCCGCTAAAGGACACAGCGTCTGCCCAGTCGGCAACATCACCCTCGGTTTTATCGTTAATGCGACAACACACACCTCATTGTGTCCCCAACAGCGGTCAAAGTCAGACTGCATCCAGGGGCACTGTCCCAGAATCACAATTTGGGGGACGCTGTGTATTCACAAGTATTAGACTGTTTCGGAAGAAATCATACAAGAAGGAAAAGGAGGAGAAAGAAAAAGCCATTGGGTGTAAAAGAAAGTCGTTTTAAAGACAGGTTAATCTTTAAAAAAAAAAATCATTTTAGTGCTTCTGGTCCCCCGGGTTCAAAACAAAATAAAAAAGAAAAATTATATAAAATATTACTTAGTGAGGCCCCTTTGCAACTCAGTGAGACCCTGTTACAAAATAAAGAATAAAAAATAGGGCTGGGGAGTGTCACTTAGAGGTAGAATGCCCTGGGTTCCATCCCCAGTACCGCAAAAAATAAAATTAAAAAATTAAGAAATGAAATAAAATGCTTCTTTGCGGGCTTGTCCTAAAGTCTTCTTTGGAAATCCCAAAGGAAATGAGATTCAGATCTCGCTACCCGGGCGCCTTTCCGAGCCCCCTCCCGCCGGCTCGCCCCCAGCACCTCCTCCCAGCCCTCGGCCCCACCCGCCGCCCCCAACGCTCCCCCCCCCCCCGCCTCCCTCCCTCCCTCCCTCCCTCCCTCCCTCCCTCCCAGAAAAGGGAACCGAAAAGGCCTCGAGGAATGGAGGAAGGAGAAGCGAGAGGAGAGAGAGGCCAAGGGGAGCGGGCAGAAGAGGGCCAGCCTTGGGAGGGTCCCGCGGGCAGGAGGGGACGAGGGAGGACGGAGGAGAGGGGAGCGGAGGAGAGCGGAGCGGAGGGGAGGAGAGGAGAGCGGAGGAGAGCAGAGAGGAGGCCAGGGAGAGTGGAGGAGAGGAGAGTGGGGAAGAGCTGAGAAGAGGGGAGTAGAGCGGAGGAGAGAGAGGGGAGGCCAGGGAGGGGAGGGGAGGGGAGGGGAGTGGGGAAGAGCGGAGGGGACGAGGGAGAGGGGAGGAGAGCAGAGAGGAGGAGGCCAGGGAGGGGAGGAGAGGGGAGTGGGGAAGAGCGGAGGAGAGGGGAGGAGAGCGGAGGAGAGCAGAGAGGAGGGGAGGGGAGTGGGGAAGAGCGGAGGAGAGCAGGGAGAGCGGAGGAGAGGAGAGAGGAGGGGAGGAGAGGAGAGTGGAGGGGAGTGGGGAAGAGCGGAGTGGAGGGGAGTAAAGCAGAGGAGAGCAGAGAGGAGGGGAGGGGAGTGGGGAAGAGCGGAGGAGAGCAGGGGAGGAGAGCAGGGAGAGTGGAGGAGGGGAGGAGAGGAGAGCGGAGGAGAGCAGAGAGGAGGGGATGAGGGAGAGCAGAGGAGAGGGGAGGGGAGTGGGGAAGAGCGGAGGACGAGGGAGAGGGGAGGAGAGCGGAGAGGAGGAGACCAGGGAGGGGAGGAGAGGGGGGAGGAGAGGGGAGTGGGGAAGAGCGGAGTGGAGGGGAGGAGAGCGGAGGAGAGCGGAGCGGAGGGGACGAGGGAGAGCGGAGGATAAGAGAGGGGAGGGGACAGCAGAGGGGACAAGGGAGAGGGGAGCAGAGAGGAGGGGAAGGGAGCGCGGAGCCCAGCGGAGGGGATGGGGGAGAGCTGAGGGGCAGGAGTGCAGAGGGGAGCACCCCGGCCGCCAGCCCCCTCCTCTCCTGCTCTGGACGTCGCCCTTCGCGCAGGGCGCCCTCTCCCGCCCCCCCGCACCCCCCCGGAGCTCTGGGGAGGGGGCTTCTCGCCGGCCACCCCGACGCCCGGCCCGCGGCCCGGCCACTTCAGGACCCGCCGACCTTTGAATTCTGAAATCGCGTTTAGGCTGTTTTCAACAGTTTGCCATCCTATTATCTCTTATCGTTTTTCTTTTTCAGGCTACAGATTTCCCGAAGGGAATGATGTTTCTCAAACAGCAAACCACCCTCCCCCAGACTTCACTCTTCGAATGGGAAAGTTGCATAAAAATGCAGATTTCGGGCTATTTGAAGACCAAGCTGTTTTCTCTAGGAGAAAATCCAATGACTCAGCTGAAACGTTAGGACGACACTTTTAGTCAAAGTGATCTTTCCCCTGGGTTTTTGTGAAATGCTAAAACGAAAAGCCCGGTGATGGTTTTAGAATAGCCCACAAAGTTAACTAAAAATACGGACAAGCTTCAAGGCCTACTTTACAAATAACAATCTAGCGTCTCTTTCGGAGACATATTAAAAAAGGCTACACTAGACTCTTTAAAATATTCATAATTGAAATAGATGCTATCGCTTGACAATAGGTGAAATTTTAAATTGAGCATTCCTGTAAGTTTTGTATATATTGTTTCTTGGATATTCTCAATAACCTTTGTTTTTTATTTTCTTCTTTTATAGGCATGATTAAATTAACTTGATAGGTTTTTTAAAAATATAATTAGGATTTTTAAATGTCACCAAACTCTATAGGCATTTTTAAAAAGGACGCTTTGTGGCAGCCAAATACAGAGTAAATGAAGCGTAAAGTAAGTCACTTCTGTTCTCAAGGATTGCTTCCTTCGGAAATAAAAGTTGGGGATTGCATTCTTGGTAAGTGTTCGGTCCACTCTTGAATCTAGCCATGGCGTGCAACTGACCAGGTTTCAAGGCCTACTTTTTCCGTAAAATCATTGCAGAGCATTTATTAAACTCACTTATTAAACTCTTAAGAAAAACTTAGAATTCTTTTCATGAGTCCCTGTGCTGGCCAACAGTCAGTGTAGAACAAACATCACATTAGTGTCTCTCACTTCTACCCTGCGTGTGCTATGTAATACACAACTCAACAGTAAAAATCATCTCTCTTTGATAGATTAACCGTGTAAAAAATTAAACTCACTGTCAGAATTAAGAGAACCAGACTTTAAGTAGAGCTGTCATGTTTCATTCAAAATCCATTTAGAAATATGTCATATCAATTACCTTCAGAACAAATTTTTGACCAGGTAATTCTTAGGAAGGAAAAAAAAAAACAATCAACAAATATCCAGTATATGACAGTCAATTTATAATACGTATGCTCTTTATAAAACTGTGAGGATTTTTATTATTAATATTATCTATTAGTTTGTCATTCCAAACCTTAATATTAGTAGTATATATTAAATATTTGTAAAGCATTTCTTTATATTTTTAATATCTTGCCTTGTTACATCACAAGTCATAACTGCTTCAATTCACCAAAGAATGTTACAGTAAGATATTTTAAATACTTATTCATATTATAAATACCACAAATTTCAATTCTCTGTAACTTTTATGTTTTTGAAATACATTTCCTTAAATGCCAGATAAGGTCATATCTTAGGGCACAGAATATGTTCAGGTACTTACTTCTAAGAAAATGTAAATATAAATGCCTATATGCTATATACAATCAAAGGAATTAGTAAAGAAATAACTTTATTCCATTATAATTCTCTTGGCGTTTGATGAACATTCACTTGAAAACATAAACTTTCAATTTACTAAGACCTAATTCTTGTACCAAAATATTTAAAACCAATACAATTTACATTCTTTAACAGCCCTTCCCAAGCCACTGCTTTGTTAAACAATCTGATTATGTCTACTCCATTCCCAGCATTATCAAATAGTTAAATGAAAAGGGACATTTTCATTTTATTTTTTAATGTTTCATGCTATTTATTATTGTTTTATGGGAAATTAATATCATTTAAAGTTGTTCACAGTTTTAAATATAAAATCAGAACAAATGCACTCATTTTTTCAAATAGATGGAATTTATTGAGGTCCAAGGTTACCAGAGCAATGATGTGCTGGAAATATACAGGAAGTTCAAGGGTACAACTCTTGTAGGTAAATTTGTTATTTGGGATTAGTGATCTTTAAAGAGGGGTGTGTGTGTGTGTGTGTGTGTGTGTGTGTGTGTGTGTGTGTGTGTGTTACTGGGAATTGAACCCAGGGGCATGCTACTTCTAAACTACATCCCCAGCCCTTTTTTTTTTTTTTTTTTTATTCTTTATTTTGAAACAGGATCTCACTAAGTAGCTGAGGCTGGCCACAAACCTGTGATCCTCCTGTCTCAACCTCCCAAGTACTGGGATTACAAGAGTGTATGCCATCATGCCCAGCTCAAGTTTTAAAAATATTATCTTCTGCTTTGGAGAGCTAAGTATGACATAAAATATCTTAAGAAAATTGTGCAGCAGAACTGGTGATGGTTACAGAGGTCATGCAGAAAGTATAAGGCATTAAGATAATTCCTAAACCGGGCGTGGTGGCACAAGTTTATAATCCCAGGATTTGGGAGGCTGAGACAGGACGATCTCACAGGTTCGAAGCCAGCCTCAGCTACTTAGTGAGGCTCTCAGCAACTTAGTGAGACTTAGCTAGGGCTGGGGGTGTAGCCTGGAGGCAGAAAGCCCCTGGGTTCCATCCCCAGTACCACATACACACACACAAAAGATAATCCTGTATCTTTTTTGTCCATATTTTTGTTTGAAAATATTTTTACTTGTTTTCAGCTAAATACTTGGCAATATATCCAGTGTCTCAGGCAATTTCCTAGGTAATTAAAAAAAAACTAAAAAGAGCAAAAGAACATCAATTGGCTAAAATATTAGTGTTTTATGCCACTCACACATAGCTACAAGCTCTCAATCTTAAGTGGCATTAATGAAAATTGTACAAAGTATTACAGAAAAATGACAGTCGTGTTGCTCAATGAGAAAGTATTGCTACAGTGAATGCAATGTATTACAAAAGTTAGTTGTTTTTATAGTGGTTTTCACACAGTATTTTTATACATTTTACATTCCTCATTATGGCACAAGTGTTCTGAATCCAGTTAATTTTAAACATATAGAAGACAGAGCTGACTTTACACTAGGAGCAAGAAGGAGCTACCGGAATGCCTGCTTACGGACAAGAGTCTAAACACAACGAACAGAACTTCATAAATCGATTCTATGCTCCATTTGAAGAGTACAGACCATATTGAACTTACTCAACACCAACACAATGTCTGTTTCTTTATGGAGCGGGCGATGAGCTGTTGGCAATTATTACCCTGAAACTTTATCCTCTAAAATTAACAACCGGACGAGGCATCTGTGCACTGTGCCTTGCACTGGGGCACCGGGAGCAGAGCTTTCCAACTGTCTTCAAATCATATTTTGCTCATGTACATGATTTATTCTCCACGGAGAAGCTAGTGAGTACCTAATTTGTTTTAACTAAACAAGGTGGTGAAAAAATAAACCCCCTAAAGTAGTATATTATCTTTACAAATGATATGAGATCAAATAAATAATTTGAAATAACATCCAGAAATTGTGGTCTTAATTTAAAATGTTGAGCATAAAATACCGTGGTTTTGGTGTGCCTTTTACTGTGCTGTTCCTTGCAAGAACACAGAAACAAAATAGAAACAAATATGCAGATAATAAAACATTTCTGGTTATATAAAACAGAAATATTTTTAGGGATGGGAAGGGTGGAGAAGTCCTGTCTGCCTTTCTTGGAGACGGTGGAGTGGCTATTGGGGGCAATTTTAGGAGCAATGGAAGAAGTACATGCTTGCCAAATATTTTAATTACTTGTTCATTGATGCCTTTAGCATTTTCATAGTTTAAAAGGTTGAACCAAGGTGAAATCCAAATATAATCAAGAAAACTCATATTCTAAGCTGTTACCAAAAAAGTTCCTAGTTTTAAATTTTAAAAAATCAGGACAAACACTTGTATTCGTGTATCAGATGGATGGAATTTATTGAGGCGAGCCTAGAAAACTCACATTCTAAGCTGTTTCCAATTATTTATACCTTTGAGTGTCAAAGCAAATGTTGGTGGGAGGAAGAGAACCTTTCAGAACACAGTAAGGAACAGGATGGGGGAGAGAAGTGGAAAGGTGGAGAGAGAAAGGAATGACTTGGAGAGCAACAGACGGGCTTTGTCCCTGGTGTTGCCGGGTCAAAATCAGCTAATAGACGATGCACGGATGCACCTTTTACCATTAACATGCAATGCTCTGTGATCGACTCAGTTTGTATCATTCTTTATGTATGATAATTAAATGATTAGTGAATTCATTAGAAACTTCAGGTGCCAAGCTGAAGTATAAAACATGATTATATTGTAGAATAATCAATCATAGTTTTCAAGGCATTTTTATAAAATAGAAAGGAGAGCTGGGTGTGGTGGCACACACTTGTAATCTCAGCGCTTGGGAGGCTGAGACAGGAGGATGACACAGGTTCGGAGCCAACCTCAGCTACTTAGTGAGGTTCTCAGCAACTTAGTGAGACCCTGTTTCCAAATAAAGCATAAAATAGGTCTGGGAGGATAGCCTGGGGGTAGAAAAGCCCCTGGGCTCCACCCTTCATACCACACACACACAAAAAAAAAAAAAAAAAAAGAAAAGAAAAGAAAAAGAAAGATAGAAAGGAACTATCAATTTTAAATATATTTGATATCCAGATAATTATATTAATTATATTAATCAAATTAACCAGTTTATTGCTAAATTTCAGCTTTACTACAAACTGTATTAATAAATATTATAACTAAAAGCAGTTTCTTCCCCCCCCCCCCAGAACTGAGGATTAAACTCAGGGGCATTCTACCTCCCAGCTACACCTCCATCCAGCCCCACTTTGCAATTCAGTAGCTTATTAGTAATCAAAGATGTGTTTCAGCAGATTAATTCTCTAAATTCAACCAACTAGAAACCATTTCTCAATGATGCACGATTCTTTTTTCTTCTTCTTCTTTTGGTGGCACTGGGGATGGAACCCTTCTACCTCCGGGCTGTATTCCCAGACCTATTTTATATTTATTTGGAAACAGGGTCTCTTAAACCAGCGAGGCTGGCTTCAAACCTGCGTGATCCTCCTGTCTCTGCCTCCCAAGCATGAGGATGACAAGCGTGCGCCACCATGCCCGGCCATATTGCTGATTGTTTTAATTGCTTTGTGCTGATGGAGGAGGAATGGTGTCGCTTTTACTCTGAGGGAAGAGCCATGCTCTGTAACGTGCTGGCATTTAAGGATTCCAAACTGTTTCCTAGAAGGTCATCTGTCCACAAGTTTCTCCTCCCCATCTGATTTGATTCCAATTTCTTATTCTGTGATTGTAGACAATTTCTTATTCTGTGATTTTTCTTCTACATTCCTAACTTTGACTTGACAGATAAATAGATCTCCTGAGTTCGGATGTTGGTCTATTGTTGAAAAGGTGCCTGTCACAGTCTGCTGGTCCCAGTGAATGCTAACCAGTAGCTCAGCAAAAAAAGAAAAAAGAGAGAGAGAAAGAAAAAAATCAATGCTACTTTTCCTGGGAGCATGCCCTTTAGAGGTCTTGTGGCCTCTCGTCCCTGTTGTCTGTTTCTCTGTGTCTGGTACTGTGTTGTCTAAAACTGAGTAGCTGTGTGTTTTCATCACAGCAGGGCAGGAAACAGTCCTGCCTCGGCAGGACTCAGTGGCTCCACAAACTTTCCCTCGTTTCCTAGTTACTAAATCAGTGAATGAGATTTTTCAGTTCGTCCAGGCATGGTGGTGCACACCTATAATCCCAGTACTCGGGAGGCTGAGATAGGAGTAGGTTCGAAGCCAGCCTCAGCAACTTAGTGAGACCCTTTGTAATTTTGTGAGAACTTGTTTCAAAATTTACAAAAAGGGCTAGGTAGCCGGGCGTGGTGCCGCACTCTTGTAATCCCCGCGCTTGGGAGGCAGAGACAGGAGGATCACGCAGGTTCGAAGCCAGCCGCGCTGGCTTAAGAGACCCTGTTTCCAAATGAAAAAGTATAAAAATAGGTCTGGGAGTGTAGCCCGGAGGTAGAAGGGTTTCCAGGAACCCCAGTACTACAAAAAAAAAAAAAAAAAAAAAAAAAAAGGGCCAGGGCCAGGAGTATAGCTCAGAGATAGAATGCCTCTGAGTGCAAGTCATTTACATATGTAAATGATGTGTTGCATATTTATATGTAAATAACAAATATATAAATATATTTGTATATAAATATTTTTTATTTTGCTAGTTGCCATAAACTACCTTCTACCAGGTTTATCTGAGAACCTGTGCACCTTTCAACCATCTATAGTTAAAGGAATAGAGAAACTCTCCCACATACTATGATACCTGGCCAGCCCCAGCAGCAGTGGCTAAATACTTGTCTTGAGACCAAAGCTCCACAGAGTAGAATGTGAACAATAGGATGTCTCGGCATTCCTGGTCTTGTCTCACCCTTCATGCGTAAAATCTGAGGGCAGCACTGGGCTTAGCGGGTAGCTCATGGTAGAGCGCTTGCCCAGCTCTGCTCAAGGCCCTGGGTTTAGTCTCCAGCACAAGACGAAGGAGAAAGAGAAGGAGAAAAAGATGATTATAAACCTGTAGAGACCACTCTGACTCCATCTTCACTGGTACTGAGTCCAACGCAGACCTCGTTGGGCCTGAAGGCCTGCTTTAGAGGATCCGATACCAGTAAAGATAGAGTGTTCCTTGTGGCAGCTTTTGCCGAATCCTGGCATATCTACTGGCAGCGCAATGGTGGGGATCCAGCGTCAGATTGTGTTTTGTATAGAAAGTGAAATAGATGTTGGCGTTATCGTCTATGTTTTTTGCAACACAGAACACAGATCTCTCCATTTATACTGATCCCATCCATGGACGTCTCTAGAGGAGTCTGCCATAGCCGAGTGAGTGGAGGGCCCAGCCCTAGGACTGAGCGCGCCCTTCCCGAGGACAGGCTTCGGGTCCTGCTATCCCCAGCACACTCAGCTAGCACTGAGTCAGGTGAGGAGTCAGTGCAAACCTACCTGTGCCTGCTTTGCATGGCTATTTTCTACGGCATCATGAGGCTTCATTTATTCCTCATAACACGTTCCTAAGGAGGCAGTGGTAAGCCTATTTTGTAGAAATGGAAGCCATTTATTCTTAGCTAATGTAACAGTTCACATTAGCCAGATGTCCTCCAAAATGTGCAAAGTGCTTTATGCACAGAATCCTGGGGAAGAAGGTACAATTATTATGACATTTTACAAATGAAAGGAAGTTTAGAATAATTAGCAAAGTGAGTGAGATTCTTGTTGACATTATCAGTGGCCATTATGTTGTCAAATTTGTGGATCCTTTTCTATCCTCAACTTAATCTTCTAGCACCAGCCACCGCTCTTAGGTTGACACCATAGCCATTGTCTGTTCTCCTTTCTCATTATTTGCCTCCTCCTCTATTTCTTTCTTTTCTTTCTTTCTTTCTTTCTTTCTTTCGTATTGGGGATTGAACCCAGTACCTCTGAGTTACACTTCCAGCTCTTTTTAATTTTGAAACAGGATTTCACTAAGTTGCTGAGGCTTGCCTCAAACCTGTGTCTTCCTGTCTCAGCCTCCCAAGTCCTGGGAGCACAGAAGTGGAGCCCATGCCTGGCTACCTCTTCCTTCTTTACCTTAATTCTCAGTGAAGTTCCTGAAGACAGGATCATGTTCCTCTTTATGCTTTCTACCCTCTTTCCCTGGATGATCCCAAACATTCTTGTAGCTCCTAGTATAATCTGCAGGCTCACAATGACAACGTTTGCACCTCTATTTCAGACCTACTCTGAGTACCACTTTACCTATCTACCTGATGCTTCATGGGTAGCTGAGATCACATATTTCCAGAGCTTAATCCTTGATTTTTTTTTTCCCCCTACGAATCAGTGAATGGAATAGTCCTTTACCTAGTTGCTTGAGTCAGAAATCTGGAAGTTTTTGTTGTTTTGAATAAGTGTCTCCCAAAGAGCCATGTGTTAAAGACTTAGCCCCAGACCACGGTGCCTTTGGGAGGTGCTAGAACCTGTATGAGGCGGGGTGTGGCCAGCCAGGCATAGTGGCACATGCACATGCCTGTAATCCCAGTACTTGAGAGGCTGAGATAGGAAAATCTCAGGTTTGAGGCCAGCCTCAGCAATTTAGCACAACCATCAACAATGTAGTGAGACCTATTTCACAATAAAAAGAGCTGTGGGTGTATCTTGGAGGTACAAACACCTGGGTTTACAGAAAACAAAATGTAGTTGGAGGTCTTAGGTCACTGGGGAAATGCCTGGCCCTGGAGGAGACTGGGATTCCAATCTCCTCTTCTCTCTTTTGACTTCCTGTCTGCCAGGAGGTGAGCAGCTTTCTTGCCGGGCACTCCCACCAGGCTGTGCTGCGTCACTGCAGGCCTCAGAGGAACAGACCACTGACCTCTGAAACCTCGACACTTGTGGGCCCACAGAAACTTTCATACTTATTTCCTATTTGTTTGTTTATTTTTGTGGTACTGGAGATTGAACCCAGGGGCATTCAACCTCCGAGCTACACTCCCAGCCCTATTTTTTATTCTTTATTGTGGAAAAGGGTCTCATTAAGTTGTGGAGGGCCTCACTGAGTAGCTGAGCCTGGCCATGAGCCTTCAGTCCTCCTGTGTCAGTCTTCCAAGTACTGTGATTACAAGTGTGTGCCCAGTTCGCCCAGCTTAACTTTCCTCTTTTTAAACTTAGGCTTTTTGTTATAGTAATGGAAAATGAACACATCATTCTTTTCCCCCTCCTTTCTTTCTTTTCTTTTTTTTTGGGGGGGTGGGTTGGGCATTCTACCTCTGAGCCATATCCGAAGCCATTTTTATTTTTTATTTGGAAACAGGATCTCACTAAGTTGCTAAGGCTGTTCTCAAACCTGCAATCCTCCTGTTTCAGTCTCCCACGTACTGGAATTATTAGTGTGTAACACAACACCCGGCTCATTCTTTTCTTTTTAAATACCTATATCCATCCCATCACAAACTTATAGCAATTTAAGTTCAAAATACCCCTTATCTTCTTATTTTTCTCTATCACGGCAGCTTACACATTAATTCATCATCAACTTAAGGGATCAACCCCCCCCCCCTGCCTTGTCTACGAAGTCTGTTCATCATCCAGCCATGGTTTTCAGAAATGTTTACAAAAATGTTGCAGAAAAATGCGCAGATCATAACTGTAGAGCTTGACAATGTTTCTCAGCCCGAGCACACCTGCATAACCAGGGCAGATTAAGAAATGGAATGCTTGGCCCCTTGCGCCCCCTCCTCTCATCACCTCCGAAGGCAGCCACTCTTCTGATCCCTCGTGCCATAAACGAGTCTCTCCAATTTCAAAACATTGTAGAAAAAGCATCGACACTTTAAAATTAAAACAAATCATGATTTTACTGCTATCCCCTCTCAAAGGCGTCCTCTACTTTGAGACGACAATACAAACCCTTTACAATGGTCCACCAGTCCCAGCACTTTCTAGCCTCTACTTTCCTCTGTCCCTAGGCCCAGGCCTGACCGGCCGACCTGTGCTGGGTGCTGTGTGCTCCGCTGGGCCGCAGCTTCTGGCCTCTTCTCACCCCTGGTTCTCAGCACAAGCAACGCTGCTCCAGAGGAACTTCCTTCACACCCTGGCAAGGCTTCCCAGGGCTGCGTCTGCCAGGACGGCTCAGGGCCTCTTGTACTTGACAAGCCTGGGGAGGAGGCATAGGAAGGTGTCCCGGCCCCTTTGTCTTAGCAGCTGTGAACATATATAACATATGGGTGTGTTTGAACTGATTAATCTCAGTTAACAAGGAGATTGGAAGGATGTGAAAACAAATGTCAAGAGAGATGGCGGAACGTGGAGGCCCAGCTCCACTGCCCAAGGTCCTCTGCGTGGAGCAGGGAAGACTTTTTTCTTTTCTTTTCTTTTCTTTTCTTTTCTTTTCTTTTCTTTCTTTTTTTTTTTTCTTTCTTTTTTTTTTTTTTTAGGGAGGGAACCCCTCGGAGCTACACCCCCCAGCCCTATTTTTTATTCTTTATTTTGAAACAGGGTCTCACTGAGTTGCAAAGGGCCTCACTAAGTAGCTGAGGCTGACCACGAACCTGGATCCTGTCTCACTCAGCCTCCGGCATGCTGGGATTTCAAGCGTGCACCACCAGGCCGGCTCAGCCTCTTTTAGAATGCGAATGAGCAGTCCTGGTCTGTGGACACCAACCCTGACTGTAGTTATGGTGTAGGAGAGCAGGGGACCGGCGGCCAGCAGAGAAGCGCCTGAGAGGGAGAGGAGCAGAGACATCTTTTGCATACCCCCGGACTCAGGTGACAGGTTCCTGGCATCACTGTGCTCTGCGTGTGTGAAAACACTCATCACCGCGAGTGGAGCACGTGTTTCTCAGTCTGTGTGACTTGAGCGTGGGTGCCTTAGAATCCCACTTTACCCTCCCACCGTGGCCAGCTGCACACCGTCAAGGCCCAGCTGTGGGAGGAAGGGGCCTGCAGAGAGACCGGGAATGGCGGGGGAGGAGCCGAGGGACGCCCTGAAGAGCAGCAGCCTAGGCCATGCAGATGCAAAGTGACCCTCAACCACCTGCCACCTGGAGCACTGCCCGGCGAGTCCAGGCTTGCTCCTCCGCCCCTCAGGAGAAGCGGGGCCCAGGGAGGAGCTACGCAGCGCTGTCCTTTCTGGGTTTCACAAAATGAGGAGATACGAGTAGGTTGTTTTTATATTTTTTGTACTGTGGCTTGAACCCAGGGGCATTCTACCTCCACGCTACACCTCCAGCCTAATTGTTTATTCTCTGTTGTGAAATAGGGTCTCACTAAGTTGGGGAGGGCCTCACTAAGCAGCTGAGGCTTGAGAAGGTTTTTTGAGTAAAATTAACATCCTGTGGAGGACTTAGGTTTCACTTTGGAGAAAACAAGCGTCCAGGATTCTCCCGATGGAAGCAACCCGGGCTCCCACACGCTGGCTGTCAGGTAGTGCGGGCCTAGGGAGAACACAGATGTGTGATATTGTCTCTGTTTATACGACGACATCGTATAGCCATTTACCGTTTGGGGTTTGGGTTGGTTGCTTTTGTTGCATGAGGCAGAACCTAGTCTGGTCACGGGCTGTGGGTGGGCGGTGGACGGGCCGGGCTCTGCCCTGTGGCCAGGGCACATTTGTTCCCCTCTTGGCTCTCTCTTGCCTAGGCTCCGTCCACACAGTGGGCAGGGGAGAAGGAGCAGAGGCCAGCCGTGTGTGCAGGCTGGAACCAACCCGCAGGGCCCTCCCAGGTGTGGCCCACCCCGCCTCTCCCTTGGCGTCTCTGGCCCATTGGTTGTGAGCTTCCACTCTGCCTGATACTGTTCCATACACTTAAATATTTTCATTTCGAATTCCTGACAGGGAGGGAGCGAGGGAGGAAAGAGAGTATCTGCATGGCAGTTTGGTCTTCCGAGGCTCTGCAGCCAGCCTGTGGATTCACGGGCCTCTCACCCGGCTAGGGCCATGGGATGGAGGAGGTCGTGGAACCTGTGCGGAGGCCACCCTTTCAGAGGTGGCGTGCGTTGGGGAGCAGATGCGTCCTTAGTAGGAACTGGTTGTAGCAGACCTGTTTCATACTCCTAGTATCTATTCTTATGAACAAAATGGAAGCCTTAGTGATGTAATGGGTACAAAATGTACAGAGTAATCTTTCTTTTCTACTACATGTGTGTAAGCATCAGTATATACATATAACGTGGTAGATGTTTTTAAAGAATACGTTCTTGAAAACAATTGAAGCTGTGGTTTGGAATGTTTATTTGATCCAGCTGTGGAACATTATTTACCAACACAAGAAGTTAATATATTCTTTAGAAATATTGGTATTGCAGTAGTTTATTCCTGCAAGCAACAGAAAAACAGAAGATGGTTGACATAAAGGTTTCGTTTAGCACACCTGACCTCCGATGGGAAGGAAGGCTCCAGAGAGCTTTTAGGTGTTCCAGGGAGAGGTTAGGTATTTCCCTCTCTTTCCAGCATTAGTTAACATGAGTTTAATCCAGTTTTTACTTAGACTCAATGGAAAACAGGTGTCGGGATTTTTCTTTTTCTAATCTCCCCTGGGTATTTCTGCAGTAGTAAGAGTTTTCCCACGTTCTGAATAAAAACAAGATTATTTCTTTCCATCAGCCATATCTAGCCAAAATGTAAAAGCTACCCTTGATTTTTTTTTCTGTCTCCTTATCCTCTGTTTCCAGCAAACCCATCATCCAATCCTGTGGCTTCACCTCCAAGATCTGTGCCCCTTCCCCGTAGGGTTGCAGCTTCCGCCCCTACCCTCTCCTGACCACTGTGAGGAATCCACATCACGTCTTCATCTAGAAGCAAACACAGAAAACTCGACTACGGACATGCTAACAAAAAGTTCATCTTTCTCTCATAAAAAGAGTCCAAAGCTCAGCCATCCAGGTCTGGTTCAACAGCTCAGTGATTTCCCTGGGCTCTTCCTTTCTCTTCTCATCCTGAATCTGTTGGCTTCTGTTCCCAGCTTTTTTTGACCCAGAATCTCCAGATGGGTGCTACACTGCCGGGCACTGCATCTTTGTTCCGGACAGGAGAAAAGGTAAGAGTAGAGTGCTGGCCTTCCTAAGTTTTGTCTTTTTTCTTCTTCAGGAAAAGAAGTCCTTGCAAGATGACAACTCCTGGTATCTGCTAAGCCAGAACTGGGTCCATACCTATAGTTAGGTATATATTTAAACCGCAATATCCAGAGGACCGAAGTTCCTGATGGGATACGGCAAGCTTGTTTACCTGGTATCTCTCTGCCTTCGCTGCTGCTCCCCTGCATAACCGAGAAGGGAAGCTACAAGCTGCCCTGCCTAGACTCCCTTGCAGCCAGGGGATGAGAGGAGAGAGGCTGGCTCAACTGTGCACTTTGTTGGTGTCCTTTAGGGGTAGGGTGGTTCTGAGTGATTAAATAGGCCCTTCCTTGATTGCCCCTCTTTGTAAAATGATTTAAATCATTAACTCAGTGTTAGGTTTGCCACTTTTTTTGCTCCAGCTGTTTCAATAAAGACTGCTGTGAAAGTAAGTTACCCACAATAAAGCACTTACAGCATATTTGGTTGACGAGTGGTGCTTAGAGCAAGATAAATTTCTTTGGTCTCAGAACCACAAATTGCAGGGCGTCTCCACGGGCGCTGGCTGCTGCTGCTGGGAGGGTGGCGCGCTGTTTCTAAGCAATCTGGATCTGGAGCTGTGGCCGCTGGGGTTTTCATCTTCCTCTTGACTATTAAAACCTTTAAGGCGAGCTAGACGTGGTGGCGCACGCTTGTAATCCCCGCGCTTGGGAGGCTGAGACAGGAGGATCGCACGGGTTCGAAGCCAGTGAGACCCCGTTTCTAAATAAAGTATAAAATAGGTCTGGGAGTGGAGGAGGTAGAAAGCCCTTGGGTTCCACCCCCAGTAACACACACACACACACACATACACACACACACACACACATAAAAATAAAACATAAAAAATAAAACCTTTAAGGCCACTGAGCGGCTCTCTTCCGGACAGCATCATCCTCACCTGATGTGACGGCCTCACTCTGGTCCTGTCTTTTCTTTCTTTCTTGCTTGCTTTTTTGTGGTGCTGATGATTGAACCCAGGAGCATTCTCCCTCTGAGCAACACCCCCAGCCTATTTTATTTTTTATTTTGAACAGGGTCTCACTGTTGTGACAGTCTCGCTAAGTTGCTGAGGCTGGCCTCAAACCTGTGATCCTCCTGTCTCAGCTTCCCAAGTACCGATACTACAGGTGTGCACCACCAGGCCCAGTTCTTTTCTACTCTTATTTTAACCTCATCTTCTCTCATCCTAAATGTGTTGACTTCTCTTCCCAAGCGTGTTACCTCAGAGTCTCTAGACGGATGCTACACTGCCAGGCACCGCATCTTTGTCCCGTACAGGAAAAAGTAAGCGCAGAGAGTGCTTGCCTTCCTAACCCCCTCCACCCCCCTTTTTAAAAAAATTCCTTACATGTTTTTGTTATTTTGTTTTGCATCCTTTTTTTTTTTTTCACACAAAGGAAACTCCTTTTTACAAGTAGAAAGATTTGGTCTGTTAACAAAGTGAAACCAAATTATTTACATTGTTGTTGTTGTTGTTTTGCTGTACTGGGGATTGAACCCAGGGCCCCTCTACCACAGAGCTGCATCCTCAGGCCCTTTTTATTTTTTATTTTGAGGCAGGGCCTCACTAAGTTGCCTAGGCTGGCCTGTAACTTGTGGTCCTCTGGCCTCAGCCTCCTGGGTAGTCGTTTCCCTCTTTCATACAAGGTTGGCCATGCTGAGTGAGTGCTGCCTCATAAACACACCTGCAGACCGCAGGACAGGAACCACCTTCCCTGAACACTCTCCCAAAGTAGAAAAACTGTCAATATAATAGCTATCAAAATTCACTAAGTAACAGTATGGAGGGTCCTCAGAAGTTCATTCTGGGCATCTACCCTAAGAAAGGAAACCAAACTACCAAACGAATGCACGCACATCTATGCTCACAGCTGCACGATTCACCCATCCATAGTCTCCATCGTCTTGTAGCTTACGAAGATGTATGACTACAGTCACCAGTAAAAAATTAATAAAACTCACTAAGTGCTGTGTGCCTGTATGTCACTATGACTACGAATCACATTATAATTTGAGACTATAATGCACCAATAAAAGTAAGCATTGAAGATAAATATTTCATAGCAATGCTGTCATGTTAGCAGGATATTTTAGGTTCCTTCAGGACATGAGTCTCTGCTTTATTCCTTGAAGAGAAACGCAGGCTTCCTTCCATACACTGGCCATCGTCTTACATCTGGGAAGAGTGCAGGAGACAGATGCTCGTCGCTGGCCTGGCATCGCTGTCAGGGAGCTGGAGCGCAAGCGTTTGTCACCAGCACTTCAGATGACATCGATTCACCTGAGTGTTCTAAACACGGACAGACAGCACATGGGTGAGAACCGCAAACCCAGGCAGGGGTGGTGTCCTGGACAGGACTGGGATGGGACCACGACCTGGTCAGTGGAGCAGGGCCTAGCTTGGGGCTGGGGCTGGCACGCGGCTCTGCCCAGAGCCCCAGCCCAGACCCGAGGCCTCCAGGCTGCCGCTTCCTCAGGGCTGGCCAGGGGAGCCCACCAGAGCCCTGGCACGCCAGGTAGAGACACAGTGGCCATCCCATCGACGAATCCAAATGTGCATAAATACCTGTTTTATGAGATGCGATAAGAAGCAAAGATTCAGAGGCTGGGATGACGCTCAGTGGTTAAAACAAAGATTTTGCTTAGTGGCTCTATAATTAGAGCATAATTTTGACCACTGATATTTATCTACCTGCTTCATCAACTTGATTTACTAAGTACATATTATTTGTTGTCTGCATCTCTTCCCATTTCTCAGTTCAAGTCCTACTGGCAAACCCACTCATCAGCACTGTTGCAGAGCGAGGCAGGTTAAGAGGCATTCGTGGTTTCAGTTTATTTCTTCTTATTAATTATTTCTTCTTATTAATTATTATTATTGATTTCAGTTTATAAGCGAATTTGTAAATTTCAGTAAAAATTTTCAGTTTTACATGAAGGAGTGTTATTAAGTAAGCATATATGTTTTGTTGTTGTTATTACTTTTTGTTTGCTGGTTGGTTGCTTTGGTTTATGTCTATGAAATGTGTTGTTGTTGTTGTTGTTGTTGTTGTTGTTGTTGTTGTTGTTGTTTTGCTGTACTGGGGATTGAACCCAGGGCCCCTCTACCACAGAGCTGCATCCTTCAGGCCCTTTTTATTTTTTATTTTGAGGCAGGGCCTCACTAAGTTGCCTAGGCTGGCCTGTAACTTGTGGTCCTCTGGCCTCAGCCTCCTGGGTAGTCGTTCCCCTCTTTCATACAAGGTTGGCCATGCTGAGTGAGCGCTGCCTCATAAACACACCTGCAGACCGCAGGACAGGAACCACCTTCCCTGAACACTCTTCCTGCCTGGCTGCTCAGGCTAACTTGTGGGGAGGAGGGATGAACCCAGGGGCATTCTACCTCTGAGCTACACCTCCAGTCCTATTTTATTTTTATTTAGAAACTAGGTTGCTGGGAGTCTCACTACTTGCTGAGGTTGTCTTTGAACCTGCGATCCTGGCTCTGGCTACCCTCTCCAGCCCGGCCTCGATGGGTCACCTCTGCTCCATGACTTCCTTCCGCCTCCACTCGCTGTGGCTCCCATTGGATCCCCTGAGGCATCCCCAGGTTGCTGGTGTCCTTTCGTGTCTCCTTGAGGACCACGACTGTGTCGGTCCATCCTGCAGCCCCGCCCAACCCAGAGCAGTGCCCCAAACGCGGTGCAAGATAGCAGACCTGCCGAGCAGAGGCAGGAAGTTATCACCGTGAAGGGAACAACCCGCTCAGATGAGCTGTCTTGTTGTGACACTCATCTCACGGGCATAGATTCATGACTTACTGACATTCATGTTATTTCCAGGTGCCTGCTTGTAATCCTAGTACTTGGAAGGCTGAGACAAGAGGCCAGCCTCAGATACTTAGTGTGATACTCCACAACTTAGTGAGACCCTGTTTCAAAAAAAAAGGCCGGGCGTGGTAGCCCACGCTTGTAATCCCAGCATTGGGTAGGCAGAGACCGGAGGACCATGGTTCTCAGACAGCCTCAGCTACTTGGTGAGGCCCTTCGCAACTCAGTGAGACCCTGTATCAAAAATAAAGAGACTAGCCGGGCATGGTGGCGCACGCTTGTAATCCCCCCAGCTTGGGAGGCGGTGACAGGAGGATCGTGCCGGTTCGATGCCAGCCTTGCTGGCTTAAGAGACCCTGTTTCCAAATAAAAATATAAAATAGGTCTGGGAGTGTAGCCTGGAGAAGGGTTTCCAGGAGCCCCAGTATCACCAAGAAAAATAAATAAATAAATAAATAAATAGACTAAAAAATAGGGCTGGGGCTGTAGCTCAGAGGTAGAATGCCCCTGGGTTCCCTCCCCAGTACCACAAAACAAAACAAAACAAAACGTACTTCAAAAAAAAAAAAAAATGTTGCCATCCAGTCTAGCAATCCTGCCCTTGTAATATTATCCCATGTTAAACCTATAAAAATGACATCACAGCTGAAACATGAAACAAAAATCAAGTTAGACACTTAAGAAATAGAAATATTCTCTAAATAGAGCTGCCTCGTAAATAATAACCTGGGGCAGAATTGTTCCCTTTAGAATAGGAGCCTAATGATATTTTTATTTTATAGAGAGTTTTTTTTTTCCAATGTGTAAAGACATAAATCAAGAATAACAGCTAAAGCCAGACATGATGGTGCATGTTGTGAGCCCTTACTTGGAAGTCTGAGATAGGAAGATAGACGGATCGAAGGCTCAAGACCAGCCTTAGCAACTCAGTGAGACCCTATCACAAAACAAAAAGTAAAAAGGGCTGGGGCTGTAATTCAGAAGTAGAATGCCCCTGGGTTCTATACCCGGTACAAAATAAATAAATAAATAAACAGCAGCCAGTGGGTTTTTTCTGACCTGATATAGTAGTAATGATAATGGACATTTCATCTGTTACCTGTGTGCTAACACCAGTGCTTTATTTCATGTATTTATACAATGCTGGGGATGGAACCCAGGCCTCATGGTAGGTTATGTAACTGTACTCCCTTTGAGCTACACCCCCAGGTTTTTTTGGCATTTTAATTATTTTTTGCAGTGCTAGGGATTAAACCCAGGGGCATTCTACCTCCAAGATACACCCCCATCCCTATTTTTTGAAACAAGGTCTCACTAAGTTGTGGAGGGCCTCACTAAGTAGTTGAGGCTGGCCAGGAACCTACAGTTTTCCTGTCTCAGCCTCCCAAGTACTGAGATTACAAGTGCGTACCACCATGCCTGGTTCTTTGGGCAGTTGAAATGAATGACCTTGTTCCGTTCACAGAATAATACTATAGTTACCTCTATTTAAAGATGAAAAAATAATCGGGCGTGATGGCGCATGCTTCTAATCCCAGTTCTTGGAAGGCTAGGATAGAAGGATCACTGGTTCTTGGCCAGGCTGGTTGGGAGCCATTCTGGAGGCTGACTATTCTCTATGCCACATAGTTAGGCCAAGAAGGTTCCTGGGTCCCAATGTTTCGGGTATTCATGTTGGTTTTTCTCTCTCTGTTCCCCTGATAAACAATTAAGTTATTAAGATTCCAGCCGGGCGTGGTGGCACACGCTTGTAATCCCCGTGGTTGGGAGGCGGAGACAGGAGGATCGCACAGGTTCGAAGCCAGCCTTGCTGGCTTAAGAGACCCTGTTTCTAAATAAAAATATAAAAAAATAGGTCTGGGAGTGTAGCCCGGAAGTAGAAGGGCTCCCAGGAACCCCAGTACCACACACACACACACAAAAAAAAAAAGATTCCAAACAAATCTTAGCTTACAAAAAATAAACAAGCAAACAAACAAAACTTGTAACTAGAAGATTGAAAAGATGAAATCAAATGCAAAACATCTTTAATACACAATGACATCAAAGTGCCATGATGCTAGTCAACTTCTTAGCAAATATCACATTTTGTCCTAATACAATTCAAAGGTAGGTTCCAGCTACACGGATTGGGCTCCAAATGAAAGGCCACAAAATAGGCAAAGAACACTTATAAAAAATGGTAGCAAGCCGGGCGTGGTGGCGCACGCTTGTAATCCCCGTGCTTGGGAGGCAGAGACAGGAGGATCGCACAGGTTCAAAGCCAGCCTTGCTGGCTTAAGAGACCCTGTTTCCAAATAAAAATATAAAATAGGTTTGGGAGTGTAGCCTGGAGGTAGAAGGGCTTCCAGGAACCCCAGTACCACCAATAAATAAATACATAAATAAATAAATAAATAAAAATAAAAATGGTAGCATATCAGTATCTGAATACAATTGTGAGTCCCTGGTGCCTCCGCTTTATGGCTAACTACTGAAATCATGTAACAGCTAACTAGGCAGCGACTCCTATGGAACAAATGGTTTAAGAACAACTTGAGGAAAAGGGTATTACTGTCTTTTACATGCAGCAAGTTAATTTTGAAGCATTTCTAATTAGTTTCATAAGAGAAATATACACTTTAAATCTAGTAGTTTTTGTTTTGTTTTGTTTTGTTTCTGCGGTACTGGGAATGGAACCCAGGGCATTCTACTTCTGAGCTGCACCCCTCGCCCTATCTTTTATTCTTTTTCTTTTTTTTTTTTTTTGTGGTACTGGGGTTCCTGGAAGCCCTCCTACTGTCGGGCTACACTCCCAGACTTATTTTATACTTTTTTAAATTTGGAAACAGGGTCTCTTAAGCCAGCACGGCTGGCTTTGAACCTGCGCGATCCTCCTGTCTCCGCCTCTCAAGCGCTGGGATTACAAGTGTGCGCCACCACACTCGGCTGAACTTTATTACTAAATGTGGCAGTATCATCCTATGAGAGGATTACAAAATGTTTGCCCTTGACTTATAATGCGAAAATTATATATGCTTGTGAATATTTTCCAATTAATCAGTAGTTTATTATCACCAACTGACATAGAAGTTTGACCCATGAACTAGAGAGAGAAATTTATCTTAGTGAAAATGTATTTTTATTTCCTTCCTTCTTTTTTTCTAGACTGATAATAGAAGTTTGCCTTTTCAAAAAATAATATTCTTCCAGGCCTGAGGATGTAACTGAGGGGTAGTGTTTACCTAACATGCATGAGGCCCTGGAATTGATCTCCAGCTCTGCAAAGACTCATCATCATCATCTTCTATCGTGACAATGTGAGTTTAGACTTTTTCTGTGGTGCTGGGGTGGAACCCAGGGGCCTTTTCCCTCTAGGATATACCCCCAGACCTATTTTATTTTTTATTTGGAAACGGTCTCACTAAGTTGCTGAGAGCCTCACTAAGTAGCTGAGGTTGGCCATGAACCTGTGAGATCCTCCTGTCTCAGCCTCCAAAGAACTGAAATTATAAGCATGTGCCATCAGGCCTGGCAATTAAAAAAATATATATATATATATTTTTTTTTTTTTTGGATGGGAGTGCTGTGTGCATGTATGTCACTGTCAATATGATTTACATTATGATGTAAGACTATAGTACGCCAATAAAAGCACATAAAATAAGTTATATTTTAAATGTGATGGTAAAAATATAAGTAAAAGATGTTATTTTAAATTAAAAATAAACCAGGCATGGTGGCGCATGCTTGTAATCCCAGTACTTGGGAGGCTGAGATGGGATGATCACAGGTTCATGGCCAGCCTCAGCTACTTAATGAGGCCCTTTGCAACATGGTGAGACCCTGTTTCAAAATAAAAGAATAAAAAAAGGGCTGGGAGCTGGGTGTTGGTGGTACATGTTTGTAATCCCAGCATTTGGGAAGGTGAGACAGGAGGATCGCAGTTTACAGACAGCCTCAGCTACTTAGTGAGGCCCTTGGCAACTCAGTGAGAAACTGTCTCAAAATAAAGAATAAAAAATAAGGCTGGGGGTATATCTTGGAGGTAGAATGCCCCTGGGTTCCATCCCCAGTACCAGAAAAAATAATGGGGCTGGGGTGTACTGCAAAAAATAAAAATAAATAAATAAATAAAAATAAATAAATAAAATACATATATATTTTGAATTTAAACTTAATCTCGATTTTATCAGGAAAAGAAAATATTCCTTATGCCATTTAATCGAATATTCATCTTATATGAATACTATGGAATTTGTAGTCATATTTAAAAAATAGAGCTAAAGGGCTGGGGTCATAGTTCAGTGGTAGAGCACTTGCCTAGCACACGTGAATGAGTCCCTGGATTTGATCCTCAGCACCGCAAACACACAAATTACAAGCTGAAGTCTTTTACTATTTTTAATATCCGGTTGTTCAATGTGTCTCTATATTTTGTGAATCCTGATTTTGTCATTATCTGCACTGTGATCAGAAATCTATTTTCACCTTGGCATGCTTTATTAAAAGGCCTCTTCCCTATATCTAAAATGTAAATTAGGCAACATGAGCAAATCTCATCTTCCCAAGCTGCAAAAATGTATGAACAAGAAGTTCTCACTGAAATTAAAAGGTGGCAGACATGTCCGAGGAATAGTATGGGGCTCCGATCCCTTTATGAATCATGTGATAGATCAGTGTGTGGAGACGGCAACCAGTGGGCATCAGGACAGTACTGGGATGGTGGTAATACAAGGAAATAATCTCATCATGTTAGAAGCCTTGGAATGAGTACAAATAATGGCATGTCCCGTCTCCAAAGGGCCTGTTTTACTATGACATAACAATTGGGCTGTAATCCCGGGCGTCGCGGCTCACTCCTGTAATCCCAGCATTCGGGAGGCTGAGACAAGAGGATCGCGGTTCGCAGACAGCCTCAGCTACTTAGTGAGGCCCTTTGCAACTCAGTGAGACCCTGTTTCCAAATAAAGAATAAAAGATAGGGCTGGAGGTGTAGCTCAGAAGTAGAATACCCTAGGTTCCATCCCTAGTACTGCCAAAAAAAAAAAAAAAGGTTGTATACATTTTCATATGAAACTTTTTGTTAAATAAACTTTTGGAATAGTAAAAATTTAAAAATAAGATAAAATGTAAATTAGACCCAAAGAAGAATGTTCTCATACTTAATACACCTTCTAGAACTTTAAAGGCGCTTTACTCAGGAGTATTAACAAAACTGTGTCATTAC
The DNA here is from genome assembly GCF_963383645.1 of Muscardinus avellanarius. NCBI lineage: Eukaryota > Metazoa > Chordata > Mammalia > Rodentia > Gliridae > Muscardinus > Muscardinus avellanarius. The sequence goes on from NC_137806.1 coordinate 4,880,928, forward strand.
TGTAAATTACAGTAGTCTTTAAAGACCCGTTAGCCATCAATACTTGTGAACTAAGCCCAGAGAAAAATTCATACGATGCTGCATTCTTGTAATCCCAGTACTTGGATGCTGAGTCAGGAGCATCATAAATTTGAGACCAGCCTTAGCAAGTTAGGGAGGCCCTCAGGAACTTAGTGAGACTGTGTTTCAATATAAAAAATAAAATAGGGCTGGGGGTATAGCTCAGAGGTAGAATGCCCCTGGGTTCAATCCCCAGAACCAAATAAATAAATAAATAAATAAATAAATATCATCTTAATGAAAATCTATTTCTCTCTAAGCCAGGCATGATGGCGCACCCTTTAATCCCAGAACTTGGAAGGCTGAGACAGAAGGATCATAGGTTTGCAGCCAGCCTCAGCTGCTTAGTGAGGCCCTCTTTAATTTCGTGAGACTCTGTTTCAAAATAAAGAATGAAGCTGGGCGTGGTGGCACACGCTTGTAATCCCCGCGCTTGGGAGGCCGAGACAGGAGGATCGCCCAGGTTCGAAGCCAGCCTCAGCTACTTAGGCTCTCAGCAACTTAGTGAGACTGTTTCCAAATAAAATATAAAATAGGTCTGGGAGTATAGCCCGGGTCTATTTCTCTCTCAGTCTATCTTTTTTTTTTTTTTTTTTTTGGTACTGGGGATTGAACCCAAAGTCTTTACACAAGGCAGGCAAGCACTGTCCTGCACTGAGCTACATGCCTAACCCTTTCTGTATTTTGAGACAGGGCCACTAAGCTGCCCAGGCTGGCCGCGAACCTACTATTCTCCTGACTCAGATGCCCCTGTAGCTGGGACCAGAGGCACGCCCCGCCATGCCTGGCTGGAGACGCATTTCTTTACATTACGAGTTACTTTCTTGTAGCTTTTCTCACAATCAGTTTAGTTCATCCAGTTTAATTTTCCAAAACTTTGAGAATGCATTATTGTTTAATATAGTATGTTGACAAAAATCTACAATTTGAAAACATTTCTATTTCAGACAAAAGTGGATTGCTAGGCTTTTCTAAGAGGTGTAAGACTAAAAGTGTCACAGATTGCCTCCAATTTCTAATTCCAAGTTAATTTTATATGTTAAATGAATTCTTAAGAACGAGTTCTTCAAGTATATTTTTATTTTTATGGCAGAGATTGTATCTCTAGAAATTACTTGCAAATGGCCGAGTTGGTGGCACATACCTGCAATTCCAGTACATGGGAGGCTGAGACTGGAGGTTCGCGGACAGCCTCAGCTACTTAGTGAGGCCCTTTGCAACTTAGTGAGACCCTGTTTCAAAATAAAGAATAAAAAATAGGGCTGGGGGTGTAGCTCGGAAGTTGGATGGCCCGGGTTCCATCCCCAGACCTGCAAAAAAAAAAAAAAAAAAAGTAAAAAATAAAATAAAATTAGAGTATAGCTTAGAGGAAGAATGTCAATAAGTAAACAAAGAAACAAATGGCTGGGGAATAGCTTGGAAGTCTCTGGGCTTAATCTCCAATATCAAAAAAAAAAAAAAAAAAGAGAGAGAGAGAGAGAGGAAAAAAAAGAAAAAAATCACTTTAAAATGGGGTGATCTAGGCAGGTAATAGGTATTTGGTTCACTTCAAAGCTATATAAAAAATAAAAGTACAAAGCCGGGCGTGGTGGGCACGCTTGTAATCCCTGCGCTCGGGAGGCTGAGACAGGCGGATCGCACAGGTTCGAAGCCAGCCTCAGCTACTTAGTGAGGCTCTCAGCAACTTAGTGAGACCCTGTTTCCAAATAAAATATAAAATAGGTCTGGGAGTATAGCCCGGAGGTAGAAAGCCTCTGGGTTCTACCCCCAGTACCACACAAAAAATAAAAATAAAATAAAAAATAAAAGTACAGATTATATAAATGTGTTTTAAAAGAAGAAATTAGTAAACCAGGCACCGTGATGCACTCTTATAATCCCAGTATTTGGGAGGCTGACACAGGAGGATTACAGGTTCACAGCCAGCCTCAGCTACTTAGTGAGGCCTCTCCAACTTAGTGAGACCCTGTTTCAAAATAAATAATAAAAAATAGGGGTAGGGGTAGAAGTAGAATGTCTCTGGATTCCAACCCCAATACCACACACACACACAAAGAAATTAGTTAACATTGGGTTATGGAATATAATTTTGTACCTAACCAATCTATTTATCAACAAGCACCTATTGAGTATCCACCTCTTATCCAGTCCTGGGCTAGGTTGCTCTCTGCTGATTATATAACTACAGCTAACTATAATTATGTATGTAATGTATATATTTGTGATATATATATATATATGTAGTTATGTAATATATGCAATATATGTGTTATATATGTGCAAATTATGGTTATAGTATATAAACATATATATTTCTGCAAAGAGTTTCTAATTTAGTAGTCCAATAGAAGACATAAAATTTAAGGTAGAAATAATTTAAAATGCAATTAAATTAAGAGAAAAGTTATAAATTATAAATGCAATAGAAGTTAAGAATATAAAGCAACCAATTGGTGCTTGTATAGTCGGGTAAAGTTAAAAGCAAAGGGTACATGTTAAGCTGGCAGTTAGGAGATGAGTAGGATTTCAGCAGACGCTTTGCACAGAGTGTTCTTGGCGGGAGGAAGAGATGAGGAAGCCAGCAGAGGCGGAGCTAGCTCTTCCTGGAGGTAGACCTAGAGGGACTGAGGATTGCCTGGGAGCAGTGGAAAGTACATCTGGAGGGCCACAGGAGGGATCTGCAGGAGAGCAAGTCAGTCATTCAGATTCGATGCTGAGAGGAATCGGGCTCCACACAGGTTCTTGAGCAAACGCGTTGCAATGGCAGTATGTTTCTGGGGACCTTTTCATCATGGCTTGAATGGACATATCGTGAAATAGTTATGAGCCCCTTTCTTGGCAAAGATAGCAAAACAACAGTAGGAATAAAACAACCGGGAGCCCTTAAGTTCCACTTGTTCGAGTTCATTTGTATTTGTCTTTATTCCACCCCAAAGGATAAAGATTAGAAAATAAAACAACACTAGAAAGAAGGCGAAGTCCAAAGAAAGGTGGGAAGAGAGGAAGAAAGGAGCTCCCCCCCAAAAAATCTATTGATGGCACACCTTCTACTTGCAGAGAACTTGGTATGAGACAATCAAAGAAAGAAATGCCAGTCATGTGTCCAAGGAAATTACGGAACAACGGAGGTGTAGACCCGGTGGGCGCGATGGAGCGCACCTGCAGTGCCAGCTACTTGGGACGCTGAGACAGGAGGATCACGAGTTTAAGGTCAACCTTGGGAATAGAGTGAGATACTGTCTCCAAACAAAAAGGGCTGGGGTGCAGCCCCGTGCTGGGGGGCTTGCCTAATATGCGTGAGAGCCTGGATTGAGTCCTTGGCACTGGAAAAAATAAACCACACTCTAGAATTTTCATCAAATCATTTTTATACATTTGTCACAGACACATTAGGTCATCTCTCAGGTACATGAATCACAGTGAGTTTCATGGAACAGATGATACTTTTTGGAAATCTCAGAATGGGTGTGTTGCCAGAAGGAACGGCAAAGGAGCCGGGCGGTGTTGTGTTTATCTTGGGTGGTCAGTGTCTGCTAAAAATCAGGGGGTCCTGTAAAAAAGAGAGAAGAGGACGTGGGGCCAGGCAGGGACTGCTGTATCTGGGTCATGGAGCAAGGGGACAGTTAGCTACTACAGAGTGCATGTGTCCTGCTCTCCAGACTGGCAGACACAGTCTTTCCATTTCATAGTGTGGCTGATGGGATGCCAGAATCACTCTGGGGGGGCAGCAGGAAGAGCGAGCAACCAGAAGTGTTGTGCATCTGGTAAAGAGGTAAACTCGAGGAAATGAAGACTCTCTGGTGAGGTTCCCCCACTTTTGTTTTGTTTTGTGATGCGGGGATGGGACCCGGGCCCTAGCACTCGCTGGGCCAATGCTCTACACTGAGCCACGGCGCCTCCCTACGCTGACTTTGCATTTGTCAACTAAGCTTCTTTTTCTTCTTATAGTTGGTCATGAATGCTAAAACTCTCATTTTCTCATCCCTTTTGCCGTAACTATATCTGTTCCCTAACAATTAAAATGTGAACTTTGAGGCTGGCCATACATTTGCTCTAAATATTTTATTACCCAGCTAGTGTTGATACACTTAATCTCCCTTAATGTGGAAAGTAATGAGCTCAATTGGCTGGAAAAGCTCAATGCAAAGAGAACGAGACAACTTTTACTACATGATTCGTGGGTGTTTCCCTTACTCCCTTCATCCCTCATTAAAGACCTCTGATCTCAGATGTCAGTTGTTCCTCGTATGCACTGGCCGCAAAGAGGTTTCTCCTTCGGCATCTCTGCTTAATAAAACATAAATATCTAATTAATTGGACTGAGAATGTAATTTGTAAGCTCTCAAGAAATAATATTTTTATTATTGGAAAGCAAAATGCAGTCGGGCATGGTGGCACATGCCTATAATCCCAGTACGTGGGGGGCTGAGGCAGGAGGATTGCATGTTCAAGGCCAGCAAGAGCAACTTAGAGAGACCCTGTTTCAAAATAAAACATAAAATTAGGCTGGGGATTTAGCTTAGAGGTAGAACTCCCCTGGGGTTCAATCCCTGGCATCACACACATACACACACACACAGCAAAATACTTGACATTCTAGAAGGGTCTACAAAGACTTCTGTAACGGTTGATTAGTTTTGCAATTGATCAGCTAAATTAATTAATTAGTTTATTTATTTATTTATTCATTTATTTATTTTATGGTACCAAGGATGGAAACCAGGGGCATTCTACTTCAGAGCTACACCTCCAGCCCTATTTTTTTATTTTTTATTTTGAAACAGGGTCTCACTGAGTTGCAAAGGGGCTCACTAAGTAGCTGAGGGTGTCCGTGGACCGCCATCCTCCTGTCTCAGAATGCTCGGCACTCATTTAATATTTAATAGCACCCAAACATGGTACTAAATGGGCTCTGTTTGTTTGTAAAATGAGATAATACTGCTTTGCACACTGCTGCTAGGTTTTTGATAAACAGGTCTTACATGGTCTTGGGAAAATGATCATTCTAGTTTTAAAACAGGACAGGGTCTTCCTGTGATTCTTCCAGCATGGCGGCAGTTTTCCGCCATTTTCCTGCCCTGGTCTTTGTGGTCTTTGTCCTTGCTTCCTCCCTTCTCCTTTGGTTCCAGGTGTCAGCGCAGCCCGGGCCTAGTCTTTGCTGCTTTCGGAGGTTTCTCTCACGCAGGCTTGGGCTTTCGGGACTGCCTCTGTGTTGACAACTCGCCGTTTTGTATTTGCAGTTTAGACTTCTCCTTTGACCCCCAGTCCCACACATTCCCCTGGTTCCACAGCACCATACCGATATCTGTCAGGCATCTGAGACTTAATGCGCCCTCCCCCACATTGTGGGGTTTTTCCCCCTAAATAAAACTGACAACTACCACTGGTCCTCTCCATCTTTCCATCTCATCAAACGGCAGGTCCAGCCTTCCAAATGACACGGGTCAAAAACACGGTGTTCTCACCGGCCGTAGTGGTGCGTACCTGTAATCCCAGAACCTGGGAGGCTGAGACGGGTTCAAGGACAGCCTCAACAACTTAGTGAGACCTTTAGCAACCTAGCAAGAACCTGTTTCAAAACAAAATAATAGAAAGGGCTGGGGGTGTAGCCTGGAAGTAAAATGTCCCTGAGTTCAATCTCCAACACCAAAACAAAACGGTGACCAAAAAAAGTGTTCTCTGTGGCTCCTGTCTTCTCTCCATGAGAGGGGGTGGTTGGCTCTGCCTCACACTCTGTCTGCACCCCAGCTCCTCATCACCTCCATCCCAGTACACAACGCCATCACCCCGGCCCTGGACTCTTGCAATAGTCTAACTGGTTTTTCTGCCTCGTCTTCACCCTCAACCCCTATATCTAAGGCCCATCTTAAATGTATCAGCCAAGACCATCCTTCTAACGTCTGCTGGGCTCAGAACCTCCAGTGTCTTCCCATCTCGGATGGAGCCCATGTCCTGAGGAAGGTCTCATATGCCGGTCACCATCACCGCTGCTCTGGCTTGCTGCTTCTGTGTCGCTCCAGCAAACCTCTCCAGAGCGTTGCACTCTTGGTCCTCTACCAAGAACCCTCTTTCTCCAGACACCCTCAGCGATCTGCAGTGATTAAGCCACCTTGTCCGCAAGTCTCCACCACTAGTTTATTTAAAATCGCACCTCCCACCCGCGTCCCACACTGTTCATCTTCTGTCTCTACGTTTTCCTGGTGGCGCTGCTCACCTCCCGAGGTTTATTCACTATTCATTGGTTTAGTGTCTTTCCCCCTCTCTAGCACGTGAGCGGTGTGAAGGCAATTTCGTTCACCTAGAACAATGCCTAGCACAAGGGCAGCACTCGGTAATCCACACTGAGTGAATAAATGTACACGTAGGGATGGCTGGTGCCTAACGAGGGCACGAGTACTAGTATTGAGCTTGCTTTCGGGAAGGAAGGATAGATTTCTTAAGAGTAGCCACCGTGCTTTCCCCCTCTTTTGGACTTAGCATCTAACACGGTATCTGTCATCTTGTAAGCATTCCATAATTCCTTAGTGAATTTAATTGAATGTCTATCGCAGAGCACAGACTGAATCCTGGGCCTGATTCCAGTTCCTCCACGTTTTAGATGTATGTAGAAGAGCATGTAAGTTTTCTGTGCCTAGTGTCTTAATAAAATATGAATAATACATAAGCCCAACTTCCAACCCAGCATTCAAGGTGTTTTACAATTTGTACCCAATGTTTATTTAACTTAGAGGTTAACAGGGCTAGGAGTGTACTCCAGTGGTAGAGCCCAGCATACATGAGGACTTGGCCTTGATCCTCAGTGCCGCAAAACAAAATAAAGTAACAAAAAAGTTAACAAAATATTTTTTCAAGCCAGGCATGGCAGCGCATGCTTGTAATCCCAGTCCTTGGGAGGCTGAGACAGGAGGATTACAGGTTTGAGGACAGCCTCAGCAAGTAGTGAGACTCTCATAAATCTAGCAAGATCTTGTTTCCAAATAAAAATAAAATAGGGCTGGGGTTGTAGCTCAGAGGCAGAATGCCTCGGGTTAAATCCCCAGTACCAATAAACAAACAAACAAAAAAACAAATGCCCCATGGGTTCTCCTGATGCTATTTACCATTTGTCCTTCTAATGGAAAGACACCTTATCCATCTCCCAGGAGGTCTGCAAGATTAATGAATGCCTAGGTTTCGTAACTGGAGTTGTTTTCTTCTGAAACCAAAGAAATAATCATCAAACTGTATACGGTTTGTGCTCCCTTCTGTATATGTGACTCTCCTTCTGTATAAGAAGGGTCAGAGTGATTTTACATGAAATAATTTTACACAGGGGGTTAAGAAACCTTATAATTTAACATTCTATCACACACTCCTAGCACATTCTATGGATAATAAAATATAAAAATAGCATGATATTTATATTTAAGGACCTTATGTTTAATTACTGCAAATAGTTGCATTTGTAATTGTGTGACCAACAGCCCACTCTCAGAACAAATAATAGACTTATTTTTTTCTATTTTAACCACACTAAGATAAGTAGTAATTTCTCTAAACCTGGAACTACCTGGAAAACCTTTTGCTTTTGCAAGTCCGGTATGAAGAAATATCACAAACAAAAATATTTGGGAAAAGAAAAGAGAGAGAATGAAAGAAGTTTAGCTTTTCGGCCCTTGGGTAGTTTTAAAGTAGCAAACACCGTCTTCTGTGGCTCAGCTGTCTACTGTGGTTGATCTCACAGAAGAAGCAGAAACAGCTCTCCTCAGGGTGCTCCCGGTGAGGATCTTTGAGGCTTTCCAAGGTAGCTGCCCCAGTGAAATTAATCTGCAGCGTTTGCTGTGGTGTTAGGGATTGAACCGAGGGGATTGAACCGAGGGGCAGTCTACCTCCAAGCTGCACTCTCAGCCTGATTTTTATTTTGTATTTGGAAGCAGGATCTCACTAAGTTGCTGGAAGGTTCACTGAGTGGCCGAGGCTGGCTTCGAACCTGTGATCCTCCTGACTTATTCTCCCAAGTACTAGGATTACAGGCGCGTTCCACCACCCTGGCTCCTAACCCGCAGGTTTTAAAACATTCCAAAGCAGAAAGTTCACTTTCCTCATTGTCTTCTGCACAACCTTCACTATGTTTTTCTCTACTTCAGCCGTGAAGAACAGGTGAGAGGAGACGTGATCCAATCAAGGCGGGCATGCGGCTCTCCTAGCTCATGGTGGAGTAAGCATCCGCTTTTCTGTGCGGGCACCGGAATCAAGTGCTCTTCCCTGCAACCTGTGCACCAGGGCACGAGTCCAGACTTCAAGTGGGCAGCCAGCCATGCCAGCAGATGGGACAGGGATGCTAGCCAAGCGACCGTGTATGTGCGCCAACATAGGTGTTCCCAGCAGGAATTCCAGCAGAGAAGGTCAGGATGACTGTCTCAGCTATGGCTAAGAGCTTGTCAGCTCATGCCATGTTTAATACAAATGGATTGGAGTGTAAGCATCTTGACAGAATTTTAAATTTTGTTTTTGTAAAAATACAAAAATAACTGAGATGTTTGTAGCAAAGTGGTGATATCCAAATAGAAAAATGCTTCCTCTTTTTTCTTCTTTTCTTTCTTTTCCTTTTCTTCTTTCCTTTTTTCTTTTTTCTTTTTCTTTTCTTTTTGTGCTGGTGTACCTCTGAGCTACACCCCCAGTCCTTTTTTATTTTTAATTTTTTAATTTTAAAGCAGGGTCTCACTAAGTTATAGAGGGCCTCATTAAACTGCTGAGGCCAGCCTCAAACCTGCGATCCTCCTGTCTCCGCCTTCCAAGCATGAGAATATTTCCACTTTCCTATAAGGTTCCAGGATTATTAAAGCTTTCCTGAAAAAAATATAGAATTGGACTCTTTCAAAGAATTAGCTCCTTAGCTTCTCATTTGTTATGAAACTCCTCAAGTGTGCATTCAACTCTATTTCAAGGTTGCTTATAATTTTTAAGGAGATTTGTCCTTGATTGGACCAATTAAAGTGAATTTCCTAACTTAATCTGTTAGATCTCAGAAATGTCCAAGATCCTCTTTATATCCTTTTTAATGTGGGAAAGATAACGTGGATGGGATATTTTATTGATGCTTTAAATTTTTCTTCCTAAAAAAAACCTTCAAATCCTAAACTTATATGGTTTGAATCATAAATGTGAGTAAGATTCAGAATCCCTTTGAGTGTTAATATAAACAGAGAGGGAAACATATGGCTCATTTTACTTGACTTATATTACTTAACTTCTTATATTTCTTAATTATATTACTTGTATATTATGTTATACTTGTTTATATTACTTCTCTTTTTTTTTTTTCCTCTTTAGGAATTGGACCAGGGCATCTCTCCAGCAAAATATATTCCTATATTCTATAGTTCTAGTTCTAATGTCCTCTCCAAAGTCTTCTGTTTCCAATTTAAAAAAATAAAATGGTGCATCTCCCCCACCCCCTTCTGATTGTGTGTGTGTGTTATTAGGGATTGAACCCAGGGGCATTCTACCTCCAAGTCACAACCCCAGCCCCTTTTCATTCCTTGTTTTGAAACAGGGGTGTGCTAGGTTACCGGAGTCTCGCCACGTTGCTGAAGCTGTCCTTAAGCCTGTGAGCCTCTTGTCTCTGCCTCCCAAGTGCCGGGATTGCCGGCTCGTGCCACCGCGTCCAGCTGCTCTTCCAAAACAGAAATCAAAACCAAGAGTGGAAGTCTCCCTGTGGCTGCAGCAACCCCAAAAGAAGGCAAGGCACAATTATTCCTGCTATACAATCTTAATTGCTCTGAATTAACAAGATCTTTAGAGGCAAGGAAATCTTGATTTATCCCCCAGTCTCTTAAAGGCCCTTCAGAAACAAGTTTTGTCTATTATCCAAAATTCCAAGCTGGGTGTGGTGGCACATGATTGTATTCCCAGCATTTGGGAGGCTGAGACAAGAGGATCATAGTTCACAGAAAGCCCCAGCAACTTAGTGAGGCCCTCTGCAACTCAGTGAGACCCTGTCTGAAAATAAAAAATAAAATATAGAGTTGGGGGGTATAGCTCAAAGGTAGAATGCCCCTGGGTTCCATCCCTAGTGCTGCAAAAACAAAAACTCCTTAAAAAGTCTTTAAATTTTTTTCTTAAAGAATAACACAAGCTGTGCGTGGTGGCGCACGCTCGTAATCCCCACGCTTGGGAGGCAGAGGCAGGAGGATCGCGCAGGTTTGAAGCCAGCCCCGCTGGCTTAGGAGACCCTGTTTCCAAGTTAAAAAAAAAAAAAAAGAATATATATATATACACACACACACACACATATACATATATCATATATATAATAGGCCTGGGAGTGTAACCCGGAGGTAGAAGGGTTTCCAGGAACCCCAGTACCACCAAAAAAAAAAAAAAAAAGAATACAAAGCTGGGCATGGTGGTACACACTTGTGATTCAGTCCTTGGGAGGCTGAGACAGGAGGATCACGCAGGTTCAAAACCAGCCTCAGCTACTTAGTGAGACTGTGTTTCCAAATAAATTATGAAATAGGTTTTGGTGCAGGCTTGTCATCCCAGCATTCGGGAGGCTGAGACAGGAGGATCGCAGTTCACGGCCAGCCTCAGCTACTTAGTGAGTCTTTTTGCAACTCAGTGAGACCCAGTTTCAAAATAAAGAATAAAAAGTAGGCTGGGAGTGTGGGAGTGTAGTTTGGAGGTCGAATGCCCCTGGGTTCCAACCCCAGTACCACACACACAAAAGAATAGAAAGGTACATATTCTAAGTGCATAGCCATGAACTTTCACAATCTGAAGTCCTCCGGGAACACAGCAGCAGGAAGGCTCCGCTTCTTTCCAGTACCTCCTCAGAGCAGCCGGGAGCCCGGCTCCCACAGGCCCATTAGCCAGCTAGCCGGCTGGCCCTGCGCTGGGCACATCCGTGGAGTCTCACAACATGCGCGCTTGTGTTCGGCTGCTCCACTCAGCACTGAGCTCACGAGAGCCTCCCAGTCGTTGCAGGTGGTTCAGAGCGTCCATTCTCATGGCTGTGTCCTACTGCAGCTCTTTAGCTGTGCTGGTGTGGATGGGCGTTTGGCCAGTTTGCAGATCTGGGCTACTGTAAAGAGTATGCCTATGAACGTTCTAGTACATGTCTTTTAACTGGCATATATGTACTGCGTTTGGGTATATATAGATCACAGTGTACGCATGTGGTTCAGCTCTAGGAGATATTGCCAAATTCCCCCAGTAATTGTACCAATTTACACATCCATTGCCGGGTTAAGAGAGCTACTATGGCTCTATAACCTTGCCAACCTTGGTATTTATTGTATATCTTTTTTCCTTTTAGATGAAATTCACTTAATATATAATCAACCTCTTAAAAGTAAGTAATTCGGTAGCATTTAATGCACTCACAATATTGTGGAACCACCACCTCTGGCTCCATGACATTTCATCACTCCGAAAGAAAGCACTGTGTCCCTTAAGCAACGACTCCCTATTTCATGCCCTTTGACCCAGCACTGAGCAACCTCCCATTACATTCAGCCCTATAGATTTACCTACTTAGGATATTTCATGTAAATGGAACCATACAAAACATAAACTTTTGTGTTTGACAGCCTTCACGTATTTTCCAGGTTCATCCATGTGGCACCGTGTATCAGTATTTCATTCTTTTAATGGCTGGATAATATTTCATTGTAGGTATATAGCGCACTTTGCTTATCTCTGCACCCCATTGATGGATACTCTGGCCATTTCCATCATTGGGCTGTTGTGAATAGTGCTAGTAAGAGTATAGAGGTATTTGGTTGAGTACCGCTTCAATTCTTTAGGATACACCCCCAGGAGCGGATTCCTGGGTCGTATGGTGTTTTATGTTGAACTTACTGAGGACCTTCCAAACTGTTTTCCATGGTGACTGAACCATTTTACCTTTCCAATAGCAGTGTACCTGGGGTCCAGCTTCCCCACATCTTTGGCAGAAAATAACAGGTTGTTTTTGTTTGTTTGCTTGTTTGTACACAGTACTGGGGATTGAAGCCAGGGTGCTCTTCCACTGAGCTCCATCGCCAGCCCTTTATACTTACTTGCTTTTGTTTTGACAGCGTCTCTAAATCGCCCAGGCTGGCCTCAACCTTGTCGGTCCTCCTGCTTCCGCCTTTGAATGGTTGGGATGGTAGATGTGCAACACCAGACTCCGCCACGGGTTGCTTTTGCTTGTTTTTTTTGTCTCTAATAACTAATGAAATCGAGCATTTTCTTATGATCTTATTGACTATTGGAATATCTTCTTTGAAGAAATGTCTAAGTTATTTGCACGTTATAATCAGATTTGCTTGTCTTTTTGTTGTTGAGTTGTATAATCTGGATACCTTATTAGATATGTGATTATTTTAAAATATTTTCTCCCATTCTTCATCCCTCCCTCCCTCCCTCCCTCCCTTTCTCTTTCTTTCTTTCTTTCTTTTTGCATATTGAGGATGAAACCCAGGGGCATTCTATCTCCGAGCTACACCCCCAGCCCTATTTTTAATTCTTTTTTTTGAAACGGTCCCACTGAGTTGTAAAGGGCTTCACTAAATAGCTGAGGCTGTCCGCAAACTGCAATCCTCCTGTCTCAGCCTCCCAAATGCTGAGATTACAAGTGTGCACCACCATACCTGGCTCTTTTTTTTATTTGAGACAGAGTATCACTAAGTTGCCCATGCTGCTCTCAAACTTGTGATCCTCCTGCCTCAGCCTCCCAAGCGCAGGAATTACAAGCGTGTGCCACCACGCCCGGCTCCATTTTTTATTCTTTTGACTGACACATAAATTTTTGTAACATCCCGAAATCTCATTACATATCCAAAGGAAATCATTTTCAAAAATTTCAAGAAACCCTTGTGCTGTCAGCATTCATTGCAACACTAGTCACAATAAGCCAGGATGTGGAATCAACCTAGATAGCCACCAACAGACAAGTGGGAAAAGATATGCAGATATGCACATATATATTACATATATACACACACATATATATGCGGTGGAATACTACTTAGCATAAGAAAACAGGAGCTCTTAGAGAGTTGATCTCATCAGTGTCGATCCACTTTGAGCTGTCTTCTGTGTATATGCGGTAAGGTTCAGCTTCATCATTTTGCATCCAGTTGTCCCCTCACCAGATGGTAAAGGAGTGTGCTTTTCCCATTGAATGGTTCCATCCCCATTGTCCCCCTACACACACACACACACACACACACACACACACGCACACACGCACACACGCACACACCGCACACGCGCACACGCACACGTGGTTAGAATGTACATCCTTGTGTTTTATTGACTTAGGAAGAAAGTTTTCAGTCTTTCACTATTGAACATGATGATGGCTCTGAGTTTTTCACAAAATGTCCCTGTCACATCAGAGAAGTTCTCTTCTGTCCCTACTTTACATTACATCGGCTTATTCTTCGTTTTGAAACAGGGTCTCACTGAGTTGCAAAGGGCCTCACTAAGTAGCTGAGGCTGTCTGCGAACTGTGATCCTCTGGTCTCAGCCTCCCGAATGCTGGGATTACAAGCGTGCGCCGCCACGCCCGGCTCCAATGTTGTTTTAACCTGCATTTCCCTATTGTCTATGAAGTTAAGCATCTCTTAATAGGTTTACTGAACATTTTTATAGCATCTTTTATGAAAGTCTGTTCAAGTCTTTTGTGCATTCTCCTACTGGTATTCTGCCCTTTTCTCATTTACAAAAGTATTTATATATTATGGATGAGTCATGTATATATGTATATCTTCTCCCATTCTGCAGTTTGTGCTTTTATTCTCCTAAGGGTACCTTTTGATGAACAAAGTTCGTAATCTTAATATAGTCCTGTTATACCATTTTTTTCTTTTGTGATGACCTTGTTTATGTTGTGGGTAAGCCATCTTTGCCAATTTCAACGTAATAAAGATTTCTCCTGCATTTTCCTCTAAAAAGCACTATTACTTTGCCTTTCCCATACAATGTGTTACTTACTTTTGTGGGTGTGAGGTAAGGGACAGTAAAACCATCTAAGTACAGTCTATAATGTTTACCTAACGGTGGTATTGCTTAACAGTGCTTCTCAGAACTTTGTTAAGTGATCAAGGCCAAAGCTGTCTCCTAGGATGCCTTAGGGAGGTGGGGCATAAGGACAAAATCAAACAAGAGAAACCAGCTACCATCAGAAGAGGAGTAGGACTGCAGCTTGGCATCCTGGTGCATGCCCATAATCCCAGTACTTGGGAGGCTGACACAAGAGGATCGCAGGTTCAAGGACAGCCTAAAAAATGTAGCAGGACCTTGTTTCAAACAAGAAATAAAATGGGCTGAGGGTATAGCTTAGGGGTATTAGGCTGCTGGGTTCAATCCCCAATAAAAAGAATAGTAAATTGATAAACTTTAGGAATAGATTCTGAGAGTGTTTTTTCCTTCCTTTTTTTTTTTCTTTTTTGGTGGTACTAGGGGTGGAACCCAGAGGCTTTCTACCTCCAGGCTATACTCCCAGACCTATTTTATATTTTATTTGGAAACAGGGTCTCACTAAGTAGCCGAGGCTGGCTTCGAGCCTGTGCGATCCTCCTGTCTCAGCCTCCCAAGCACAGGGATTACAAGCGTGCGCCACCACGCCCGGCTTTTTCCTTCCATTTTTAGAAATTTAAGTATGAAGAAATTGAAATACAGGAAGCTAGGCGTGGTGGCACACGTTTGTAATCCCAGCATTTGGGAGGTTGAGACAGGAGGATCATGGTTCACAGACAGCCTCAGCTACTTAGTGAAGCTCTTTGTAACTCAGTAAGACCCTGTTTCAAAATAAAAAATAAAAAAATAGGGTTGGGGGTGTAGCTCCAAGATAGAATGCCCCAGGGCCTGGGTTCCATCTCCAGTAACACACACACACACACACACACACACACACACACACACACACACTGAAATACAGATACAGAACTGGGCAAACACTTGTTATTCTTTTAGCCACCCAATCTCTGATCTCTTTTTTATATTTGGAGAACCTCCCTCTCTCATTTTTTTTTCTTGCAGTACTGGGGATGGAACCAAGGGCATTCTACCTCCGAGCTATACCCCCAACCCTATTTTTTAATTCTTTATTTTTGAAACAGGGTCTCACTAAGTTGCAGAAGGCCTCACTAAGTAGCTGAAGCTGTCCATGAACCCGGATCCTCCTGTCTCAGCCTCCCAAATGCTGGGGTTACAAATGTGAGCCACCACGCCTGGCTTGAGAACCTCTCTCATTAAAAGGCAAAGCCTGCTGCCTACTAAGCTGAAAATGTGGAATACTTGTTCTTTTTGGTGTCAGTACACTCAAGTGAGGTTTCAGTCCAACGCCTTGGGAGCTAGACACACATAGTGCCCTGGTGACACATGCCAGCTGCAGATGTCTTCGGGACCAGCAAAGCTGTTGGGCCCAGAAATGCCCTTCCATGGGACCCTCACACCCTGACCAGTTATAGCACAGTGCTGTCTTCCTGAAGCAATGCTGTGGGGAATTTGGGGTGCTGTTTCCTGGATAGGTGGCCCCATATAGTGGTATACTAGAGTTAGCTGTGTCTGCTTGCAAAATCCAATTACTATATTTTCAGAAATTTGTGAGATAGTTGTTAAATATAATGCTAAAAATTAAATTATGTAAATGTACAATTGCATAAGGTATGTTCTTAAAAGGTAATCAATATTCAAAACTAATAATTTCCTATTATCTGTAGATATAGGTTATTTACATGTTTTGTAGCTTTGTGATACATTGCTTTTGGATTCCATGTTCATCATGTTGGGAGCAGGAGATTGACAATGATGGGATTATTTGCACCATGAGAATGGGCAAAACTAGAAATGAAAGCTTGATTTATTATGTATTAGCTGCCTAGAGTTTGATATAGCCATGTTAATAATATATATTATATGGTGGGTCCATTCTCAGTTTTCTGAGGAATC
Source organism: Muscardinus avellanarius (assembly GCF_963383645.1). NCBI lineage: Eukaryota > Metazoa > Chordata > Mammalia > Rodentia > Gliridae > Muscardinus > Muscardinus avellanarius. Next base: position 4,896,912 of record NC_137806.1, read on the forward strand.
TCCACACTGATTTCCATAGGGGCTGCACTAATTGGCTATCCCACCAACAGTGTGTAAGAGTTCCCGTTTTCCCCACATCTGTACCACTCCTGGGTATCTTTCCGAATGGACTGAAATCAGAATATTATAGTGATACCTGCATATCCATGTTCATAGCAGCAAAATTCACAATAGCTAAATTATGGAACCAACCTAAGTGTTCATCAACACATGAATGGATTATAAAATCATGGGATATGCACACAATGGAATTCTACTCATCAATAAAGAACAAAATTATGTTATTTGCAGGGAAGTGAATGGTCATAGTGTCCTCTTCTATGGGGAAGCTGGGGAGTGATCAGGACGCAAGAGAAACTGTAGACAGTTGAGGAGAAGACCCAGCGGAGCAAGGGAGGTGGTCCGGGGAAAGGAGCGATGGTGGGGAGAATAAACGAAGGAAATATTTCCATTGACCTTCTTGATATATGTGAAATTATCATGTCAACTCTATCATGTGTGGGGAGAGGGCAGGGGAGGGGAGGAGCGTGGGGAAGCTCACCAGGTGCTATGTGCATGTATGTCACTATCACTCTGAACTACACTGACTGCGTGCAACAGTAAAAGTATGACTTTCAGCCGGGCGTGGTGGCGCATGCTTGTCATCCCAGCCTTCAGGAGGCTGAAACAGGAGGATCACGGTTCGCAGACAGCCTCAGCTACTTAGTGAGGCCCTTTGCAACTCAGTGAGACCTGTTTCAAAATAAAGAATAAAATTAGGGCTGGGAGTGGAGCTTAGAGGCAGAATGCCCCTGGCTTCCATCCCCAGAACCACACACACACACACACAAAGTATAACTTTCACAGAGGTATAGCATCTGGAATGGTACAAGTATCATCTCAATAATATATGATAACTGGAAGGCTGAGACAGGAGGATCATGGTTCTTGGACAGCTTCAACTACTTAGTGAGGTCTTTTGCAACTCAGTGAGACACTGCTTCAAAATAAAGAATAAAAAATAGGGCTGTGTATAGCTCAGAGGTAGAATGCCCCTGGGTTCCATTCCCAGTACCACACACACATAAAAATAATAATATGGCAAAACCTCTATGATAAGCCTTAGCTCAAAGGAGGACAAGAGTCTTTCCTTCATTCAAAGCTTAGGCTCAGATGGTAACAAGAACATCCTACCTGCCAGGTGTGTGGCACACTCCCAGCCTTTGGGAGGCTGAGGCAGGAGGATCGTGGTTCAAGGACAGCCTCAGCTACTTAGTGAGGCCCTTTGCAATTCAGTGAGACCCTGTTTCAAATAAAGAATAAAAAATAGGTTTAGGTGTGTAGCTCAGAGATAGAATGTCCTTGGGTTCCATCCCCCAATACTGTAAAAAATAAATAAATAAAAATAAATAAAATAAAAAATAGGTCTGGGGGTGTAGCTCAGAGGTAGAATGTCCCTGGATTCCATTCCCAGTACTGTAAGAAAATAAAAAAGAAAAAAGAACATCCCACCTCTGTGAAAAGTAGTCCAATTCCCAGTTGAAATTGTTGAAATTTTCCCATATACCCCAACTGCAAGTCTCTCACATGTCATGATGTATACCTAGTGCCCCAAAATGTAAGTGTATATTCTAACCTGGGACTAGTCTGACTATATTTGAGGAACTAAGCTATTTCTATTAAAAGTAACAAACATTTCTTGAACTCCTACCATTTGAAAACTGCTTCAGCAGGCCAGGCATGGAGATGCACACTTGTAAACCCAGTATTTTGGAGGCTTAGACAGGAGAATTGCAGGTTCACAACCAGCCTCAGCAATTTTGCGAGACCTGGCAACTTAGTGAGACCCTGTTTTAAAGTAAAAAACTAAAACAGGGCTGGGGGGGAGGGGGGCTGTGGTTCAGAAGTAAAATACCCCTGGGTTCAATCCCCAGTAGAAAAAAAAAAGTTCTATGGCAGAAGCTCTTGGAGAATAAATCTAAAAGTTTTGTTTGGCCCTTGAAGAATACTATTATTCACCATGGTAGATCACACACGCACACACACACACACACACACACACACACACACACACACTAACTGAAATTCGGAAGAGTATGTCAGGAAATACAAATGTGGTTCAAACTGCTAGGATAACTGCCAATTTCAGTAAGGTAACAACTAAGTCATTACAGTATAATTCTAAATTGTTTTTAATATAAAAGAAAGACCGAGATGACCTTGGAGCCAGACAGACCTGCTGTCTGTATTAGTTAGTAGTTCAATCAGAGAAGCAGAGCGGCCAGGAGTTCGTTACAGGAATAAGACTTTATGGATGGGGGAAATGTGATGCTGAGACCGATCAAGGAGGGGAGCGGGAGCATCAGACAGTCACCAACCCGGATGGTGAGCAGGGGATGGGAAGGGCGCCTGCCGACCTCCTCCGGGGCCTGTGGAGGTGAGTGCACACCGCACCTGCTTGCGGCTGCGCACTGTCTTCAATCGCCTCTCACCTGGCCCAGGCTTGAGAGAAGCAAGCCCAGCAAGAAGATGAGCAGGAGCCCTTGAGCCTCATTGGGGGCCCCTGGCTTTGGCCTCCAAGTCTCCCAGGATACCTCTTGTGGCCAGCACTGAGGAGGAGCCATACAGGTCGGGAAATCCTGGGAAACATAATCCTAGTTTAGCTGGGTTGCCTCAAAAGAAAGCCACCACACTGTTACCCCAGGTAAGAGACTGAAACCCTTTGAGCTTGATTCCCGCGTGGAGTTGACCGGGCTCACCTGGGAGAGTTGGTAGGCTGCGCAGCCCAGTGTATAGTCTCTAATATTGCTTATCCCACGAAACAGATTTAAGGCCTCCAGTGCCAGCTTTATGGTATTTTCTTCTATTTTTAAAGTTATCTTCTTTTGTTAGAATTGTTATAGTTTAGCACGGCGTGGTGGTGCATGTCCGTAATCACAGTACTTGGGAGGCTGAGACAAAAAGATCACAGGTTCAAGACAAGCCTCAGCAACTTAGCAAGACCCTATTTCAAAACAAAAATATTAAAAAGGGGGTTGTAGCTTGGAGGAAAACACCCCTGGGTCCAATCCTCAATTATAAGGGGTATGCTTATCTGCTCCCTTTTCTTTTCTTTTTTTATTTTTTTTTATTGGTGCATTATATTCATACAACTTATTGGGGTAAAAAACTTGTGTGTACAAACATGTACTCATGGCTGATTTAACCCCTACCCAAATCCCACCCCATGCCCTCCCCGTCCCTCCCTCCCTTGCTTGGCTTAGTGATTGACTTCGATATGTTTAAGATGCTCCCTTTTCTATACACTCAGTGTAAGAACACAGCCTCTGGAAAGCACTAGGAGACTGACTTCGAAACAGGATCTCACTGAGTTGCAAAGGGCCTCACTTAGTAGCTGAAGCTGATCGTGAACCGTGACCCTCCTGTCTCAGCCTCCCGGCTGCTGGGATTACAACTGTGCACCACCTTTTAGTATTTAGGGCCCTAAACTTGAAAAGAGGCATTTGGTTGGGATAATATGAACAAGGCAAGGATGCTTACTTTGACCATGTCTATTTAACAGCATATTGGAAATCCTAGCTAGGGTAACTAGGCATAAAAAAAATAAAGACATACAGATTGGAAAGAAAGAAATAATATTATGTTTATTTATAGAAGACATGCGTGTCTACGCAGAAAAATCCCAAAGGAGCTAAAGAAACTACCAGAGCTAAACAGGTGAGTTTTAGCAAGATTATAAGATTAATATACAAAACAATTATTTTTTATATTCACAATGAAGAAATTAAAAATGGAAAAATTTCACAATAAAGAAATTAAAAATGGAAAAATCATATTTCAAGAAGCATAAGAGAACATAAACTATTTAGGTAAAAATCTGACAAAATATGTATAAAATCTGTATGCTCAACTATGAAATACTGAGAGAAATCAAAGAAGATTATAAATAAAAATAGAGCTATACCATATTCATAGATTGGAAAACTCAATATTTTCATCATTTTTTCTTCTGAATTAATTAATAGATTAAATGTGATCCCAATTAAGATCTCAATAGGCTTTTTAAAGTAAATCAATAAGCTGATTATAAAACTGATGTGGAATAGGCAAATAAAATGGAATTTCCGGAACAACTTTGAAAGAAAAACAAATTAGAGTACTTTATACTTTTTTGTGGTATTGGAAATTCAACCCAGGGGCATTCTACCTCTGAGCTACATTCCAGCCCCAATTTTCATTATTGAAACAGGGTCTCACTAAGTTGTGGAGGGTCTCACTAAGTAGCTTAGGCTGTCTGCAAACCTATGATCCTCCTGTCTCAGCCTCCCCCTGGGATTACAAGCAGGTGCCACCATGCCTGGCTTACTGTCTGGTTTTAAGACTAAGTCTATGGTCATGAAGACACATAGATCAATGAAACAGAAGAGAAGATCCAGAAATAGACCCACATGTATATGGTGAATTGAATTTTGACAAAAGTAAAAAGATAATTCAATGCAGATCAGATAATCTTTTTAAAAACAGGATAAGAGAATTGAAAATCCATATTCAAGCTGGGTGTGGTGGTACATGCCTATAATTCCAGTAATTGTGGGACTGAAACAGGAGGATCACAGGTTTGAGGACAGCCTCAGCAATTCTTGACTCTCGTCAACCTAGGGAGACTCTGTTTCAAATAAAAATTTAAAAATAGGGCTGGTAGTATAACTCAGAGGTAGAATGCCTCTGAGTTCAATCTCCAATACCACACATACACACACACAAAGAAAATCCATTTTCAAGAAAAAAAAAAACAACAAAAATTCCCACAACTTAATTTGTTTCACATTATATATAAAAATTGACTCAAAACTCAACATGGATCATAAACATAAATGCACAATCTAAAACTATAAAACTTCTGGAATAAAACATAGGAAAACAATTCTTGTGGCCTTGGTTAGAGAATTGGTTTTAGATGCAATACCAAATGTATAATCCATAAAAAACTGAACGTAACCAAAATTAAAATTTCTTTCCTTTGAAAATCACTAAAAAATAAAAATATAATCCATGAAATATACACAAAAATATTTTCAAACGTTTATCTGATAAAGGACATGTATCCAGAATACATAAAGAACATCTAAAACTCAATCATAAGAAAACAAATAACTCCATAAAAATAGGCAAAAGATTTGAATAGACACTTTACTAAGAATATCAAATAGGCACAGGAAATATGCTCAGCAGTAGTAGTCATTAGATAAAAGCCCTTTGTATTTTTGGTTCTGAAACAGGGTCTTGCCCAATAGCCTCCTGTGCAGCCTCCCATCCCTGAGATTGCAGGTGTGCGCCACCATCCCCAGTGGTGAAGTCGTCTTGATTTAGCTCCCGAGACTTTGTAAAGAGCTGCTGGCAAAGGAAATGACTCCGGAAAGATGGGAGGAGTAGCAGAGGGGAGAGCGGGGACAGAATGGCCTGCAAGGCTGTCTTAGGAGGGAAGTATTTATAGGTAAACTGGTTATAACAGAGACTACTGGTAGACTGTGGGATCTCTAGGGGGTCGAGAGGTAGGGGGATAAGAAAACTTTTGTCATCAAATCATTTGAGTTATTCTACGATTGACGTTATTTTAAGAGCTCTGAGTTTGACTTTAGAGTTCCTAAAAGTGCAGAAGTAACGGGCAACCCAGGAGGGTTTTACTTTAAGTTTTTAAATAGGTGCTTATGGCTGGGCATGTAGGCATACCCAGAAATCCCAGTAACTGGGAGCCTGAGACAGGAAAATCACAGGTGCGAGATGACTCCACCTCAGCAACTTCCTGAGACCCTCAGCAACGTTTTTGAAAATAAAAAGGGCTGGGGATGTAGCTCAGAGGTAGAGTGCCCCTGAATTCAACCCCCGTACCAAAAAAAATGGAGAGCTTAGCCAGGCATGGTGGCACACAGTTGTAATCCCAGTACTTGGGAGGCTGAGATAGGAGGATCACAGATTTGAGGACAGCCTCAGCAAACAATGAGACTTTCCTTAGCTTAGCAAGACCCTTTTTCAAAATAAAAATAAAACAGGGCTGGGGTGTAAGTCAGAGGTAGAATGCCCCTGAGTTCAGACCCTAGTACCACACACACACACACACACACACACACACACACACACATACACACACAAATGGGGGCTTATGCACTTGGGGCTCTCAGATGGTTACATCACATGCATACAGTTATAAATTTAAGTTAAAAAAAAAAAAACAGCAAAACCAAAACTCACAATTGCAGATTCTCTTATTTGGTTATAACTGCATGTGTGGAACAGGACTTAACTCTGAATGCTCTCCAAGAGCCTTTTGGAAGAGACGCCATTAAGACCTCCACTGTGCACTGGAGGAAAATGAGACCCCGCCTCATAGTCAAGGGTTCAAGGCTCAAGAAACACAACCTTAGTCCAAGGTCACGTGGAAAGGTCTGGCCCACTGCCTCCCTCCACGCCTTTATTACCCTCACTCATTCATCCCACAGATAACTCTTGACTACCTAGTAGGTACCTGGCATTTGTCCCATAAAAGGACTCTATAAGAACAGCAAAGTAAAGAAGTAACAGCTTATGTTCCTTTTTTACAACCCATATTATAAAAATCCATAAACTTCAGTATACATATAGTTATTAAGATAAAACAGATTTTTAAAACAAAATTATGGAAATATTCCTATTAAGAAAATAGAATATATCTCCCTAAATGGCACCTAAAATATAGTTAGTATTCCTTTTTAATAAATCTTGTTATAATCAAGAATGTTATTAGAAAAATTGATATTCCACTTGAAATGAAAGATAGACTATAATAGCTAAATTTGTCATTTAAACTTTTTTCTCAAAATAACCATTTATATAATTATTCATATATCTTTAGGCAAAATGAGAGTAACAACTCTTTTAATTGAAATAATGGTACAATATTATTATAATGCCCAAAGTAATATTAGCTAACTCCTATTATTTAGCTGAGATTATCATTTTTTAAATTGTATAATATATAACTGTCTTACGTTCTGATGACATTTCTGTGGAATGACTTTTTTACATTTTGCTATTTTTGTTTCAGTACTAGGGATTGAATCCTGGGCCTCACACATGCTAAACACATGCTTTACCACTAAGCTAGACGCCCAGCCCTTATTATTTTTATTTATCTATTTAAGTACTGGGGATTGGATCTGTCCCTTGCTCATACAAAGAATGTGCTTTACCACCAACCTACATCACAGCCCTAACGCCTTCATTTTCATTTTATTTTGGGGGGTACTGGGGACTGAATCAGGGGCATTCTACCTCTGAGCTACACCCTCCCAGCCCTGTTTTTTATTCTTTATTTGAAACAGGGTCTCACTAAGTCGTGGAGGGCCTAAGTAGCTGAGGCTGGCCGTGAACCCAGATCCTCCTGTCTTGGCCTCCCGAGTACTGGGATTACAAGTGTGAGCCACCACACCAGGCCTAATGCCTTTTTAAAAAACCATCTTAGAGCCGGGCGTGGTGGCACACACTTGTAATTCCAGCATTTGGAAAGCTGAGACAGGAAGATAGTGGTTCGAAGACAGCCTCAGCTACTACTTAGTGAGGCCCTTTGCAACTCAGTGAGATCCTGTTTCAAAATAAAGAATAAGCCGGACGTGGTGGTGCACGCTCGTAATCCCAGTAGTCGGGAGGCTGAGACAGGAGGATCGCACAGGATCAAAGCCAGCCTCAGCAACATAGTGAAATCCTGTTTCCAAATAAAATAGAAAATAGGTCTGAGAGTATAGCCCAAAGGTAGAAAGTCTCTGGGTTCCATCCCCAGCACCATAAAACAAACAAATAAATACAATAAAATAAAGAAAAAAATAGGCCTGGGGGTATAGCTCAGAGGTAGAATGCCCCTGGGTTCCATTCCTAGTACCGCCAAAAAAATAAATAACAACCATCTTAGGAATCATTAAATACTGTATTTTAAGTCTAAGCCTTTAATCTTCAAACTGTTTTCTAAAATTTTAATGAAGTAAAGAGAAACTAAGACAAAAAGCTTGAGAAAGCACAAGTACCTTGTTTTGTATGGCTCACGCCATTGCCAGACATTTAAGTGAGAGAACGGAGTCGGTACCTTATGCTGTGTGCCTCTCCCCTTCACAGGCAGGATGTTTGTTTGCAAAAGCCTGCCTTCTTTCTAGGTGTTCATGTAACAGACCATCATTATGACTTAACTAGAACATTAGTCATCTTGGAATATCAGTCTCTACAAACAGATATTGGTCATAGCAACAGAATAAAGAGAAAATGAAAATAAAATTAATTTTAAAATATTAGTTTGAAAATGCTTTTGTAGGTTTCTAAAAACACTTTGAGCCGGGCGTGGTGGTACACGCTTGTAATCCTCGCGCCTGGGAGGCTGAGACAGGAGGATCGCACAGGTTCGAAGCCAGCCTCAGCTACTTAGTGAGGCTCTCAGCAACTCAGTGAGACCCTGTTTCCAAATAAAATATAAAATAGGTCTGGAATATAGCCCAGAGGTAGAAAAGCCCCTGGGTTCCACCCACCAGTACCACCAAGATATAAAAAAAAAAAGATAAAAACACTTTGAGGTTTGGTTAAGGCATTTTACAAACACCTAAAACATATTTTCGATTTTTATTTATGTCTACTTTGTTACCAAAATAACTTAAAGCAATCTTCAAAACTATGTGAAAATATTAACACAAATACAAAATTAATATTTCCAAGTATTTATAATATATATTATTGAAAAAAAAAAAAGAGTTCTAGGCTGGGCATGGTAGCACATGCTTGTAATCCCAGCGCTTGGGAGGCTGAGACATAAGGATCACACAGGTTCGAAGCCAGCCTCAGCTACTTAGTGAGGCTTTCAGCAACTTAGTGAGACCCTGTTTCCAAATAAAGTATAAAAAATAGGTCTGGGAGGATAGCCCGGAGGTAGAAAGCCTGTGGGTTCTCCTCCCAGTACCACCAAAAAAAATAAAAAAGTAAAAAAATAAAAAAAACTAAACATTAAAAAAAGGAGTTTTTTGTAAAGAAGAATGCATATTATTTACAGAAGTTTTAAAATAACATATATGTTTTTTATGACACCTTTGGTCTTACAAAACTAATCTTCATTTCAATTCACAATTTTAATTACATTATTATTTTAACAAAAGTAAAAGTGTCCTTATGCCTCTCTGGACTGTTCACCTATATATCATACCTTGGCCTCATTTAAAATTTTCTGTTACTTTTAAATTTTAAGGAAAGCATATAAAAAATTCAGAGTTCTCCTAGGCCTCATTTACTCACATATTTCCACCTATGTTATTATTCTTAACCAAATTTCTCTTATTTCTTAGTTGGTAATTTATAGAGAAGGCAAGACAAATAAAAATTGCCAATTATCTGATTGATTTTGTTTTAGAATACTGCTGCGCTAAATGGTCCAGGCCACTCCTTTAACATAGAAAAGAAAAGAAAGCTGAGTAATTACCTAAAAACTAGTAACTTACGACCAAGTTTCTAATGACGTGGGCTAAACTGACTATATAAATACAATTCTCTCCTTCACCCTGTTGCTAGTCATTATTTTCTTACATTAAAACGACTTTATAGCTGGAGCTGGCCGTGGTGACGCACGCTTGTAATCCCGGCATTCGGGAGGCTGAGCGCAGGTTCGCAGCCAGCCTCAGCTACTTAGTGAGGCCCTCTGCAACTCAGGGAGACCTTGTTTCTAAAATAAAAGAACAAAATAGGGCCGACAGTGTAGCTGGCAGGTAAAATGCCTGAGTTACATCCCCAGTAGCCCACCCCACAAAGATTTTATAACCACCCCCCACCCCTTTCTATAAAATGCAGATGGAAATGCTTACCCAAAGAATTGTAATTTGGGGCTCTGAGTCAGTGGTAGAGAGCCTAAAAGCATGAGCGGGGCCCTGGGTTTGATACCTAGCACTGCATAAAAAAAAAAAAAAGAATTCTAATCTTGAAAAAAGCTAAAACAATAATATTTATGTTTGAACCTCAATATTTATGTTTGAACCTCAATAAAATAAACAAAAGCTTAGGGAGAAAGAACTGAGTCTATAGAAAGAAGTACAGTAGAGAGGTTTTATCTATTTTCTAGGTTTCTTGTTTTTGCAATCGTCTAATAAAATTATTTCTGAAGATTCACCATTGTATGAAATTCAGGTATTTATAACCATACGCAGCATTTTCTGAACAGTTTATTTACACAGGAAACTAAGTAGGTGGGTGTGATAGCACATGCTTGTAATCCCAGTATTTGGGAGGCTGAGACATGAGGATTGCAGGTTCGAGGGCAGCCTCAGTAACTTAGTGAGACCCTGTTTCAAAATAAAATAATAAAATAGGGCTGGAGGTGTAGCTCAGAGAAAGAATGCCCCTGGGTTCAATCCCCAGTACCACAAAAACAAAAACCAAAATGAAATTAGGTGAAAAATATGAGGATGATTATTCTACTACAGTGTATTTTTAAACTATCATCAAACTAAATAATCTCTAAAAATTTTTCAAGTCTATATTTTATTTTGACAGGGAAAATAAACTATGTATTTTTTAGAAAATAATAAAATAACATATTCTTAACCATATTGAAAATGTTAAATTCTTAACCAACATTATTTTATATATTTATCTTAAAACATGAAAACAATTTTTATGTAGGCCTTTCTTTGCCAAGTAAGTTTTTAAAAACACTAACTTTGGTTTAAACGTTCATTTTAAATGAGTTAAAAGTACATTTAGTAGAGCCTTTTTAGTGTTTATCATGAATTTAAGTCAACTGACCCCTTAGACACTTAACCATCCTAGAATGCATTTGGTAAGTGAATATGGTCAGATCTTGTAGTTGATCAGAACAGATTATTGTTACCTGAATTTTTTAGTCTATAAAATACCCTTTTCTGTTTTCCTTTTTCTCTGTAAAATTATATACCCTTAAACAAAAAACATAAATATGTATACATGACTTAAATATCCAGTTCAAATATGCGTTTTCTCTCAAATTGCAAACTTTAAAAAATATACCTCTATAGACATAATGGTCCATAGAGCAGGCCCAGCTGCTCAGCCTTTCACTAGACCTCATGGATCTGTCAAAAATTCCAGTTTCTGAGATATGAGAAAATACAGTGTTAGTGTAGATTCTTAATACAGAACCCAAACAGAAAGGGAATCTGTGAGGTATGCTCTGCTGTGACAGTCTAAATGCAGGACACCTGGACACGGATTCGCTTCTGGGCATGCCAGATGACCTTTCAGTCTATCCTGAGTTTTGGATTCAGAGTAGCCAAGGGCATCTTGCTATAATGGATGTGTCAGAAAGAACACACAGTAAATAAGCTTTCTGTGATGTCTCTCTGTGGGGGGAAATGTAGCCGGCCTTCTTCCATTCCTCTTCTTCCCTTTCTCTCTCTTCTTTCATCCAATCTTTCCCCTCTTTATTTTTAAAAACATACCAACAATTTAAAGGGCAGTCTACATACATATGGAAGAATTCATGTATTTATCAAAGGAAACTTAACATATCTCTGCTTTGCTTTTACTTGGGGTCATTCTGGCTGGTAGCAGATCAGTGATGGTGGAAATGAAAATGGCGGTCTTCAGAGTTTAAGCCCAGAAAAACACAAACAAAACCCTGCTGTTGAGGGGTTCTCATTATTATCTAAATTGTCTGTTCGAAAGAATTTGCCAGCCCCAATTGGCCAGCCCCAAATTTTCACATCAGTTCACTGGTGATATAAATTATGTGATTTCAGAAGTAAACTTGCTTTTTAAAATCTATAAAAATGAGAAGTGATAATCATCTAAGTCACTTACTGAATTTAAGGGCAAATTATTGTTTTCTATTTGTCTATGTAGAAAAATTCTAAGACACACTATTGAATCTGTTCTTTGCCTCCACTAAATATTTTATGGAATCTGACTTTCTTTCTTATTTCTTCCTAATACCCTCACCTTTAAAAATGTGCTCTTATCTTTTACCAAACTGCATTTCTTTGCATTTTGTTTTTACAAAGCAGCTCCACATCTCTTAGATGAAGACTTCATGGCATTAGTCTGCATGACTCAGATGTTTGCATGTAACATCGACCGCTTCACTTAAAAAGAGGGCTCAAACTTACTAAAGTAAGATTCAGTCTATTGGTGACATTGGAGCCCAAAGAGATCACTGTTTTTCTGCTATGTAGAAAATCTTTTCAAAACTATAAACTGGGTAGAAATAGATATTTGATATTAAAACTTATAATTTTATGCTTATTTATGTTCCTTCAATCTTTTAGAGGTCTTATTCTGACTCAAGTAGCTAACAAAATCATAGCACAGCACCAGTGACTACAGCTTCCTAACTTCAGTATTATATCCTGACTACCTGACTACAGAATTTCCTATTTGCAAAATCTAACAAAATTACTGTGTCCTTCCTTCAGGAACGTTTGAGATTTTTCTTTTTAAGAAATTCACTTTTGTGTGTAGCATGTTAATTGAACCTTTTAAAACTTAGGTTTGAAATAGTTAATTTTTATTGTTCTGTAGTATTCTGAAGTTTTCTACTTCCCTGACACAACCATATAAAATAAATATTTTAAAATGATATTAAGTAATGGAAACATTACTTAAATAGAAATTGAACTTTTTACTCTTTAATTTAAATGTCTTCAATAAAAGTCTTAGGGAGAAATCCAAAATAATTTCAGCAGGAATTTCTAAATATTTTAGAGAACATTGTATCATGGATTTTCATTCCAGGGGTTCCAGCTTTTTTCTGTAATTAGCATTTCACTTTCCTTCACACATTAAAACACTAATATAACTGAGAGAAATGTGAGTTTTATGTTTATTTGCATATATACAAGTAAGGCTATCCTGTGGGAGGGAAAAGGTTATATGCCTATAGCAATTACTGTAGCAATCACCATTTAGAAATTATTAGGAATTTTATTATATGGTTAATTTCAAAGTAAAAGCTTTGCTGTCTGCTCTGAATATTGAATTTGGTGTTTGAAAATGTAGGTGCTAGAAGATGCAATTTGAAATGACCAAACTGTGGTCATAAATGTGCAAAAAACTGACCATTCAAATTAAGTCTCAATTTATGCCTTTCCAGGTTAAGATATTTAATAAATGCATGTAGATAGGTTTATGTAAACTCCACTGGAATGCTTTTTGACCTGTACTTTCAAAGGTCATGAATAACTGAATTACATATTCCTTCCAATTGTCCATTTGTGGTTAAAATACTTAAAACAATACATCTATTTTCATTAATAAATATCTCAACCTCTTAAGATAACTAACCATCAAAGAATCAGTTATTAGAGGGTACAGATGGAAGTTTCTTACTTATAGGTAGTTTTTAAATGTTTTAAACCTCTTTCTAGAAAATGAGCAAGTATTGATAAGCAGGAATAGAACAGACCCCTACTGTAGACTGGCAGAGGACATATGCCAGTCTAAAACTTCTGGATAGCTCATTGGCTCTTAAACATATTGGGTTTCCCCCATCTACATGTTCAGTGAACCTTTTAATCTAAAGAAATACATCTTTCAGGGTTTTTTTTTTTTAAACAAAAGCAAAATAAAATCTTTAAATTCACAAAACTAACAAATGTAGAAATAAGGCCTTTGGGAAAACTGACCACTGAGATCCTGTAAAGAGCTCCAGCCTATTTTAATCATAATTACAGGGAAGAGCCAATATTAAGTTGGTTTTCAAAAATGGAAATACAAAATTAACAAGCCAGTTTAAAAGATCTGCTGTATCTTGAAACATTAAAACATTGTTAAAATAGTACTTTCTGGTTCTTTACATAACTTCTAGATTTTCAAAAAGGAAAAAGTTTAACAGTATCCTCTACTTTGGTATATGCAGTTTAAAGGGTAAAAGATACATTTTTAACAGAAAGCTATTTGAATATTGTGATTTTTCATCTGTATACATTGTTCTCTGAAAGGCTCTTTGAGGTCAAATTCAGTCAACTGGCTCTGAACCTGCAGAATTTTTAAAAGTTTAGTAAAAGTTCCAATGCTGTTTTCAGTGAGCAAGGCAAAAATTTTAAATAGTATTCTTCACATTTTCACAATATATTCATACATAGTTTGCTCATAATATAAAATGCATTGATTTTATGGTTGTAATCAAGAAATTCTACCTCTGAGTAACCATGTCTTTTAATGACACACATGTATATTTCAATGGCTTGTCAAAGACACACATATTCGACACTTGCACAAATATTTATTCCTGTGTCTTCTTCAAAGAAATCTGAAGCAAATTTACCTGTAGTTAAAAAATAATTCAGTATTTTTAGCATCAGAAAACATGGCTAAAATTTTTATGTGAGCTGGAGGTGTACCCATCCCTGGGGCCTAACATATGAATATATTTGGACAAAAGACGACAAACATCCTCTAAGAGAAAGTACTTACATATGGGCAGGAGAGTTAACACGACAGATATTAAGGAAACAAGTCTAGTGACTTACCCAAGTTTCATTCCCACAAACTCAGAACCACTTGTGTTTCAAAAAAGCATTTTAAAATCTGTGCTCAGGCATGAATGCTTTACTTTTTTTTTTTTTACACCAGATTAAGTATAATTCGAGTTATCGACTCAAATTCTACTAGAGTATCAACAATCAGTGTATTATACATGTCATGAAACATATAATAAACACACTACGCGTGGGTGTTACCCTTGTTTAACATGTATGCAGTTCTGCCCTGTAAAACATTCCCTGTGAAAATCAGATACCCTGAAGCTTTTCAGCTGACATTTTACTTCTGAGGAGAAGAAACGAGAAACTTCGGGAGCGGTGGGAAGAGAAGGTGGACGTGGCGAGTCGGCGCCGGTCTCCTGAAGACCCGGGCGACCCGGAGCCTCCTTTCGCCGCGGTTTTGCGCCGCGGAGGCGGCGGCGCGGGCGGGCGAGCGATGCGGCCGCCTCGGTCCGTCCCTGTCCGGTGGCGGTGAAGGTCCTCACCCTGCCTATGTGTGCGAGGTCAAATGTTGACTGTGCTCAGGAAACATTTTCCCCAAATGGGCACTTACACTGTGCCCAAGGAAAGGACGTTCCCCGTGCATCGAGCGTGGCCAACAGTCGCTCCCGAGGCTTCGCCTGGCTGTCCCGCGGCCTCCTCCCTCAGCCTTCAAGAACTCGCTTTTTTTTTTTTTTTTACTTTTCACGTTCTTTTGATTTAAAATGGCTCATCTACTTTGTGGAGATTTTTTTTTTTTCCCTAAAGAATTTCTCTTGTTCTCTTAAAGCAACTTCGCAGAAACAGAGGGGAAGTTAAAGTTTATTCAGGGTTCAACGTGTAAAGCTACCGGCATCCGAAAAAGAAGTCCCCGCGGGCGGAGACCCGGCCTGCCCGCCGCGCGTGCCCGAGCTGACCGTCGGGGTCCACTTCGGGGCCCCGGGGGCGAGCGCGGCCGGAGCTCCCGGGCCGCCTCGGGGACGCGGGGACGGCGGGCACGAGCAGGCGGCGGCCCCCAGCCGGCCGGTCTCGCCCGCTACCGGGCGGCGCTTCGGGGTTCAACTGGCGAGTCAAAGACAAAAAACAAAAAACATAAAAATAAAACCCGAAAGCCGGGGGCGCGCGGGGCCGGGCGGGCGGGAAGCCGGGAAGCCGCAGCCCGCAGCCCGCAGCGCGCGCCCCCGAGCGCGCGGCCGCCCGCCCGCGTGCGCGCCCCCGAGCGCCCGGCCCGCGCGGCCGCCCGCCCGCGCGCGCGTGCGCGCCGCGCCGTCAGCTGAGCGGTCACGTGGGGCGTGTCGAAGGTCACGCGCGCGCACCATGGAGCTGGCGGCGGCGGTGCAGAGCGGCTTCCAGGCGCTGGCCGACCCCCGCGCCTTCGGGCCCGGCGCCTTCGCGCGGCTGCTGCGGGCGGCCTTCCAGAGCCTGCGGGGCGCCGCGGCGGGCGAGGCGGCGCTGGGTAAGCTGGCGGCGGCGGCGCGGGCCGGGGAGAGGAGCCCGCCGCGGCCTCGGCGGGACGGACTGCGGCCTCGCCCGCGGCCGCGCTTTGTTCCGCGGCACCTGCGCTCCGCGGACGCCCGCCGCCTTTGTTCCCGCGAGGCCCGGCCCGTCCCCGGCCTGCGCGCCCCCGCGGCCCGGGCTCCCCGGCCTCCGCGCCCAGGCCGCGCCCGCCTCGCCCGCCGACAGCGGCCGGCCGCCCGGGCGCGCGAGCCTCGGCCCCGGCCCCGCCGCGGTCGGGCCGGCGATCGCGGAGGGCAGTGTCGGGGCGGGCCAGAGGCGTTTCTGAAGTCAGAGAGCCTCCAGATTGTTTTCATAAGTATAAGTATCCCAACAATTCAGGTTCTGGGGTTTTCCCTGTAGTTTCATGAACTAGACACTTGTACAAGAAGTATGAAAGTGGAAGTCCCTGAAGCGAAAATAGTAACCACCACCCGGGATAATCTCCAAGGGGGGGGGGGACTGTCAAAACCTGAGAATACTGATGAGATTTGGGATATTCTGTTTACACCCTGAACTCACCACTTCCCACCGCTCTGGATGTATGAACGACCATGGAGCCGGTCCCCCTGAAATTTTAGAGTGAAAGTGATCCTAAAACTTCACCATGTTTGCCTTGTGTTTTTCTTTGAATTTACTCCAGTGCCAGAATGACCACTTCCAGAGTTACTTTTCCTTGGGGCCATCGTGTTTCTTATAGATGGTAAAAACAGGCAAGATGAAAGAAAGTAATTGAAAACAGATCAACAGCAGAATTACTGACGCGTTCTCTTGACCGTTTTGCAGTTGACCTTGTAGCGCATTTACTAATCACGGACAATCCTCATACTTGAACTCTGTTATTCCTGTTAAAATCCCCATATTAAAGTACACTTTTGGGGAACATGACTGCAAAGAGTTTATTATCACAAACGTTACTGGCAGTTAATTTGTTTTAGATCACCCAGACTTGAAACATATTGACCCAGTGGTTTTAAAACACTGTCACGCGGCAGCAGCAACTTACATACTGGAGGCCACAAAGCACCGGGCTGACAAATCCACTCTCAGGTACAAGATTTACATAAATACTAATTACCTCAAATATTCTCTTTATGATTCCAATTCCAGTTTTTAAAAATGGAGACTAAACTTTAGCTTTTGGCCCCCTCTAGCACTTACCTAGAAGACTGTAAATTTGACCCAGAGCGAGTAGAACTGTTTTGCACGGAATACCAGGTCTCTTACTTTACATTTTTAAATTAACAATGACTACTTTTCTTCTACTCTGTTTACAAAGATGTGTTTTCTTTCCTTTTTCTCCTCCCCAGAAGAATAAGCATTCCCTAGAAATCCTACTGGGAAGGTAGGTTCTGTGGAAGGTGTCAAGCTGGGGGCACTTTGCACTTGCAGGTATGAATGGAGAGTGCTGGTGTGAAACCGAACAGGGCCCTGAGAGCTGGGGTCCTGACCCAAAGGAAGGGGGCCAAAGGGCAAGGCAAACCATTGAAGCTGCTAATCTTTTTAAAGATAAAAGTTTGAGATAATTTTAGAATGCTTTGACTCTTCAGAACTTGAAAATGAAGTTTAACACTGTTTTAAATTCAGAGTGGATTAAAATGGGGGTGAGGGGTGGGAGGTAGACACCATTCTTAGTAAAGATAGTTTTTCTGTAGATAGCATATTAAAGTTATCACTGTATCTCTTAGTATAGGCAGATCTCTTCCTCATATAACTGATGTTTCTTGGCGCTTGGAGTATCAGATAAAGGTAAAGTTTAACAAACTGCTCTCTACAGGGATCTAGGGAACTTTTTAGAAAATCGAGTTAAAGACTGATGTGTTGTGTTGTGTTTTAGACCAATCAGCTTCATAAGATGTACAGACCTGCATATTTAGTGACCTTAAATGTAGAGGTATGTATAGATAATTCCTTTCTAAAACTGAAATGTGTGGTGAAATTTTAAAATTTCCTTGATTTAAATAAATAGGTTTTTTTTTCTTCCCTAGAACACAGATTCTCCATCCTACCCAGAGATTAGTTTTAGTTGCAACATGGAACAATTACAGGTACAGTATTAGGATCTCTGAAAATGCCTTTTTTATAGATATTTGGGAATTAACCTATGAAAACTTCAAAAGAAAACTATTCTAACTGCCTGCCAGAAGATATAAGGCCAGTTAAGGGTGTGATGGGATGGAGGCTTCAAAAGCAATATTTTAAACATAGACTTTACTTCTGAATTTAGGATGTTACAGGTGACTCATATTTACTGTTCTCTCCAATTAAAATAAACTTATGAAAGCGTAGTGTTCAGTGTAAACTCCTTCAGTTCATGGTGAATTTGGTCCAGTAAGGTAGAGCAGACTTAGGAGCAAGGCTTTGAAAATGTCTTCTTTGCTTTCAGAAGTCGAGTCAAACTTTGAGAATTTCATTTTTAAGCAGCGATTTTAAATGACTTTATAAAAGGGGTGTATGTATAACATGTAAGCACTGTCTCTGTTGCCAATACAAGACTGGGGAGATTGAACAGTACATTCATTGATGGAGAATCCAACGAACTTACGACTTACCACTTTAAAAAATGAAGATGAGTCCTGGGGATTTAGAGGAATTGAATTTCTCAGAGGCATCTTCTGCGGACATTTCATTGCAACTGTTAAACTTTCAGAGAATGTGTCTGTAGGATAACGTCATTTAGATAACTTGAGACATTTAATTTAGAGATAACTTGCGTGTTAAGAGGATTCCGTTAGAAATCATGTTTCAATCCAAGGGCAGATAGCCGGTTTGAAAATGAGGTATTTGGGGGAAAATAGCACCATACTGTATGCATGTATTTTGGGGGAAGTTCAACCGATACCGATTTGTCAGAGGTTAGAACCCTAGTGAATTTAACGTCGTTTCGAAAGTGTTCTCCCGACTTGTAACTTGCATCGCTCACGGACTCAGAACTCACGGACTCGTCCAATGCTTTATCCTTCAAATGTGGCATTGTATACATCTTTTAGGATTTGGTGGGGAAACTTAAAGATGCCTCGAAGAGCCTGGAAAGAGCAACTCAGTCGTAACTGGGGTTTAGCGCCCCGCGGAGCCCCAGGAGAGCCGCGAGTCGCCGCCCTCAGCGTCCGCCGGCCGGCCGCCGCTGCGGAGGGAAGCGCCCGCGGACCCGCGCGCGCTGTCAGCCTGTACGACGTGGCCTCGGCCCAATAAAGAGCGTTCCGAGCGTGCCTGGTGTCGCGGGCCCGTTACCTGCGGGCGGGCGCGGGCCCGACGCCCCTGCCCGGGCCGCCTCCGGGAGCGGCCACGTGACGGCGGGCGGGCCCGAGCCATTTTGGAGCCGGTGTCAGTTTCCAGCGCCGGCGCCTCCCTCGCCCCTCCCGGCCGGCGGAGGACGCCGCGCGGCGGCGAGACAATGGGGCCGCGGGCGCGGGCGCGGCGGGGCGGCGCGGGCTGACGGCGGGCGGCGGGCGGCGGGCCGGCTCCTCGCGGCCGCGCTCGGCGCGCGGTGACAGCGGCCCGCTCCAAGATGGCCGCTTGGCTCGCGTTCATTTTCTGCTGAGCGGCTTCCAACTTTCATTGTCCTCTCCGCCCGCCTCGCTCGCTCGCTCGCTCGCGCCGGCCGCTCTTTCCGGGTACGTGGGCCGGGGGCGCGGGCGGCGGGCGGGCG
Organism: Muscardinus avellanarius; assembly: GCF_963383645.1. Classification (NCBI taxonomy): domain Eukaryota; kingdom Metazoa; phylum Chordata; class Mammalia; order Rodentia; family Gliridae; genus Muscardinus; species Muscardinus avellanarius. Next base: position 4,916,523 of record NC_137806.1, read on the forward strand.
GCGGGCGGCGCTGACAGACGGCGGGGCGCGGGCGGGCGGAGGGACGGACGGACGGAGGGAGGGCGGAGGGACGGAGGGAGGGCGCGCCGCCGCCGCACATGGCCGCCGCCCCGGCGCCCTTTGTTGGAGGGAGGCTCGCGGCGGCGGCGGCGGCGGGTCAAGTGGCTCCGCGCGCCCCCAGGAAGGGCCGCGGGCGGCCGCGCCGGCAACTTAAGTTGAGGGACACTTGTGTGGAGTGGACGGCCGGTAAGATGGCGGGGCCCGCGCCGCGCCGCGCCGCGCTCGGGGGGAACGTGAAGCGCCCGCCGCCCCGCCCGCCCGCCCGCCGCGCCCGCCCGCGGCCAGACGTCAGCCGGCCCGGGGCCGGGGAGCCCGGGAGGGGGCTCGGGAAGTCGGCGGTGGGCGCCGTCGCCGGGCTGACAGCGACCGCGCGGGACCCCGCCCGGAGATTTACAGTCGATAATTGGGAGCGAACAGGGAGAGGGACTTTGATCATTCCCAATTGCAATAAAAGGATTTAGTGGGCTTAGTGGTCACGGTTCAATATTTGAAAGAGAATCGTGTATTAACCCCTTCCCTTAAAGTAGGCAGAATTCCGGGCATATCTACCCACATGCAAATCACGTCGGTGGCGAGGAGAGCAGCCTCTCTGGGAATGTTAGCCCCCAAGTTTCGGACACGCATTAGAAGCGACACTACAGACTTGGTCCTGGAGGATGTCAATTGTTGACCATACAATGTATGAGACTTATTTGAAATCCGATAGTGACATTTGGGGTTGAAGTTGACTAGTGAGAAATTTCTCAAAGGTCGATTTTTATGAGCAAAATTATAAGTTTTTTTTTTATCCTTCAGTCCGTTTTCATGTATTTTCCCCAAAGTGCATGCAGAGATAGTTGACATAACTTATCTAGGCAAATTATACCTCTAGTAACACAGTATCTTTGAAGCTATATAAGAAACACTTTGTATTCCCGTGTAGATGGACAAGCTTCTGTAAGAAAATTTAAGCATTTAATTGTATTTGATTAATCCTATAATACTCTACTGCCGAGCTCTAAGTGTCCAGATAGCAAAATTCTCCCCAAGAGTCACATTTACCATAGCTTTACCCATACTTATATCTCATTGTGAACCCCAAGTGGGGTTATGGAGTTCATTTGCATTTCTTAGATGGCAGTAGTCAAGCTGATTGTTAACATAAGAATTTGCTTTTGTTTTCCTTCATTTTGGCATTTCTGATGAAGGGTGGGCCTCCGACTAAAAACTGACAGACTCAACTGAGTATTTTATAGCGGCAGGTTTTAACGATTGAGTATTTCTCCTGTGTACATTTGGTGCCTTTTGACTAGCTCAGAGACGGTTGCTTTGTTGGGACCTAGATGATCTTTCTTTCTGAGGATCAAGAGATTGTGTCTGAAACCTTACCAAGCCTGTCAAGCATTTTGGAAGTCTTCATTAGTTTGTTAGCACTTGCCAATAGGATGAAAGATAAGGAACTGATTTTTATGTAAGCAACAAAGTGGTATTTATTAGCATCATAAATGGTAATAAAATTGTGGCTAGATTCTTCTGAACTGAGGTAGGAGAGTTGTGTGAATTAAGACCGAAGATGAATTTGAAAGGGATTTGATCAAGTATATTTGACTTAAATGTCAAAGCCAGCCAATATATTGCCTTCCACTGAGGAGGTTTGGCTGTTCCCTGGGATAATATTTGTGTGGTGTTGGGTTTTATGTGAGGTAGAGAAGAAATAAAGGAAGCTGTTTTTATGGGAGCCCTTTCCAGAGCTCCGGGGTCCCTGGTGTTAGTGGGAAAGGCTTGCACAGGCTAACAGACTGTATCACCTTGCTAACTGTCTTTCTAGAGTAGATCCTGGTGCTTTCACAAGGAGAGATTTCCTTGGGCACCAATGTCTTTAATCATCAAGTCCAGTTGGATTTAAGTATCCCTGCTCTTTAGGACGTGGCTCCATCCACAACTCTTCTGTGGCTCCATTTAGGTTTCTGTTAACATAGGTTGACAGTATTCTTCTAAACAAGCAATCCAAAACAACTTTGGAGTCACACACTAAGCTTTTCTGGTCGAGGTCACTGGTTGCCACTGCAGTCACTTTCATAAGAGAAGCTTGCTTTTGCTTTTGGCCATTTTTCAGTACTCAGTCCTTTTAATCTGAGCCACTGATGTATGTTGATTGGTATTTCCGAACTCTTTGACATTAAAATTCCCTAAGAATTAAAACGTCAGAGGCATTTTACTGCGAGCTTCACAAGTTCCTAGATAGATTCCCATTCAAGGCACCTTTGAGAATGTACTTCAGTCAGGTCTAGAAGCTTAGTCAGGTTCTGAAATGAATGAAATGGGGGTGGTAGTTAGAATTGTGAGTTTTCAGCGGGTACTACACGACATAATTGACTTCCCTGGTTGTCCTCCTGTGTGTTGTTGCTGAAAGTTCCCTACCGTGACTTTTCTATGATATATAGTATCAGCTGGGAATAGCATTTCATCGTGTGGGGGTTTCTATAGAAGTTAGGCTGAAAAAATGGCATTTGTTTCTTTCTCCTCTCATTACTCCGGGTTGACAAGGTGTTGATTTAGCCTTGGGAAGGGGCCAGTCACTTGGCTCTTTACATATTGTCACTATCCTACCGATTAAAGGAGTTTTTCTTGCCTCCAGCATAGTTTGTTCAAATAAAGCGCTGAGCTTTGCTCCCTCCTCTTCCTTTGTAAAACAGATTTCAGTTTTCAGCCCTTTGAAAACGTTGTATGGCTCATCTAATCTACAGGAGAATGTCTTATTAGAGAAGGAAGCTTTAAAGAGGCTGGGTTCAATACACATCTCTGCAACTTGAGCCTCCACGCTTTGGGGCTAAGTGCACAGTTGGCAATTCTTACAAGATCCCTTCTTGAATTTTTTGACCTAGCAATTGCTAACTGGACAGACCAAAAGAGTCAGGATCTGAAACCAGCGTTTCTCACCAGCTAACGTGGACAGGGGCCCCCAGGAGTGTCCGCAGGGCCCAGCGTGCGCTTTGCATATTGTGTGGCAGGAGTCCAGGGTGCCCTAAGCTGCCTGCCGGTGGCGAGGCGAGGCGGAGCGGATCGCGGCTGTCTTCGGTCGCGGCCTCGTGGGCGCCCGCCCCGCCCCCGCTGGCGGCGCCCCTCCCCCTCCTCTCCCTCCCCCACCCGCCCGAGGCCGAGGCCAGCGCCCCGCAGCACCCGCGAGGCTCGGGGCTCCCCCGGGCGGGCTCCGCACCGAGTAGCAGCGGTGGCCGGATGCCAAGTGTAAGTGTAAGTTGCTATGGAAACCCCGACGGAGGCGAGTTCCGAATCCGGAACGAGTCGAGCCCCGGGCGCCGCCGGATCCGCCCCTCGGCCCCGGCCGGGCTCAGCCAGGCTCAGGCCCCAGCCGAGGCCCGCTGGAGGTGCGTCTCCGGCGTCGGCACCCAGCTCCGGAAATTCCAGGGATGCAGATAGAGCAGAATTTGTTTTCCCTTTGTTTCGCTTAAAAACCTGCCAGGCTCCGGGCTTGAACATCTAAAACAGAATCCCGGGATTTTCGACCGGAAGATTCTGGAGGAAGCTTTACAATAAATTGAGAAACCTGGAACGAGTCCTAGTGGTTGGTAAATATCTTCGGAGACTGTAGAGTCGGTAGTAGCCTTGGGGCTGCTGGCTGGAGGACAAATGGAAGAAAGAGACTGCTCCCGGCTCCCACCCCTGACCATCCTTTTCACCTTTACAGTGGAATCGACTCAGATCTGATTAGTAAATTCATTCTGTGGGTCGGTCCATTTGTACCGGGCTAAAAGAGTTTTATGAACTCTACGTTTCAGAGCGCACAATTACCTGGTCGTAAGAGATGATCTTGATGCTCTTTCTTTGAATTATGGCCAACATGTCTTGTCTTACAGGATCTATATCAAGCAGAAATGCATCGAACAACCAGAATCAAGATCACTGAGCTGAATCCCCACCTGATGTGTGTGCTTTGTGGAGGGTACTTCATTGATGCCACCACCATCATAGAATGTCTACATTCCTGTGAGTACACGGCTTTAGCCCTCCCTCTTTTGTGTCACATTTATTTCACAGTTCATCCTAAACCACGAGCAGTTCCCACAATCCTTAGGAATATTGGGACAAAGTGGTGGGAGTCATTTTCTTCTCTTCCCATTAGTGACCTTTTGTTACTGTTTCATTACAAGTATGCATTGTGTGTTATCAGGGTACCGATTCCGTTTTCTTGGAAATTCCTTTGGTATTAACTGTCTTGCTTCTACTAATTATTTTTCTGACACTAATTATCCTGTCATTTCTAAACTTACAAAACCTTTACATGTTCCTATTTCTAGTCTGTAAAACCTGTATTGTGCGTTACTTGGAGACCAGCAAATATTGTCCTATCTGTGATGTCCAAGTTCACAAAACCAGACCACTACTGAATATAAGGTAGGAAAATGTTTAAATTCCTTGTTTATGCTTGTTATTGGAGTTGCATAATTTACAGACAGGGAAGGAAGGCATGTCGTGTTTTTACAGGAAATTTATTCTTGAATCCCCACCTAATGTGTGTACTTTGTGGAGAGAAACCATTTAATTTTTCCTGAAGAATTCATTCCTTTAATGGTGACCAAGTTTAGACAAAGTTCATTATTTCAGTGCTTTTAAGACTTTTTTCTAATTGCCCTTTAAAAACCGAGTTAGTTCTCCTTGTATTGCTTTATTGACTTCATGATAGAAGAGACTGAATTTTTTAAAGTGTTTCCATATTCTCTTTGTTTTCTATTTGTATTAGCAAATTTAGTACCTTACAAGGCATACTTCTCTTGACTCAGTGTTTATTAGTGAATATAAAATGAAATGTTTCTGTTTATTTAAGAGTATTACTGTACAAGGAACTTTCCCCTAATTTTTCATATTCATGCAGTTACAGACAGCATCATAATGAAGTAAACTATTATACCACAAAAAAACAAAAACTATAAAAATATAGGAACAATTTTAGTTTTTGCCATATTAGTTGGTGGTTCACTTTTTTTCTTTTTTGAACTTGGTTGTTTATTTCTGGGCCTGAAGGCTAGTAACAGTCAACTTTTCTATTTTTTTTTCAGGTCAGATAAGACACTTCAAGATATCGTCTACAAATTGGTTCCAGGGCTTTTCAAAAGTAAGTAACTTGCTTACATAAATTTAAAACTATTATACGTTTGTTTTACCTGCTATGCCAATTGTTCTTATCTTTCTCTTTCAGATGAAATGAAGAGAAGGAGGGATTTTTATGCAGCTCATCCTTCAGCTGATGGTAAACTGGGGGAGTGGAGGAAGACATTTTATTTGGGGGGGAACTTACCTAGTAACTAAATTTTATTAAAATTGAGCTTACTTAGCTGGGCCTGGTGGCGCACGCTTGTAATCTCAGCATTCAGGAGGCTGAGACAGGAGGATCCCTGTTCTGAGGACAGCCTCAGCTATTACTTAGTGAGGCCCTTTGCCAACTCAGTAAGACCCTGTTTCAAAATAAAGAATAAAAAATAGGGCTGGTTGTGTAGCTCAGAGGTAGAATGCCCCTGGGTTCCATCTCCAGTACCAAAAAAAAAAAAATTTTTTTTTGAGCTTACTCTAATGTAATCCTTCCTTTCTAATGTATATAAAATATTTTATTAGTTAAATGCTTATTTTTTAATTGAATTTCAAAATGTCTTTATAGCTGCCAATGGCTCTAATGAAGATAGAGGAGAAGTTGCAGATGAAGATAAGAGAATTATAACTGATGATGAGATAATAAGCTTATCTATTGAATTCTTTGACCAGAACAGGTAAATTTTCTAGGAATTTTATTTCATGCTCATGTGTTTATTAGATACATTTTTTTTTCACTAGTGACTTTTCTATTTCTTAGATTGGACCGGAAAATAAACAAAGATAAAGAGAAATCTAAGGAGGAGGTATGGTCCATATTAAAATGTAGCTTGCCCTCTAGAATAGTCTGGGGTCAGATTTTTCTCTTAATTAGAAGAAAATGGCTAAGTTGGATGTTAAAATGGCCATGTTAGGAAATTTAATAATTAGAATTTACATCTGTTGCTATTCTTAATTATTTAACATACTTAAAAGTTTCTTATATTAGGAATTCATTCATTTGTTATAATGGTAAATTCAAAGTAGTTATTTGAGAGTTTAGCTGCATCCATTGTTAGTACCTTTTGTCATACTTGGGTAATTGAATGGAAAGGTAGCTGAAAGTTAGGAATTGATAAAATTATTTTTGTAAATCTGCTCGTAGGTGAATGATAAAAGGTATTTACGATGCCCAGCAGCAATGACTGTGATGCACTTAAGAAAGTTTCTCAGAAGTAAAATGGATATACCCAACACTTTCCAGGTACCTACTTGATAGCTTTTGTGCATTTTATGTAGGTTTCTAAAAATTTAATTATTTTTTCTCTTTGGATTCTGAACCCAAAAAAGCAGTAGAAATTCAAATTCGTCGCTTAAGTTAAAGATACCACTTAAAATATATTGGATAATTGTCTTTTATACTGTAAAAACAATTCTCTTAATAATTTCTCAAATGCTGTCATCCCTCATTTAGAGTTTCAGTGAGTCTTTGCTTAAATGTAGGAAATTTTTCTTAAAGCACTGTTGAATTTTATTTTGATGACAACAACGTAGATCTACCTGTGTTCTTTGGTTACTTATTACAATAATTGAAATATGTTTCTATAGATTGATGTCATGTATGAAGAGGAACCTTTAAAGGATTATTATACACTAATGGACATTGCTTACATTTATACCTGGAGAAGGGTAAGTAGCATTATTTACACTTAGATTGTGGTGGGTAAATGCATGTAAAGAGTTAAGAGTGATTTTTTTCTTTCCCCTTTTGAACTTTATAGAATGGTCCACTTCCTTTGAAATATAGAGTTCGGCCTACTTGTAAAAGAATGAAGATCAGTCACCAGAGAGATGGACTGACAAATGCTGGGGAACTGGAAAGTGACTCTGGGAGCGACAAGGCCAACAGCCCAGCAGGAGGTCTCCCCTCCACCTCTTCTTGTTTGCCGAGCCCCAGTACTCCAGTGCAGTCTCCTCACCCACAGTTTCCTCACATCTCCAGTACTATGAATGGAACCAGCAACAGCCCCAGCGGTAACCACCAATCTTCCTTTGCCAATAGACCTCGAAAATCATCAGTAAATGGGTCGTCAGCAACTTCATCTGGTTGATTCCTGAGACTTAAGGAAAACAGTTTTAAATCCCTGATTTATATAGCTATCTTCATGCCATTACAGCTTTCTAGATGCTAATACATGTGACTGTCGTCCAGTTTGCTTTCTTTTGTAGTGACATTAAAATTTGGCTATAAAAGATGGACTAGGTGTGAAACTCATGGACGTTAATTGAAAAGAAAGATTGTTCCTATCAAGAATTGAATTCTGGGAAGGCAGGCAAGATCCCCCCCCCACCCCACCCCCCTATTAGGAAAGATGTGAGATGGTTTTCTGTAACCATTGTTTGGATTTGGAAATATTCTGCAGTGGATAGAAGCATTGGGCCATAGTTTGTTAATCTCAACTAACCGCCTACATTACATTCTCCTTGATTGTTCTTGTTATTATGCTGTTTTGTGAACCTGTAGAAAACAAGTGCTTTTTATCTTGAAATTCAACAAATGGAAAGAATAAGCATAGAATAATGCATTCTATGTAGCCATGTCACTGTGAATAACAATTTCTTGCATATTTAGCCATTTTGATTCCTGTTGATTTTTACTTCTCTGTTGCTACACAAAACCGATCAAAGGAAAGTAAACTTCAGTTTTACAATCTGTATGCCTAAAAGCGGGTACTACCCTTTATTTTACTGACTTGTTTAAATGATTCGCTTTTGTAAGAATCAGATGGCATTATGCTTGTTGTACAATGCCATATTGGTATATGACATAACAGGAAACAGTATTGTATGATATATTTATAAATACTATAAAGAAAATATTGTGTTTCATGCATTCAGAAATGGTTGTTAAAATTCTCCTAACTGGTTCGACCTTTGTAGATCCCCATACCCTATTTGTTGCGCCTTGCTTACCAGCACAGAACATTTTTAATTTGGATATTTAATTCTAAATTGTTCTATTGGGAGCCTTTGCCAAATCATAATACTGAATTTTCTCCAATAATATGTTTGCTTTTAAAATTGATTGTTACAGCAAAGAAAAACTTTAAGGAACATGAAATAGTGTCCTTATTTTCTACTGGTTATGATGGAATTAATGTTTTTAAAATGCATATTTATCACTGTAATTCTAAAACAAGTTTTTTAATAAACCAGCTAATTGCTGGAAGAAGGCATTTTTTTTAAAAGTTACTTTAATATGTGATTTCAAATTTAAAGAGTTGCTTTAACAGATAACAATGGAATATGCCTTCCCTGCAATGGCTAGAAATAGAAGCTCAATTTATAAGTTTCTGTAGGTATTTTTCAAGTAGAGCAAGAGTGTTAAGTTTAAGATATGAATAACTCCAACACTTTTCAGTTTCTGTTTTACTTTGGTCGAACTCAGTATGTGCTCATCACCCATCAGTTATTTTGTGAGGGTGTTTATTCTATATGAATATTGTTTCATGTTTGTATGGAAAATTGTAGCTAAACATTTCATTGTCCTCAGTCTGCAAAAGAAGCACAATTCTTGCTTTGTCTTGCTTATAGTCATTAAATCATTACTTTTACATATATTGCTGTTATTTCTGCTTTCTTTAAAGATTCAGTAAATGATGTTTTATGAAGCCACAAAATACATATATTTTTATTTTGACCTAAATTTGTACAGTCCCATTGTAAGTGTTGTTTCTAATTATAGATGTAAAATGAAATTTCATTTGTAATTGGGAAAAATTCAATAAAATGGATATTCATTTAGAAAATAGCTAAGATCTTTAATAAAAATTTGATATGAAAAGCACAATGTGCAGAAGTTTTGGAAATCCTGTAGTGGACTACAACAGATGAAAGGGAAAGAGAATAAATACTGTCTTACAGTGATGTTGCTAAAAAGTACATGCTTTGTTGTATACTGCTTGAGAGCCCATTGAAAGATGTATCTGTTTATTTACTATCCAATCTTTGAAGTAAAAGTTACCAATGTTTGCCAACTTGGGTGAATTTAAGTCATTTTTTTAGGCTTTCCTGAACTTTCTCCTGATGTTATCTAGGACAAAGAAAAGTTAATGAAAGTTTTCTGTGGTATTTTTACTTTGGATGATCATGTGTGTAATGAATGAAAAAAATATTTTTCAAAACCTTAAAAACTCTAAATGCTAGTGGGCTGTCATTTGCACAAATCGAAGTTGTGACATAAACACAGAACTCAAAAGACATCTCAGCCTTTACGATGGACTTATTTTAAAATAAGTGATGAGCATTTCTTACAGCACTATTTAGCCATACTTGAAAACATTTTCCTTTATTTTATTTGGAAGTGGATTTTTACCTCAATTGAAAATTGCCTGTTTAAAAGGATATTTCAGTTAAAACTTATCTTTTAATAAAACAAGGAGACAGATTATCATGGCTTACATTCCTCAATAGCCAGCCATAACAGTTCTGACAAGATTTTAAAAACTCAACTAAAGATCCACTTTAAAAATCTTAATCTCACGAAAATCCCCATCGAAGCTCTGGATAACAAATTGGTCAAAGCAGAGTCCATGAAAGTTTGTCTTTTGCTTCTAACAGTATTCTAGGGTCCTAAACAAAGTTAGTGCTAACAAAATACTCCAAAGAAAATGCCTAAAGTGAGTTCATACATCTTTAGCTTAAATGCAAAAAGAAAAGGCCAGTTGCTATTGTGTAAACAGTGGTCTATCTTGCTTTTACACATGCATTCCACTTTACAAGTACTCTTTGCTTTTTAAATTGCCGGCCGTTAATTGCACTAAGTTGGGGGGGAAAAAGTTGTCCTTCAGTTGACTGAACCCATCAGCCACTTTGCTTCGTTTCCATATCCTTATGTTCTCTGGAGGTAAAATACAAAAGGGAGCGTAAACTGGTAGGACCTTTCCTTCATCCTTTCCTCTCCCCAGTTTTTGGGCTGCAGTTCATGTGTGAAGTTTTTCATTACACTCATTGTGTAGGCCTAACAAGATTAAGTTTTGTTAATGAAATCTTTATAGGAACTTAAATACCCCTCGTGAGATGCTACTTGCATTGACCAGCAAAAAATAAGACATTTGTTCTTTTTAAATAACTTATGATAATCTTTGGAGGGAATGGGATTTTAGTAACAACTTGCACCTGGAACCCAGTCCTGTCTCCTAGAATCTTGGGGTGAATGACATGTTAATTTTTCATTTCTCTTTATATTTTAAAAGCTCAATAAATTTATGATTTTCTTCCCACTGCACCAGGAATGAGAAATTCTGAATTAGTTTAGTACCTACGTGAAAGAGGCTCTACTGTAATCTTGAAACACGGTTGTTCCCCCTATATAGTCTTCCTTGCATTTTATCCAAAACAAAAAGCTCTTGATCAAATTGCACTAGAAATGACTTCTATCACGCTAAGTCTGTGCATCTTCTAAGAGAATATTAATTAAACGCTTTTCAAAAACCTTCTATTCCTTTCAGACATGCTGTGCCAAGAGCACAGAACCCATCTCTAACATAAAGCTCTTGGGTTAGATATGTATTTCACTTGATGTTTCAAGTACAAAATGAACACTACAATAGGTGATTACTTCTAAATTCCTTAAAAAAAAAAAAAAAAAACCCTAAACTGGATCGCAGGTTCTATACAAGGAGGACAAGGTATCACACACGTTCTATCTAGCCTTCCAGTAAATCAGACCTGGGCAACAGTGCCCGCTGAAGACCTTGCGTCAGGTCGGATCTCCCTGCAAATCTCTAGATCGCCCAGGTTTGATTATGAAAGTCTCTAAAAATGTTTACCCAGTCGAGTGTTTCCTGTTTCCGCAGTTAATTTTTTTTAACTTTTTTTCTTCTTTTGGTTCTTAAAACGGATTTCCTTTATTCGCACCAGTTTCTTCTTCTTAGTGTCCAATATCTGGAAGTCTCCTATGAAGAACTTCACCATCCAGTCCGCCTTCAAGCCGACAACACCAGACGTCATTGATCACTGGGAAGGAAGGCTACTCTGGGATCCTTGGGAATTTTCTGAAGACGTTCAAGTGGAGAATTCATCCTGAAATCGTTCAGCCCTCTAAACAGTGAGCACTCAATTAAAAATTCCAGTAAATCAATTACTCTCTTCTGACTCTTGCCCTAAAAATACCCTTCCAGAGATCATCAGAAGTAACTTATGAAAACAGCGAGTGGTGTTGCTTCAGAATCGCCTGTGCGTCGGTTAAGATGTCCCTCTGGCGGACCGCTGGGTCCTCAGAGGCCCGAACTCGGCGGCGGACGCGACCTGAAGGTCTCGGCGGACCCCGGGCTCTCGGCCGCCGCCCCGGCCCGGGGAGGGGGCGCGGACCCCGGACGGCCGGCGGGGCCGAGCGGCCGCGGGCGCGCGTGTGCGCGGCGGGCGGGCCTTCCAGCGGGCGGCGTCCCCCCGCAGCGCCGCTCCCGGGCCGGGCCGCGGCGGGCGGGGACGCGGGAGGCCATCTTGCGCGTGCGCCGCTCGCTCCCGCCCGCCCGCCCGCACGCGGCGTCGCGGCCCGCCGAGGTTGAACGCGGGGCGGCCGGGCCTCGCGTCGACGGCCTCGCGGCGCTCGGGCGGAGGGGAGGCCGCGGGGAGGCGGGCGGCCGGCGAGACGGGCGGGGGGGCCGCGCGCTCCCGCCGCCCCGCGCGCTCCCGCCGCCCCGCGCGCTCCCGCCGCCCCGCGCGCTCCCGCCGCCCCGCGCGCTCCCGCCGCCCCGCGCGCTCCCGCCCCCCGCGCGCCCCGCCGCCCCGCGCGCTCCCGCCGCCCCGCGCGCTCCCGCCGCCCCGCGCGCTCCCGCCCCCCGCGCGCCCCGCCGCCCCGCGCGCTCCCGCCGCCCCCCGCGCGCCCCGCGGGGCTGGTTGCCCGTGGCAACCGCGCGCCCGCCCGCCCGCGCCGCCCGGCCGGGCTCCCTCGCCGTCGAGCCCTCGGCGCCGGCGCGGCTCCTCAGTCAGACGGTCGGCCTGGCGCGCGCGGGCGGCGCTCTGCCCCGGCCTCGGGCGCGAACCCACCGGGACCCCCTGGCCTGGTGCTGGAAGGACGCCATCGGCCTTAGCCCGTAGGGGTCGGTCGGCCTTTTCTGTGGCTCTGGGGCACACTGCTTTCACCTTTCTTTTTCACAGAACCCTTACTAGTGTTTTAAACAGGCTTTACTGAAAACAACTCCTCAAAGTATCCCAAGTCTTTTCTTTATTAGGATAATGTGCATCGCTAAAATTTTCCACTCTTAATCATTGTCCCTGCGCTAAATACCCATTAAGTTAGCTGTGATTTTTTTTTTCCAGAGATTGAAAGTTCATGTAAAATCACAGATGTGCTGAGATTTCTAAGTTTAAAGCTCCTTGAGGACAAGCACCTGTCTCATTTACCTTTTTATGCTCTGCAGTCCTTTGACTACAACTCACATGTTTGTCGGATTCCCAGAAGATCCCAGAAGTCTCCACAACCCATAGCAGAAAAAAAAAAAAAAAGCAAGACGCTTTGGTAATAACTACCACAAAGCTTGGATATGTTTAATGAATCCAATGAAAAGCCAAACTTTTTTCAAGCTCCTGCCATTAATCAGATCTCATTCATGCATATTTTAATCTCATTGTATTTCAAACGTGGTACACTAAAAGAATGTCTGACAGATGTTTCTAAGATTCCGAAGATAAATTCTACATAACAACTTGTAACTTTGCTGATCTCTCACCAAAAATGTCTTAAAAATTGGGTAAAGACCCATTCATGAGGTGAGATTTTAACGTGGCTGTCATAGAGCACTGAATGGCATTACTCTGGCTCAAGGGGATGCCCAAGGGGCTAGTACTAGACGTTGCGAATCTAAGACAGTGCAACTTGAAATGTTCTATTTAAATTGAGCTTTAACATGCATTGCAAATAGTTCCTATTTCTTAATCATAAATGATGGTAAGCTCACTTCACAACGCCCCCTAAAATGACTCTTAGGTATGTTACAAAGGGATTCACCTTGAAGTTTCACAAAAAGTCAAGTTCATTAAACAATGTACTTTAAAGAAGAAAGTTAACACTACTTGGTTCCTACAGGCAAATAACAACCTGTAGCTTGCCCAACCACTCCCACATGACCTTAAAAATGAGAAAGCAAGGCTTTAGTGAGAAGTTCCTTTCTATGGTCTTTCAAGAAAGAAAAGCTCCAACTTGCTTTGGACCGAGTTAAAGAGATTATCTTTCTTTTTCATTAGGACCGTGTCTTTCAATGTATTGAAGATGAGATCAAAGTACACTCATATTCATGTGAATTATCGCTATTGACTTGAATAATGATGGATTCCATTGTTTTATTTAAACTAAAACCAGGAACTGCTGCTTTTGAGGCTACACTCCTGAGGCTGTAGAATTTCTTCTATGAGGACTCAAAAAAAAAAAAAAACCAAGCAATTAGGGTTGACAACCAAGTCATTTCTATAACGTACTTCTGCACAGAGGACTTTCTTATTGGAATTCGTTACGTTTCTATAGAGCTTTACCACTCAGTTTTTGACTCCTTTCCAACCTCCTTAACACAACTCCTAGGTTCAGCAAGCACACTCTCAAAGTACTTAGGAATTAATCGTAGTGGGAAGATACGGTGATGTTTAGAAAGCGTTTAGCTGTTCACAGATCAGACAAATGAATGTTATCAGTAATTAGCTCATGAGAGTGTTTTTGCTTTGAACATGATTCATTACAGTGTGTTTTCTAGTGTAACTGAAGAACTCAGTCAGAGTGAGCTTGGGAAAATGTGTTTACCAGCTGTTTCTTTCTAAATATGCCTCATGACAATTTTGTTAAAATATTTTCACTTGAGTTTTCTTCAGACTCTCCCATCAGTTTCTAAAGAGAAAAAGAGACTACCAGATTCAGTGGAGCCCACTTTTACTAAAGGATCATGGTGCTCACATAACTAGCTCACTAAAATGCTTAGCACTTTGGAGAACATTTTTTAGGCGATTCATTACAATAGAGCAAGCTTAGCACAGAATAGTTTAAGAAACTCTTAATACAGACTTAGGAAAGTGTTTTCATGAACTGTAACATACACATTACACTTAACCCTTCTTAACTAATAGGGAGTCTCCCGTGCAACACAAGTCTTTCGTACTATCATGGTCTGCAATGGGCTTTGGGAATATCCTCTCTCCCAAAGCCAACTGATACCAGTTACTTGGTATCTCTCTTAAACGTTTTACAGCATTATACAGAAAGATCACATTTTTAAAAGCTCACCATTTTTCTATCTAATTTGACTTCAAGACGTCTCTGTTTTCACTTTATCCATGATATGTTCTTAATGTTGCCAGGAGTTTAGCAGTAAGTTGTTTCTTTTTGGAATCTGACCATAAAATACTGACATTATTTGTATAGTCGACTGTTTGTGAACTTCCAAGGGGCTATCCTTGACTCACAAAGTGATAGGCAATTGTGTCTTATTTCACCAGGGAGAGAACAATAATAATTTTAAAAAAGCATTTCTTTAGCCAGGGTGGCGGCACGCACCTGTACTCCCGGGATTTGGGAGCATGAGGCAGGAGGATCGCAGGTTCCAGGGCAGTCTCAGCAACTTAGCAAGCCTTTGCTTCAATATAGAAAATAAAAAGGTCTGGAGGTGTAACTCAGGTAGAAGCTGCTGGGTTCAATCAGTACCAAAAAAAAAAAAAACCTTTAAAATAATTTATTTCTTTAAGATTAAATCTGTCTTGCCAATGGGAAAGGCTACTACTCTCTTCATGTAGTTGGCTTTTGTTTTATAGTGTCCATTTGATGACCTTTATTCTCTCTAAAACCTAAGTAGGGTGTGACGTTGGAGGAGGAGGTAAATGAAGGTAATTCAGCATTAGCAACTTTCAGACGTTGCCTCTGAAACACGAGGGGGAACCCACCAAGCCAAGGTGCAAACTGCGGTGCCAGCATCTCCGTGGGAGAACGAGGTGCGGGCTACCCCGTCCTCGGACTTGGCCGGGGCGGCGAGCTCGCCCTCCTGACCGTCCGAGCCGGGCAGCGGATCTGCTGCCAGAAACTGGAATCCTTCTCCGTACTTTTGCAGTCACTTCCAAAAGTCAGGGGATGTACCCAGTTATCCTCCAGCGTAATTGTTGCACAAGACACTTGGGCCTGAGACGTGATACAGCGAAATGACCGCAGCTTTTTAAGAGGGTTTTTTTTTGGGGGGGGGGGATCTCGCGCATGCGCAGTGAGGTGCAGCTGTTCTCCCCTCGGGGCGCCGGGCGGGGGGCTGCCGGCCGGGGGCTGCGGGCGCAGGTCTCGCCTACCCCGCTCTCCCAGCCGCGGCCCCGGGCTGTCGGGGCTGCGCGGGCCCTGGGCGGGGGGCGCCGGGGGTCCTGGGCCTCCCCACTCCCCGCTCCCCACCTCCAACGGAGCCCAGCCCCGCTCACCTCCGACGCCCTGCTTCCTAGGGGCTCCGACGCTTGGATGCTGTGCTAAAATAAAAGCAAGAAAAAGCAAAAGTTGGGAGAGGAGCCTAAGCTCTCCAGGACAAGTCCAACACTTTGGGGGGGGGGCTGGGGGAGGGCGTGTGCAGGGCGGACGGCGCCCGTCAACGCGGGGCTCGCGACGCTTCCCATGGGGTGATGCTGCCTTTGGTACATTTTTTAAGCCTTTATAAAGGAGGTATTCACTCACGCACTAAGCAGCAACATTTTTTATGCGTGTATATGTTATTGCCTCGGCAAATATACTGGATTTGGCTTTTATATCAAAAGCGTCACTTAAAAAAATACCAATCACTTTGTGTTATATGGTGCCTTCTTTTTTGGAAGCGAGATCCTTCTTGTGTGGACTCTCCCTAATCGCGGTGTTCTTTGGGAGTGGAAAAAGAGGGGTCTAATCTCTGCACCCACTAAATTACTGGGGAGGAAGCCACCCCAAGCACAGGTGCACTTAAAAACTCCGGGGCCAGCCAGATCATTCTATCGGCCTCCTCACTAAAAAGAAACACAGGGCTCTACAGCTTGAATGACAGCATAGGCTTCAGCAAGCGTGAGACGTCAGGGGTAACACACACACCAAGCGTGCACAGAAACTTTAATCTGCCCCGGGAGGTACGCGTGCAAATCTCTTCTGTCCTACTGACAATCTGATGGTACAACTGACTGGTCTGCACAGACCCGAAGGGACAAGGTCCGGCATTACTTCCTCCAAAGAAGGGAAAGTGACATTCAAGATAGTCACGTTTCCATCATTACAGATAATACATATCTATTATCTTGGTGATGGAGCTTGTAGTGCCTTCATTTTTAATTAAAGTATGTAAGGATGGAGTTATTTGAGTAATTTTAGAGTTCGTGTTGGCAAAATGATCATTGTATTCTTTTAAGTTGAGTAATTGCATGCAGTTCCCAGTGGGATGGCTTTGAAGATGCTGACAGGATGTTTGAATTCTTTTTGAGAATGTTCCATGTGCAGATAAAACTCAGCCGATTAAAAAAACAAGATGGACCTCATTATTTAAATGTTTTAGGTGTTTTCACCTCTTCACCTGAGCCTCTCATCTTTGCACTCAAAGCACTTACAGCAATTTTACAGTCCTTAAAAACGGTGGCAGCTTGTCCAAGTAATACAGGCTCCAGTGTGTACTGCGGAATGAGTTCGTCTCTATCTCTTACTAGACGCCATGCCCTAGAAGATAGGCACTCTCTCATTACTTAAGTGTCTGACACATATACAGTATCTAGTGTGTTCAGTTTGATGGAAGAAAATACATATGTACGCATACACACATACATACATACACATACACACTCCATGCACCTCCACACCAGCTTTTAAAATGTGAAGGTTATTATCTAATTAACATATATAATGCTTTAACTTTTAAAATTCATCTAGAAGCTTAAAATGCATGTATGTTAAAATTACCAAAGCTCCTTTTAGGTATATGCAGCATGTATTCCTTTGGTAATTCTGGATTCTTAAAGGAGTTGTAAAAAAAAAAGAGAGAGAATTTTTAAGATTGGCTTTTTACTGTTGTTTTCTTTCAGTTTCATTTTTATAAATAAGGAATTACGTGAAAGATGATTTTGAAGTTATATGTTATAATTAGCCTTTTCAAAAGGAGTTAAAAGCTTCCAAACAAACTTTTCATGCAAACACATTTGCAAGTTGTCCAGATAATGTTCTTAAAGCTGGTACTTTAAGAACAGTGATCTTAATAACACTGAAGTATCTCTGAATAGTTTTGAAAACTGAAGTGTATCTGAATGGTTTTCTTTTTCATTGTTTAAGTGTTAAAGGTGTGTGTGTGTGTGTGTGTGTGTGTGTGTGTGTGTGTGTTCGTGGAGCATTCATTTAACTTTGCAAGACAGAGTTATTTTGTTTTAAGGTTAGTACATTGAAAAATGGGTCAGAAATAGAAATTGATTTTCTTGACAATCTGCTTGCCATATTTAATATTTAAATTACTAAGAATTTTATTTGCATGTATATTATGATTATTCTGTTTAATTTCTCCATTTAATTTTAAAGATTTTTGAGCCGGGCGTGGTGGCGCACACTTGTAATCCCAGCGCTTGGGAGGCTGAGACAAGAGGATCACACAGGTTCGAAGCCAGCCTCAGCTAGTTAGTGAGGCTCTCAGCAACTTAGTGAGACCCTGTTTCCAAATAAAGTATAAAATAGGTCTGGGAGTGTAGCCTGGAGGTAGTAAAAACCCCTGGGTTCCACTCTCAGTACTGCAAAAAAAAAAAAAAAAAAAAAGATTTTTGAAAAAAGAAAGCTAGAATAAAGGGCAAAGCTCTAACTTTAATATGTTCAATTTCAGATATGAAGTAGTCACCCAATATTGTGTTTTATCAGGAATAATACAATTTAACTGATGAGCATTGTTAATGACACTCAGACTCTATAATTTAAAATAATTTACATACCATGTGAACCAATTTGTCAAACTTCGTAGCATCTCATAAGCAGACTATGTTAACAGGTTTCGTTTTTTTCACTATTGAGCTCTTAACAGTTTTAAGAAACTGTTAAAATAGAAAATACATAGTAAACTAGAAATGGCAGGTGTAGTATTTATAGTATTTTAGCAGCTTGAATTGTTTGTTTAAAGACTGAACCAAAATATGGAAACTTTTAATTTTAAGGGGATTTTTATTTTCATAATGCAACAAGGAACTGAAAATAAAATCACGACAGTTTATTTGCAGTTCTAATTATTTATTCAGTGTTCTCCCCACAAATGTCTAAATAGGAGCACACAAGAAAGAACTTCTATTTAAAGTTTAGTTTACGGGATCTGTTTCCTTGGGAAAGTGTAGAGATTACTGTGAAAGTTAGAGCTAAGTGAAGGTATTGCAATATTGTCTTCTGGACGGCAAAAGCAAAAGCTGTATGCCTTCTCTGGGGTATCAGGGACCCGAATGACACCCGTCTTCCTTTTTCTGGTCGCTGGTCTATTCCCCCACTGTCTGGGGACTCCGCAAAATATCAGGACGTCATCAAAGCCCTGCAGGGTGAGATCTGAAAGATGATTGTATTCGCTAGTATTTAGTATGAGAGCCAGCTAAACTTGCCGCTCCCTTGCACTGAGGGATGTCAAGGAGTCGCTGGTGGCACTACCGGCAGCCGTGGCCATCTGCTTACTTGACACCTGGTGAAACTGTAGTTTCTGAGGGAGAAATATTTAAAGTTGACACCTGTCACTGAAACGTGGCGTTCAAAGGCAAGCTAGAAGCCGGTGGTAGACTAAGTATTGCATTTAAATTTTGTTCAAAGAAACTGGATGAGGAGTTCCAGTTAGTTATTAAAGCAGGGAAGTCTGGCTGTCCAGGTAAAGAGTCACTCTTTCCTTTGGACATGTCACTCAGCAACAAACATTAAAAGCCAGGAAGCAGCAAAATTGGTAGCAATTAGGAGAAAGCCACAGAACACAGCACGTGTATCACATCATTTCCACCTCTGCTTTCCCCATGGAGTCTCAGGAGTGCTTATCAATGGTTTCAATACAGTGTGATTAAATGTACGAGCACGGTGTTGGGACTCTCCAGGACTCTCGGGTCAGAAGAGCCAGCTAGATCAAAACGGGGCTGAGAAGGAAAAGAGACTTTTGGGTGTTGCATTGAAAATGACGTATTTATCAGCCGGGCGTGGTGGCGCACGCTTGTAATCCAGTCCTTGGGAGGCTGAGACAGGAGGATCGCAGGTTCGCAGCCAGCCTCAGCTCCTTAGTGAGCCCCTCTGCAACTTAGACCTGGGGGGTGTAGCTCGGAGGTGGAGGGTTCACACCCAGTACAGCAAAAAAAAGAAAAAAAAAAGAAAGAAAAAAGGGAAATCCTGTATTTCCCCAGCGGGACCGGCCCCCCCACCGCGGGTCGGGTGGTCGCGAGCGCGGCGAGCCCCGCGCCCCAGCTCCTCCGCACCCGGCCGGGCCCCGTGACGTCACGCCGCCCTGACGTCACGCCGCCCGCGCGCCCCGCCCTGACGTCACCCGCGAGACGGCGCGTTCCGGTTCCGGCCGGTTGCCCGGGCGACGCGGGTACACAGAGCAACGGCTGGGTCGGGCGGGCGGAGGCGCCATGAGTCAGAGGCAAGTGTTGCAAGGTAGGCCGGGCCGGGGGCGGGGGGCCGCGACGCGCGGGCCGGGCGCCCCCACCCACGCCGTCTCCCGCAGTGTTCGAGCAGTACCAGAAGGCGCGCACCCAGTTCGTGCAGATGGTGGCGGAGCTGGCGACCCGACCCCAAAACATCGAGACGCTGCAGAACGCGGGTGAGCCCCCCCGCCCCGGCCGCGCCGCCCCAGGACCCCCCAGGGCCCCCCACAGCCTCGGCCGCCCCAGGACCCCCTAGGGCCCCCCACAGCCCCGGCCGCCCCAGGACCCCCTAGGGCCCCCCACAGCCCCGGCCGCCCCAGGACCCCCCCCCCGCCCCGGTCGCGCCGCCCCAGGACCCCCTAGGGCCCCCCACAGCCCCGGCCGCCCCAGGACCCCCTAGGGCCCCCCACAGCCCCGGCCGCCCCAGGACCCCCCCCCCCACCCCGGTCGCGCCGCCCCAAGGCCCCCCAGGGCCCCCGCCCCTGCCTCGGCCGCGCCGCCCCAGGAACCCCCAGGGCCCCCAACCCCGGCCGCGCCGCCCCAGGGCCCCCCACCCCGGCCGCGCAGCCCCAGGCCCCCCCCAGGTCCCCCCCCACCCCCCGGCCGCGCCGCCCCAGGGCGCCCCCGCCCCCCCGGCCGCACCGCCCCAGGGCCCCCCCGGCCCCCCCCGCCCCCCCCCGGCCGCGCCGCCCCAGGGCCTCCCCCCCCCCGGCCGCGCCGCCCCAGGGCCCCCCAGTTCCCCCCCCCAGCCCCCCCCCCCCGGCCGCCCCGAGCCTGCGGAGCATTCAGGCCCCGGGAGGTCCTGGGGTGCGGCCGGGGGGGCGTTCCCGGGGGGGCTCGGCCTGGGCCCCTGGCCGTCCTCAGCCGCGGGCCAGTCGCCAGGCGGGATCAAGGCCGCGGAGTGGCCGGAGTCGCCGAGCGTGGGGGGGGGCGCCGCCCTGATCGCAGCCGTTTGACCCGGGCGCCCCCGGTCTCCCGGCTTCGATCACCCAACTCCTCGCCGCCGAGAACCCCGGCTGCGACGTGCGGTGCTTCTCTTCTCAGCGAAGTAAGAATGGCGTGCGCGAACGGAGATTTGACGTGGGGAAGTCCGCGCGGTTCTCTCCGTCCCCGGTCCGAGTGAGCCCCAGCCCGAGACGGTAGACGAAGGCCGGGCGGGGGGCGCTCCCGTCGGCGTCGTCTCGCCCCATCCCTCCCTTTTCCTTTCTCCCCTCTTCCACCCCCTACATTTCTTTTTGAAGATAATTCCATCACGGTTTGATGGGCCAGGGAGCAATTTATCACGACTCTAACAAATCTTTAAAACTAGCTTAAGTTAATACATTGTTAAAAACAAATTGAGAGCCTATTGACAGAGCGACAGTGTTTAAAAAGTCTACTCTGGGTTTCTTTGAGGGGATTACTACTGTACCGACGTGGCAATTTATTTTGTCCCTGGAATTTTGGGTGTTTTCATTGGGAGGGTGTATTTAGAGAAAGTGTATTTTTAATATTTTTAAAACCTGATTTCTTATTTTGTCATAATTGCAAAACCAGAATGCAACTGTAAGGAGTGGCGTGGAGAGGTTCCCCTGTTCCTTTTATTTAGTTTCCCCCAAACGTTCACATGTTTTGAAACTAGAATCACAGCAGGATGCTGATCCCGCTAAAAATTCATTGATTTTATTCAGGCGTCCTGTCCTCAGTTGTCCTTGCTCTGTGTGTGTGTGTGTGTGTGTGTGTGTGTGTGTGTGTGTGTGTATGTACTTCATTCTGTACAGTTTTGTGCTGTGTGTACCTACCAGCACCATGGTCAACATAGTCAAGCTACAGAACATTTTCATGGTTGCCAGGATCCCCGTGTTGTCCTGGTATAACCACACCAGCTTCCTGCTGTTCCTAACTTGGGCGACCACTAATCGAATCTTCATTTCCAAAATGTTGTCATTTCAAAATTAGTAACCTTTTGTCCGGTGGTGGCTTCATAAAGATTAGTTTTCTTTATTCTCTGTTTCTGCACATGTGCTCATGCTCCTCACAGTACCCAGAACAATCCTTTGCAGGTGGCGTTTCATACACACAAACCGGTCTAAACTTATTAGGGCATTTTACACTTTAGAAGCAAAGTGACTTTTTAAGTTTTTTTCTTTCTGTCCTACTCAATGCCCTTGGTGAATGGACACTTACTACTTAAAAAGATTTACTTTTTGCACAATATGTTTGTACAGGCAAACGAAAACTTTATTTTTTAAATTGGGATCTTAATGCCGTTTTAGATATTTAACCCTGAAATGTGAGATTTACGTGCTTAAGATGTAGAGTACTACCTTTTAGTATTGTAGTGTGTGGTTACCTCTTTCCATAAGAGCACAGTGTATATTATGGATTTTCTTTTTCTTTTCTTCCCTTCTTTTTCGAGTTAGGGTCTTGATTATGTTGCCCAGAGTGGCCTTGAGTTCCTGAGCTCAAGTGATCCCCTTGCCTCAGCCTCCCAAGCAGGTGGGGCTCCATGCCTGAACCACTGCACCTGATTTATATTCTGGGATCTAATCCACATTGGCAGGCCAAATGATCCCCAAAGCCTAAGTATGATGTCAACCAGATTTAACATCCACACGATGGCCTGGCTGATGAGGAGATGGAATATATAATAATAGGCCAGTGTTTTGAAATGATGTGTCTTTCAGTCTTATCTTGAAGGCCGACTAAGATTTTTTCTTTTCCTGAGAAATTTATTTTTATAATGTTTCATGTTATACAGATCAATTTTAAACATTCCTTTAGCCACTTTATTTTTTTTCATTCTCATTTTTATTTATTTAATTTTTTTGGTACTGGGGCTTGAACCCAGAGGCATTTTACCTCTCCAGACCAATTTTATTTCTTATTTGGAAACTGGTCTCAGTAGGTTGCTGAGAGCCTTTTAAAATTGCTGAGGCTGGCTTTGATCCTGCAGTCCTCCTGTGTCAGCCTCCCGAGTGCTGGGAGTACAAGCATTTGCCACCTAGCCTGGCTGGCGATTTAAATAGAGATGGATGTGAATATACCAATGTATTTATTATTTTAATTAATCTATAAGCTTTATGAAAATTTATCTTCTTAATAACCAACAAATGTAGCCGATAACATGGTCTGTTCTTTCAAAATAAAATCACCATAGATTTAAAACTGTCTTCGAGTGAGCCACAGTATCTGTGTATTGACGATATATTGCAGGTTAAGCTTTTTTTTTTGGTCCAGGCAGGTGAATTCATTTTGGAAGTGTAAGATACTAGTGATTTTCACTCCTGACTTTGACATATTGTCTTCATATCTGGGAAGACTTAGTTTTTTTTTCTTTTCCTAATATACTGTTTCAGTAAACATGTATTGTGGACTTAGGATAATGTCAAAAACATTTTTCATGTAGGTATCACGATCAAACTAATTCTTTTCCTAAGAATTTTGAATTATTGTATGTGAAAAAAATACTAATGGTGAATATTATCACTGCAATGTTATAGCATTTTACCTCTTTAATATTTCTGTGTTTTTGACATGCCAATGAGAGAATTTGTCTTACTTAACATGTCAGAAGTCATTACTGAAGCAAAGTGTTGCAAGTTTTCTTCCACGTATTTGGAAAATAATGTTTGACTTCTAATCAAAATTGTTATTTCAGAGAACTAGGTATAAAGTATCTATACCTTTTATTTTTTTCCTCATTGAACTTTTATTCCTTTTAAATAAAAAAACACCTATGAAAACATTAAAAAGTTTAATGTTTGTTACAAAATCTCTTTATAAACCCTGTACATATGAACCATTACATCTTGTAACTGTTTAAAAATGAATTTTGATACTTCCTCTCTCTGAATAATCAGCAACACATGACTATAATAGTAGAGACAATACA
The DNA here is from genome assembly GCF_963383645.1 of Muscardinus avellanarius. Classification (NCBI taxonomy): domain Eukaryota; kingdom Metazoa; phylum Chordata; class Mammalia; order Rodentia; family Gliridae; genus Muscardinus; species Muscardinus avellanarius. The sequence continues at coordinate 4,940,110 of NC_137806.1, forward strand.
TTGTTACTTTTACCAATTTTAAAATTTCAGCAATTGGAGGTAGTTGGTTACTTATAAAATATAAGAAACATGTTTTGTGGCATATTGAAACACCAGGCCACTCTTAGGTCTGTTTGGGAGGTCTTCTAAAGTTAGCTAATAAAAGCTCCAAGAAAATTATTTTTAAACTGTTTAGCAGCATAAAATAAACGTTTCCTGAACATCTCTTTATAGAAGCGGGTAAAGTTCTATACTATTTTGTAAATAACCTCTAGTAAAATAGTAAAGCATAGCAGTCAGTTCAGGTTTTCAGAAGAACAGATAAAGAAGTTTCATAGCACTTTAAGTATCTGTATGAGATCATTTTGCTGATTGAAGCAGTTTAATGGGTTGAGGATTCAAGAAAATAATATATATTGTTGACATTAAATAATTTAAAATTGCACAGACAGGGTGAAAATCTTCAGATTATTTACAACCTTAATGTGCTATGAGAAGGAAAAGCCCGAGTTAAGATTTATAAAGTCTTCGTGTGTACATATACTGTGACTCACTTGGAAAACGTGTTTCTACAAGGGATATAGAAACTGAACAATAATGAGTAGAGGGACTTCAGAAAGCTTCATTGTCCAGCCGGGCTGGTGGGCACGCTCGTCATCCCCACACTTGGGCGTGGTGGCGCACGCTCGTCATCCCCGCACTTGGGAAGCGGAGACAGGAGGATTGCGCAGGTTCAAAGCCAGCCATGCTGGCTTCAGAGAGACCCTGTTTCCAAACAAAATAAATATAAAATAGGTCTGGGAGTGTAGCCTGGAGATAGAAGGGCTTCCAGAAACCCCAGCACCACGAAAAAAAAAAAAAAACTTCACTGTTTATGCTATTTAAATTTGATTTATTTTTGTCAAAATAAGCCTTAAAATTTTGTCAAAATAAGTCTTACAAAAGATAATTAAAAGATAATTAAAGTACTGTTTCTTAAAGATGGGATAGAGGTTGGTTACATATGTTAATGTGGAAAATATGCCAGGGAGTTATGTACCTAACAGCATGTCCTAAACACAAAAGATTATTCAGTTTTATTCTGTGTTCTCAACCACTGTTCCTTCCTGGACATTTGTCTATCTTACTTTGTAAGCCTTGGGGCTTAGTAGAAAATAATAGAGCAAGGGCTAGGACCGCAGTGGTTCTTAGCAAAAACTGGACAATTAAAAATTAACCAAGGCTTGTGGATGAGTGTGAAAGGTGAGGCGTTGCCGTGGCGAGCTCTGCGCTGTTTTAACGGTGTGGATTGCATCTCCCCCAGATGTTTGAATAGCTCTACCCTGCGTGTCACTTCAGGCCCTTGTGTTCTGCCTGGAACTGCCCCCGCACTTGTTTTCTCACTAACTTCTGACCATTCTTTATGGCTTTGCTCAGATGTGACCACTCAGGGACGCCTTCACAGTAGTTAGGGCCTGGAGCCACGCTGCTCTTTCTCCGAAAACTTCTCTCTCTTTTCATTTGCAGTTTTGCGGGCAGAACTCAGGGCCTTGCACATGCTGGGCAAGTGCTGGACCGCTGGCTGGGCTAGCCCAGCGTGGAGCTCGCTCTCCTGAATCTCTCTGTATATCTTTATATATAAACACGTCTCTCTCTATTAACATTACTTATTTGTTTATTCTGCAGCACTGGAATTGAACACAGGGCAGTTAGCACACTGGATGAGCACTCTATCGCTGAACTGTATCGCCAGTCTGGGCTGGCCTCTAACTTGCAATCCTGTCTCAGCCTCCTAAGTATCTGGGATTGCAAATATGTGCCGACACTCCCAGCTAAAGATTGATTTTTTAATTATTGTTTTCCAAATATTTCTTCTTAAATATTAACTGTGAGCTGGGCGTAGTGGCGCATGCTTGTAATCCCAGCGCTTGGGAGGTGGAGACAGGAGGATCGTGCAGGTTCGAAGCCAGCCTCAGCTACTTAGTGAGGCTCTCAGCAACTTAGTGAGACCCTGTTTCCAAACAAAGTCTAAAATAGGTCTGGGAGTGTAGGCCAGAGGTAGAAAAGCCCCTGGGTTCCACCCCCGTACCACACACACACACACACACACACACACACACACACACACACACTATTACCGGTGGAACCTCTTGGAGCAGGTGATTGTTTTGGTCCTGTCCTCTGTCCTCTGTCCTCTGTGCCCCCTCATTCCTAGACATTCCCGTCTTCCGTGGATAGATGGCTGTAATAGGAAAACTGTATCAGTAAAAGGAAACAACTGACTCAACATTTTAGTTGTATAGAAGACTTTCATGATTTTAGTTGAGGAAGCAGTAGAGATGTCCTCTATGAGTTCCTTAAAGCTTTATGAATTTATGGCAGTAGTCAGTACTATTCATATACCTGAAACCACCTAAAAAGAAAATAACTACATGCATAATACTACACATTTTGTCTTAATTTCACTGCAGTCTATATGAAAGGGGAGAGAATCACACATTAATTTTCACAGTTGGTTCGCTCATCATTCAGCTAACATTTATTGTCCACGTACAAGATAATGAAACTTGAAAGGAATAGTCTCTGTCCTTAAGTAGCCTCTTGCTAGCAGACACACACACACACACACACACACACACACACACACACACAATCGAGGGGTCTATAACCTTAAGGTTTAGGAATGAGAGGTGCTCTTCAGGGGCTGTATCTAGGAGATGTTACCTCCGTTGAATTTCCTCAGAGTTAGTTGAAACTATATTCACATAGAAAGAACGTTAGGTATAAAGGAATGAGGGCAGGAGAGCAGCTGCAGGCAGCAGCTGGAGGTGGGTGACAGGGCAATGGAGAGGAAAACAGGCCTGGTCATGAAGGACCTCCTCAGGTGATGTTTGGATTTCTCCTGAAATATATGAAAAACCATCGAAAGCTTTTAGAGGAATGATTGGACCTATCTTTCCATCTGTCAAGGTCGTCTTCAATTTCTTAAATGTTTTATAGTTTTCATTGTAGAGGTCTTTTACGTCTTCGGTTAGGTTTATTCCTAGGTATTTTATTGGTTTTGAGGTTATAGTGCATGGAGTTATATTCTTTGTTTCTTTCACTGTGGATTCATTGTTGGCGTATAGAAAAGCATCTAATTTCTTGAGGTTGATTTGTATCCTGCACTTTCCTGAATTGGATAATCAGCTCCAGTAATCTTTTGGTTGAGTTCTTTGGGTCTTCTAGATAAGGGATTACGTCATCTGCAAACAAGGATAGTTTTAATTCCTCTCTTCCTATTTGAATTCCTTTGATTTCCTTCTCTGTCTTATTGCTGTAGCGAGAGTCTCAAGGATATATTACAAAGGAGTGGGATAGTGGGCATCCTTGTTCCTGATTTTAGAGGAAATTCTTACAGTTGTCCCCATTCAGTATGATGTTGGCTTTGGGTTTATTGTATATTGCCTTAATGATATTCTCCTTATATTTCTAAAACATGACGTTCCTATTATGTCCTCTTTAGATCCTGAACAGAATGCCTGAGTTAGATGGTAACGTTGGCAGTCAAAGGCTGATTGTGTAATTAACTAGTTGTGTGCACAGCCACTTCTTCCAAAATGTGGCAGCAGTTTCATAATAAATGGCCACGCTGGGCATGGACATACTCTTTAATCTCAGCATTTGGGAGACTGACAAGGAGGACTGCAGTTTGTGAACAGCCTCAACTGTTAGGCCTTTTGCAACTCAGTGAGACCCTGTTTCAAAATAAAGAATAAAAATAGGGCTGGGTGTGTAGCTCGGAGGTAGAATGCCCTTGGAATTTGCATTTTTAAAGCCTTATAAAATTTGTAGTAGCAAATGTCTTACATATTTTATGTTTATTATGTTTAATGTTGAATAGAATTGGAAAAATTGTAGAAATCTCAATTTTAAATCTAAAAAAAGAAGGATCAAAGCACACTATCAATAAGAATGTGTAGACAATCCACAGAATGAGAGAAAATGCTTGCAAGGCATACATTTGATAAGAAATTGTATCTATACTAGGTAAATAACCTCTTCAACTCAACAACAACAACAAAACAACCCAATTTAAAAAATGAGGGAAGAACTTAGATTTTATTTTTCCAAGGAAGATATACAGATAGTAAGTGAGAAGATGCTCACTACTCAGGAAAGTACAAATCAAAACCACTTAAGGTCATCTGTGTGCCTGAGGTCCCAGTTACTCAGGAGGCTAAAGCAGGAAATTATGAGTTTCAGGCCAGCCTGGGCAGCACAGGAAGACCTCGAGTCTTATTACCAAAAAACAAAGCCAACTAGAGACGCAGCTCCGTGGTAGAACGTGTGCCTAGCACATGCAAGGTCCTGGTATGATCCCTAGCACTGCAAAATAAATAAGTAAATAAAACTAAAATGAAAGCCCACAGTGAGATACCACTAATGATCATTAGGATGGCTATTGTTAAAAAAGCCAAACCAAAAGTTAAACGTTGATGAGGTAGCGGAGACGTTGGAAGCCCTGTGCTCTGCTGGTGGGGTTTAAAGCACTATGGAAAGCAGTCTGGCAGTTCCTCAAGAGTGAGACCTAGGATGTCCGCTGCCCCAGGAGTTCCCAGCATGCCAAGTGACGTCAGCGGACAGACGAGGGCGGGCGTGCTGCAATTCCCCCAGTCGAGGCCCTTAGACCATAGAGGCAGAGCGTGGAATGGGGGTTACCATTCTACGGTGGAATAGGACTGAGGGCGAGGAAAATGGGGAGCTATTTAAGTGGGGTTAGGGTTCTGTCAGGAATGGTGAAAAAGTTCTGGAAACAGTAGTAATGGTCATGTACTTAGTGCCACTAAATTGTATGCTTAAAGTGGTTAAAATGATAAATTTAACCACAAAGTAAATAAATTTAAGTTATTTTATTAAAATAAAACAAAGCAAGCCGGGTGTGGTGGTGCACACTTGTAATCCCCACGCTTGGGAGGCTGAGACAGGAGGATCGCGCAGGTTCGAAGCCAGCCTCAGCTACTTAGTGAGGCTCTCAGCAACTTAGTGAGACCCTGTTTCCAAATAAAATATAAAATGGGTCTGGGAGTATAACCTGGAAGTAGAAAGCCTCTGGGTTCCCCCAGTACCACCAAAAACCAACCAACCAACCAACCAAACAAACAAACAAACAAACAAACAAGCAGAATAGAGGCAACCAAAGCAACAAGAATTTTTACTTTTTTTTTTTTTTTTGGTGTAGGGTCTCATTCTATTACCCAGGGGCCTCGAACTCCTGGGCTCACGCCTGTTCCTGCTGCTTAGCTGGGACCCCAGGTGTGCACCATTGTGCCCAAAGGAAGAAAGCTTTGCTATGACTTAAACAGACCAAAGGCCCACTTTGCAACATTTTTAAAAATTTAAAATGTTTATTACAAAGGAACTTTTCAAGGTTATGGTATACAACTGCACAAGTTGGAAGAACTATAATTGGAGATACTTGCTTTTAAAGGGACAAAGTTAGCCGGGCGTGGTGGCTTGTAATCCCCACGCTTGGGAGGCTGAGACAGGAGGATCGCACAGGTTTGAAGCCAGCCTCAGCTACTTAGTGAGGCTCTCAGCAACTTAGTGAGACCCTGTTTCCAAATAAAATATAAATGGGTCTGGGAGTATAGCCCGGAGGTAGAAAGCCTCTGGGTTCCACCCCCAGTACCACCAAAAATAAATAAATAAATAAATAAATAAATAAATAAATAAATAAATAAAATAAAGGGACAAAGTTGAAATGTTGACTATTTCTGTAAAACAAATTGAGTAATATGCAGATAAATTATATGCATGTAATATGAAAATGTTTTTTTGCCACTGGAAATGTTTTACATTTCTGATGATTTCTATATACCACTGGCATGCAAAATCAAGGTAATTTGGCCTACATTGTGTTGTAAGGGATTCAGTGAAGACCTGTGGTTATTCTTAGGCTATTTCATAATCTCCATGCGTTAGTTTCTTGATAATAGTAGGTGTTGCCTTAATAATATATGTTTTCTTATTTTTTTTCCTTTTTATGTGATACTGGGGATTGAACCCAGGGAGGGGCATTCTACCTCTGAGCTACACCTCTGCCCTATTTTATTTTTTTTATTTTGAAATAGAGTCACTGGATTGCAGAGAGCCTTTCAAAGTTGCCGAAACTGGCTATGAACATATGATCCTCCTATCTCAGCCTTACTTGGCTATTTCTATTCTTGACACTTGGTTAACCCTGACCTGGCTTTTTTTTTTTTTTTTTTGGTGCTGGGGATTGAACACAGGGTCATTCTACCTCCAAGCTACATCCCCAGCCCTATTTTTTAAAACTGCTTATTTGGTCTTGCTAAGTGCCTGGGAGCCTCACTGAGTTGCTGAGGGTGGCCACAAACCTGCAATCCTCTTGTCTTAGCCTCCCAAATACTGAGATTACAACCATGTGCTGCCATGTCTGGCTCTGATGTGTTTTTTGAATGAATTTCTGTGGGCACCAGCAAGGTTGTTATTTGTGTTGTTTCTGTGTTAGCTCTTTTGTCATCATGTAGCACATATATTGATAAGAACAAGTAAAAGGAACAAAGATCTATTTAGGTTTGTTTGTGGTCCCGGTTCAGCTGGCTCCATTGGGCTTGAGGTAAGGCAGGACATCTTGGTGGAAGAGCCAGAAAGAGGAAGGCAGCTCAGCTCCTGGCAGTCAGGAGAGGGGGGGAATAATAGTCCCCAAGGGCCCGCCCCAGTGACCTCCCTCCTCCCGCTGCCCCAGCCTCCAGTCCCCTCCAGCTCCCAGCACCCCCTGCGCTCTCATTGGACTAAGCCTTTGATGCCTTCAGGACTGCTGATCCAGTCATTTTCTAATGCCCCACCCACTGAACATTCCTGCACTGGGGACCAGCTCTTCAGCACTTGAGCTTTGGGGGATATTCCAGATTAGAACATAATTTTTTTTTTTTTTTTTGGTGGTACTGGGGTTCCTGGAAGCCCTTCTACCTCCGGGCTACACTCCCAGACCTATTTTTACATTTTTATTTGGAAACAGGGCCTCCTAAGCCAGCGCTGGTGGCTGGCTTTGAACCTGCGCGATCCTCCTGTCTCTGCCTCCCAAGCGCAGGGATTACAAGCGTGCGCCACCATGCCCGGCTAAATGTTTTTTTTATTTTGCATAACTGGATTGCAATTAAGTATTAGAAGCAGTGTTTGCAGTATGGCACTAAAGCAAGAAAAATAGAAAAGGAACTCAGAGCTACAGGTTGTGTGGAGATGTGGGGAGGAACTGAAAAGATTTGTCATTAAATTCTAGAGATGTTTTCACACCATCTTGTTAGTTTTTATAGATGGACAGTGTTTTATAGGTACTAGAGTACACTATGTAAATATTGTTATTAGTAGTAATGATGTTGTTGTGGTGGCTGGGGCTTGAACTCAGGGCCTCAGGCAAGCTGGACAAGCTCAGTGATACCATGGAGCCCGCCCCAGTGTTGGATTCCGGTTTATTTTCTTTGAATGTTTTGTTAGGTGTTGGGCCTTGAGTGGAGACTCTAATGCTGTCATGACGTTCTTACTAGAAGTCTTGTTTATTGAATACCGTAGCAATGGTTCAGGCTGCTGCTATTCATAGACTCTAAATTTTCATGCATTCGGTTACTGTGGACTATGGATTCATAACAGGAGGCAGGTAAGGAAAACTTCTTTTTATATATTATAGATGCTTTATTTCTTCCCCTTTTGCTCTTATTTTCACCTTTCCCCTTTTTTTTCTTTGTTTTTTTCTTTTTTTCTTTTTTTTTGCAGGTCTGGGGTTGCTACACCCCCTGCCCTATTTTTTTTATTCTTTATTTTGAAACTGGATCTCACTAAGTTCCAGAGGGCCTCACTAAGTAGCTGAGGCTGTCCGCGAATCGCGAGCCTGTCTCAGCCTCCCAAGTGCTGGGATTACAAGCCTGCGCCACCACGCCCGGCTCCCCTTATTTTCTTTCTTCCCATCTTTACTTATTTAGTCAGCATTCATTCATTCATTCATTCATTCATTTTTTTTTTTTGGCAGCACTAGGCCATTCTACCTCTGAGCAACACCCTATTATATATTTAATCCTAGGATAAATATTATGAGGAGAGCTAGTATTATATTGCTTATCTCAAGGCATTTATTCAGAGATTTTCATGAATATAAGACCCTAGAAAAATGGCCCTTCTAGTTCTCTGGGCTCTGAAATAGATCCTGATAAAATTTCTGTAGTAGCCAGGCGTGGTGGCACACACTTGTAATCCTCGTATTTGGGCGGCTGAGACAAGAGCATCCGGTTCCGGCCAGCCCCAGCTACTTAGCGAGGCTTTCCACAACTTAGTGAGACCCTGCTTCAACTAAAGGGTAATAGATGGGGGTGGGGGCATAGCTTAGAGGGAGAGTGCTCCTGAAGTCAGTCACCACACACACACATTTCTGTAGTAAACTGTAAGTTCCACTGGAATAAGAGAAAAGACCAAATGGAAGGCTTAATTGGGGAGAAAGAGCTTAAAGTGAACCTCGAAACAGGATTAGAAAGGGCTGGAGGTAGGCGGGGCCTCCTCCAACCCCTTCCTGCCAACCACGGCATTTGAAATACTCTGCCCGCATTTGAAATACTCTGCCGTCTTTCTCTGCATTCCTCATGATAACCTTGTCAGGACACCGAGCTGTTTACTTGCTGAATCAGAAAGTTAAACTCTTACCTATCTCCAAAGGTTTTCTTGCTTCCCAACTTAATAATTGCAGATAGTGAGATTTTTGTCTTGGCCAATTCGATGATTCTAAATATACCATTAGTGTTTAGTGGATATATATATTTTACTGATTCCTACCTTTAATTTTTTTTTTTATCTGTATATGTGCTAGTCAGCTTTCTGCCACTGTGAAAAAATACCTGCCAGAAACCAACATACAGCAGGAAAGGTCTATTTCGGCCACGGTTTCAGAGGTCTCAGTCCAGGCCCGCCGGGCCTCATTGTTTCTGGGCTGTGGTGAGGCACGGTGGAAGGGTGTGTGTTGCAGCAAAGCTACTCAGTTCGTGGCCGCTGCAAGGGGGCCCGAGACAAGACACATCCTTCGGGGGCCTTTCTCCGGTGACCTGACCAGGCCTACTCCCAGAGATTTCCACCACCTCCCAGTAGTGCTGCTGCCAGCTAGAGGCCAAGCCTTTATTTAACGCATGCGCCTCTGGAGGGCGGCTCCCAGAGCCCAGCTATGAAGTCTGTGTATGTATGCTGAAGTGCATGCTTGCTTTTTCATTTAAACGCCATGGACTTCTCTTTCTCATCACTTCACCCAGGTGTGATGTCTTTGCTGCGGCCTCTTCTTCTGGACGTGGTCCCGACAATCCAGCAGACCGCCGCCTTGGCGCTCGGGCGGCTGGCCAATTACAATGACGACCTAGCAGAGGCCGTGGTGAAAGGGGACATCCTGCCACAGCTCGTTTATTCATTGGCGGAACAGAACGTGAGACCCTTAAAAGATAACTTCTATGCGTTTGCTTTTAGATTTTTAAAAATTTGAAAGTTGGACACAGTTGTAAGCTCATTCAGATCATTGGGGTGCTAATACAGACTTAAGTTCTTTGAACTAAGCAGCATAATATCTTTAGGGTATATGTTTTGTTTGGGGGCTAATATGCAGCTTTTTCATTATTGTTAATATAAGGAGACATGATTTGAAATATTTTAGGGTGGTTTTTTTTTTGGTGGTACTGGGGTTCCTGGAAGCCCTTCTACCTCCGGGCTACACTCCCAGACCTATTTTTTATATTTTTTTATTTGGAAACAGGGTCTTTTACGCCAGCGTGGCTGGCGTTGAACCTGCACGATCCTCCTGTCTCTGCCTCCCAAGTGCGGGGATTACAAGCATGCGCCACCACGCCCGGCTCTTTTAGGGTGTTTAAACGAAGCTCTGACTAGGCATTTTTGATAAGTAGACAGCATATCAGCTCTTTTAGTGCTGTATAAAAGCGCTGGTTCTTCCACTTGGAGCTATTTTCTGCATTTCTATAGTACCATTTATTTGGTTTTTGTAAGACTTAAGGATAGGTAGGGTCTTGGACTATGTATCTTACTTTCTTAGTTTATCATAATCTAGTCATATTTTTTAATTCTTTAAGATAAAATCATATTTGTTTAATAAACAACCTAATTTGGAACATTGACCAAAGATATGAGTAGCTGTTTCTCCAAAGATTATCTATAAATTGCAGACATACTAATAAAAACCCATGCAAATCAAAGCCACAATGAAATATTACTCTTTACCTGCTAGGATGGCCATTAGAAAACAAAACAAAAGAAAAAAAGGGTTGGTGAAAAGTAGAGAAATTGAAACCCTCAGCTGAGCATGGTGGCTTATACCTGGAATCCCAGTATTTAGGAGGCTGAGGTAGGAGGATCACAGATTTGAGGCCAGCTTCAGCAACTTAGTGAAATCCTGTTTCAAAACAATAAAATAGGTCTGGGATATGGGTTGGAGGTAGAGTGCCTCTAGGTTCAATCCCTAATACAAAAAATAAAAAAGAAAAGAAAAAGAAATTGGAACCATCATCTATTTCTGCTAGGAATGTAAAATGGTGCAGTTGCTGTGAAAAACAGTTTTGAAGTCTGCAATAAGGCAGACATTGCTACCATATGACTCTGCAGTTTTTCATTATATATCTAAAAGAATTGAAAACAGGTGGCCAAACAAAACCTGCACACGTGTTCAGAGCAGCATTATTCATCATATCCAAGAGGTAGAAGCACCCAAGCCCATGAGCAGATGAATAGACCAAGTGCTGTGTATTACACAATGGACCATTGTCCCGTCATAAATGGAATTAATACCGGTTAATGCTACAACATGGCTGAATCTTAAAAACATCTTGCTAAGTGAAAGATGCTAATAAATGGCCACAAATTGTATGATCCCACTTGTATGAAATATCCAGAATGTGCAAATCCATAGAGACAGGAGCAGATGAGTGTTTGCTGGGAGATAGAGGAAGAAGAGGCGCAGGGAGTCACTGCTAACTTATAGGAGTATTCCTATTGGGGTAATTAAAATATTCTGAAGCTAGATAGTGATAGTACTACATCCACAATATTTGAATGCATTAAGTTCCATTGAAAAATTTAAAAGCTGTACATTTAAAATGTACTATATAAAAATACATGTACTTTATCAGGATAAAAAATATCCTAATTGCACAAGAATTTAATTTTTTGGGGGGATACTAGGGATTGAACCCAGGGCCTTACACCTGCTAGGCAAGTGCTGTACCACTAAGCTACATCCCAGCTCTTGATAGGGGCATTTTACCTCTGAGCTATAGCCCCTGCCCTGTATTTATTTTTATCTGGAAACGGAGTCTCACTAAGTTGCTGACAGCTTCACTAGTCGCTGAAAGTGGCCTCAAACCTGCGACCCTCCTGCCTCAGCCCCTCAAGTACTAGGATGACAGGCGTGCGCCCCCACGCCGGCCCAGCCCTTGATTTTTAACACAGATGGGAGAGTCACTCGCTGACGCCTCCACGAGGGATCGCAGGAGTTTAGTTTTTCATGTTCATGCTCCTGTTTCATCAAATGCTGCTAAAAATTCTTCCTCTCAGATTCTTTCCTTTGAGAGCAGCCCATGCTTTGGAGTCCCACACAGAGGCTCTCTGTAGATGTTTTCTTTTTTTTTTTTTTAATGATCAACATTTGTAGTTTTTTCAGTTTAGGGTTTTTTTCAGTATAATTTTCCAAGAACGAATGCCTATCTCTTAGCGGTGCAGAGCCAAGAAGTGGCAGGCAGAGTGGAGGGAGCGAGCGGCCAGGGTGCGCACGGCGCCGCCCCTCCTGCCAGCTCCACGCCGCTTCTCACTGAGATCTAATCTCCTCTTTATGAGGTACAAAGTCCTGTGGCTTTGCTGTTCTTTTTAAGGCAGTTCTATCGGTGAGGAATATCGAGGAAGGAAAAGTAGGAGAAAGAGAATTAGTTGAGAAAGTGTGAATTAGCGGCACTGTAGTGAGTAGTGGCCACTGACACCTGTAAATTGTCTGTAAATCTGACAGTTCTACAGAACGGAACGTCAAGTTAGCTTAAGGTATTAACAAGAAATTTATCATCATTATTTCTCCACAATATTAAGAAAATTATAAATGGAAAGTGACTTTAAAATGCTACCCTAAGTTTTATAAGAGTAGAATCTGGTTACTGCTGTAACTTAAGAAACTAAGGAAATAGCAAACATCGGTACTAAAATATTTTAGCATATCACTTATACAAGCAGCATATATCAGTTTTTAAAGATAAAATAAATATACTCAATGTTTTTCAACTTCCTATAATTTCTATTCTATTACTATTTGGGACTAAGTAAGTAGGAAGCTTTCAGCACAGGTGCTGGCAGCACCTAGTCACATTTTAGTAGTCATGGTAAAGAAATGGAAGCTAAGAATGGAAAGCAGGAGACTGATTAGGTTTTATTAGGTTTTATTAGTTATGAGGCCATCGCTGTTATCTTTTTAGCCATAGGACAATTATAGGTAAATATTTTCATGCATTTACCTTTTTTAAGCAACATGAAGAAAAACAGTTTTGTGTTTGTTTTGGTTTCTCATTCCTTAATCAGATAAAAAGTATATTGGAAATAACTATGAAACAGTATTTAAAAGTCTCATAATAGTAATTCACATTTTGTGTGTGTTTGTGTGCGGCACTTGGGATTGAGTCCGAGAGCTCTCTACCTCGGAGTGACACCCCCAGCTCTGTTTATTTTTGTTTTTGAGCCTGGGTCTTACTTCGTTGTCAGTGTCTCAGTTAGTTGCGAGGGCTGGCCTAGAACCTGCAATCCCCGTCTCAGCCTCCCAACTACTAGATTACAGGCATGTGTCATCACGCCTGGCTACTTTTATCTTTTTAAAAAAGCATTTTTGAGTGGACAGATAACTTATAGCACATTGCTTCACCTACATTTACTCTGAGGAGAAGATTAGAACTCGATCACGAGTGTTTTGCCTTCTTCTTAGTTTATGACTGGCAGGTGCATATTGAGACGTGGCTGTTATTTCAGGATCGCTTGGGACGTCAGAAAGGTTAGTTGAGGTCATGAATGGCCCACTGTGCGTAGAGACTGGGGCAGGTAAAGGCAATGAATTAGTACTTGACGGAGAGTTTAGTCCCACATGCACGGTCAGTGCGTTCCCTGGGGTCAGACAGTACCTTTCAGTGTAATGCAGACACAAGAAATCTCATTATTATGAATTTGCAGAAAGTAGTTTCCTATTTTATTTTGAAGGAGTTCCACATGCATGCATTAGAGTAAAACGCTTGACATGTGGATGAGTTTAGTTGCTGAACAGAGCAGTGGGGAGCATCAGTGGTCACAGGTTTTCAGGATGTCGTTCCTCTGAGTAAAGCTGTTGAGCTTTCTTTACATGAATGCTGTTTTTATGGTGCTTTTCTTCTCCTTTGGTTTTGCATATGTAAGTGCTCAATTCCTTCTGGTTTGGTCTCTTTTACCCTGGTAGCGTTTCTACAAGAAAGCAGCGGCCTTTGTGCTGCGGGCGGTTGGCAAACATTCTCCGCAGCTCGCCCAGGCCATCGTGGACTGCGGAGCCCTGGACACGCTGGTGATATGCCTAGAAGACTTTGACCCTGGAGTCAGGGAGGCTGCGGCCTGGGCACTTGGATACATTGCAAGACACAATGCTGGTATTGGAGCATAGTTTAAAATAGACTGATTAATGTTTGGTTTTATTAGGTAAATGTGGCTTTGCTTTAGTAAACCATAGATGGGTTTCTAAGGATGTTTCTTTTTTGGGGTGATCCCAGGGGATTAAGCCTAGGGACATTCTACCTTCAAGCTACACCCCTAACACTTTTTGTTTTCAAACCGGTCTCACTAGGTTTCTGAGGCTGCCCTCCAACCTGCGATCCTTTTGTCTCAGCCTCCTAAGTACTGGGTCACAGGTGTGCACCACCGTGCCTGGTAGGATGCTTCTGTATCATCAGTTTAAAATGGGAGCCTGTTACGTGAGGTCAGCCAAGCACAGAAAGAGAAGGGACTTATGTTTTCTCTAATATGCCCAAACTAGGGAGTATTAGGGATACCAGAGGGACTCCAGACAGTGGAGGGGAAACCTCAGCAAAGCTAGAATGGAAGGATAGGAGAGGAAGAAGGCTGAGGTTGATTAGTGAAGGAGCTACGTTCGAGTTTGTGTAAAAATATAAATAGAGCATGGTTAACCTGGACACTCATTATTGGGAGGGGCAAGGGAGGGGGGAGGCACCAAGCATATGGTGAATGTAGGCCATTTCCAATATGTTAAAAAAAGCAGCTGAGGAAAAGAAATAAATGGGAGCCAAGTTGTTTGGCTCACATATCCCCAAATACTTTCATTCCACTCTTAGTAGAAGGGAAACCCAAAGAGGGGGACAAGGAGAGCGAGCCGCAGGCGTGGAGGAGGGTCAGTTCTCAGAGGCCTTCATGGAGGTATGGCTTGTCACTCCTAGGGCTCATTGGACTGTCACTGTCACTCCGTGTCGGGTGCTCCAGGCCAGTCAGGCATGTCACGTGAGCCAGGGGCGTGAAAAGAGAGGCACAGAACTCTGTAGACTATGTTAGTATACTGGTCATGTTGGCGGGAAGGAGAGAAAGAGAAAGGGCCACCTTCTGGGAACTGAGGTCAAGAAGGGGCTTTTCCAAGGAGAAGGCTGTGCCGATGCGTCCAGTTGACAAGAACAGACAGGGAACAGAATTTCCCCACCACGTCATAGAACTTGCTTACAAACCAATAACATAAGCAGAAGCTGGGCCTTGTGGCGCGCACTTGTCATCCCAGCATCCGGGAGGCTGAGGCAGGAGGATCGCGGTTCACAGGCAGCCTCAGCTACTTAGTGAGGCCCTTTGCAACTCAGTGAGACCCGGTTTCAAAATAAAGAATAAAAAATAGAGCTGGAGGTGTAGTTCAGAGGTAGAATGCCTCTGGGTTTTATCCTCAGTACCAAAAAAAAAAAAAAAAAAGAAGTTGATGAAGTGCTTAGAACAGCGCTTGGTATGTAGTAAATACTCGGTAAACATGAGCTATTACTGTTACCTCTGAGGACCGGGAGGACTTTATAACATGTAGCCGGGTGTAGGTGTGGTGGCCACATCTCTGAGCCCAGCTTCTCAGATCAAGAAAGAGGCTCATTAAGCACGTTTGAGGCCAGCCTGGGCCATGTAGCAAGAGCCCACAAACAAACACACAAACACACAAACACAGCAGAGAAGCAGCTACACATGGTGTAAACTCACAGAAAGCAGCCTGGCAAAGCCAGTCCAAGCCATGAACGAGCCCTGCTTCCCCTCCAAAGCCTTGGGAATTCACCCCAAGGGTAGAGTCTACCCACAAATGACAGAGCTGTGCTCGCGAAAATGTCATTGTAGCATTATTTGTAATTTCAAAACACCTCTAATGGATGACAGAATTTTAGTGGTTAAATTATAGTAATTTACATGCCATGCAACAAAGTAAAAGGGAAATTATGATCCCTATGTGGTAATATGGAAAAGCAATTATAATATTTAAGGATAAGATTGTTATAATAAAATAACAATATGTGGACATAAGCGATAAATACAGGTTTGTATTATTAAAATGGTAGAAATAAGGGTGTTTTTCTTCGTTTCTAGATTTTTTTGTGTGTATATATATATGTATAAAATAATAGCTACTATGTACTGGTGATTACTATGTGCCTGTCTCTTGCTCCAGACACATTACATCATTTTGATTGCTGCTGCCCTTGAGTAGCAAAGAAAGAAAACAAAACAAAGAAAATATGCCTCAGGAAGGATTCCTGACGTTCAGTGAAGGGCAGAACCAGAATCTGGTCTAATGTCATCTGGTTCCCAAGCCCGTGTTATCTATTCCATGCAGCTCCCCTATACTTCCTGAAAGTGTACTGAAAAGTTAAAAAGGGAACAGGAAGTCTCCCGTGGTCGTGTTTAATTTGTAAATATGGTGATATATTTAAAATGGTGACATTACGCCGGGCGTGGTGGCGCACGCTTGTAATCCCCGCGCTTGGGAGGCAGAGGCAGGAGGATCACGCAGGTTCGAAGCCAGCTGCGCGCGCTGGCTTAGGAGACCCTGTTTCCAAATTAAAAAAAAAAAAAGTAAAAATAGGTCTGGGAGTTTAGCCCAGAGGTAGAAGGGCTTCCAGGAACCCCAGTATCACACACACACACACAAAAAACCACCCCCCCCAAATAAAACAGGGTTTCACTAAGTTGCTAAGGGTGATTTTCCTACCTTATTCTCCCAAGAAGTGAGATTATAGGCACGCACCATGAATCTGGCCAAAATAACATTTATAATTTTGAGCCAGGCATGGTGGCGTATACTAGTAATCTCAGTACTTAGGAGGATGAAACAGGAGAACCACAGACTTAAGGCTAGCCTCAGCAACTTAGTGAGACCCTGTTTCAAAATAAATTAAAAGGGCTGGGAGTATATTTCAGAGGTAGAACATCTCTGGGTTTAACATTCAAATATGTTGTGATTCTTCTGTATTTTTAATTCATGTAATTTTTTAAAGTTAGGAACTCCTGGTTAATAAAATCTTCTGAAGCTTTATGAGAATGTAGAGTACAAAACAACAACATTTAATCATTTAACCTCAGATGCTTCAGTCACTCAAGCCTATAACTTACATATTATGCTAAAATCAATTCCTTTAATGATATCATCATTGTTATGGTAATCATCAAAAATATGTAAGGTACTTATATTTGCCTTACTGTATAAAATAAATTGTTCAAAATCTCGCCATAGGAATTTACAACCAAGGTATAAAAATCAACACAGATGCGCGCATTAAGGTCACAGACAGTGGGGGAAGCTTGGGCAGGAGCGTGCAGTACTGTATTTAAAAGTGTGTGTAATGCACCGACCGCGTTGGGCTTTGCAAAGGGTGACCCGTGTGGTGCACTGCTGTGCAGTGAGACGGGGGGGCTTTCATTGTAAGAACTGTTCGGTAACTATCCAACAGATTTTGGCATAGAAATAGAAGAGGGTGATACCTGCAGCTCCTAGAGTCAGGGACGCTCACAAGATGCCCCTGCCTGATTGCACTGTAACGCTTTTGGCCTAAGGCTTTGGTTTTGTGTAAATCCCCATGGGAGAAACGCACTAACTGTGAGTGCTGAGTGGATGAAGAGAAAGCAAGTTTGAACAGTGCGTCACGACACATTTTAAGTTAGAACGAAACAGTTTCTTGAACTCGGTTTATTTTCTAGTCATTTGAGTATGAATTCACCTAACACCTTTCAGATATTGAGAGGGAAACCATTCTTATTTACACTTAAATTTCTAGAAGTACATTAGGTTTAATGTACTTGACTGAAATTTGAAAATACTCCGATTGAGCATTTCACAACCATCTAAAGTAATTTAGCTATTAAAAGCTTAGGAATTGGTAGAGTTAAGAATAGTTCTTTGAAAGAGGACATGCTCGTCATCTCCTCTTATGAGAGATTTTCAAACCCATAGTCTGTGGGCAAGTTGGAGCGGTGTTACTAGTGCTGTTATCACACCGATTTTGCACAGATAATTTGGGGGCCTATTTTGCTCGTATCTGATGAAGGGACCAGCTTGCTTTCAAAGGATAGAATAGACTACTTGAATGAAGGCATTTAATTTAAGGTGGGAGCTCTGACTCTGAATGTTACTGGGTGTGTTATGATGCTGTAGCCCCTGGGGAACATTTCTGCCTGTCTCCTTTGCCCTCATGCTACGGTTTCACCAGTTTGGTGGCCAGCGATCACATATAAATTTGCACACTTGAACTATGGCCAGTGTATCTGAGGAGCTAAATTTTAAAATTTAATCTTAAGTTTAAAAATTGAAATTCAATTTAGTTATTGGAGAAGTTTTAGAACAACTTGGGTATGCGATTCTGTTTTAACTACAAACTTTGTGTTTGTGTGTGTGTGGGGGGTCTGGAGATGGAACCCAGGGGCATTTGACCTCTGAGCTACACTCCCCGCTCAATTTTTTATTCTTTGAGACAGGATCTCACTGAGTTGCGGAAGGCCTCACTAAGTAGCTGAGGCTGTCCCTGAACTGCGATCCTCCAGTCTCAGCCTCCCGAATGCTGGGATTATAAGTGTGCGCCACCATGCCTGGCGTGACTACAAACTTTTTAAAGTGTAAACATAGAGCATTTCTGATAAAAATTTAGTAGCTTTGAGAGAAACTTCAAGTAAAAAAACAACAACACTGAATTCCAGGATTTTTTTTTTTTTTTTTTTTTTTCAGAACTGGAGATTGAATCCAGTAGCATTCATCCTCCTGGCTATACCCCCAGGCCTATTTTTTATTCTTTATATTTGAAACAGGGTTTCACTAAGTTGTGGAGAGCTTCACTAAGTTGAGGCTGGTCGTGAACCTGGGATCCTTCTATTTCAGCCTCCAAAATACTGGGATTACAAGTGTGTGCCACCACACCCAACAGGATTCCAGGATTTAATATAAAGAAGACTGAGATTGCTCATTAAGTTTTTTTGTGTGTTGTTTGTTTGTTGTTGTGGTACTAGAGATTGAACCCAGGGGCATCCTACCTCTTTTTTTTTTTTTTTTTTTTTGGTGGTACTGGGGTTCCTGGAAGTCCTTCTACCTCCGGGCTATACTCCCAGACCTATTTTATAATTTGGAAACAGGGTCTCTTAGCACGATCCTCCTGTCTCCGCCTCCCAAGCTCGGGGATTACATGCGTGCGCCACCACGCCCGGCTGGCATTCTACCTCTGAGCTACAACCTCAGCCGTATTTTATTTTACTTTCAAACAGGGTCTCCCCAAGTTTCTGATGGTCTTGCTAAATTGCAGAGTATCTCACTGTGTTGCTGAGGCTGGCCTGGAACCTGCAGTCCTCCTGTCTCAGCCTCCCAGGTGTTGGGATTACCATGCCCACCTTCCTTAAATCTTAAAATATTGATAGCATGTTGAAATTGCAATTAAGATATATGCATTAAAGTGTATTAAATTAATTCCACCTGTTTTTGTTTTTAAATGTGACTTATTTAAAAATTTAAATTATATTATGTAGGGTGTGTGTGTGTGTGTGTGACTGTGGATTGCACACAGGGGTTCTTCACCTCTGAGCTACATCCCACCCTATTTATCTTTTATTTTGAGACAGGGTCTCACTAATTTGCTTAGTTTGATCTTGAACTTGAAATCCTTCTGTCTCAGTCTCCTGAGTGGATGGGATTACAGTCATGTGCCGCCGTGACCGGCTGTGGCTCACATTTTTATTGGCCAGCTTTGCCTTAGAATTGCTGCATATATATGAGGGTATTTGTTAAAAAACAGTATGAGGGGCTGGAGTGTGCTGAGTGGTTGAATGCTGGACTAGCATGCTTGAGGCCCAGAGTTCCATATCGCATTAAAAAAAAAAGCAATGTAATAATAATGCTGTGGTCTCCGAGTCTTGTATGCCATTCATGTTTATGTTGTATATACGGTGGGAGCTGAAGTTTGCCATTGTTACGTAGGGATGCTGCCTCTCTCCGATGTGTTGGTGAGGAGCAAAGTGGCAGCTAGCCTCCTGCCAGCCTCCACGAGGCCCCTCCCATCACTCACGTCTCTGTAGCCCCCCGCTGTACCAAAGAACAGCGTGGAGGTGATGGCGTGTGCTTCCAGGCTTCGATATCGAAGACTACAGCTTTGGCCCTGGATCCTCCAACGGACGCCTCACACTGCGGGCACATCCTCCCCAGGGGCTGTAGAGATGCCGTGTGGCCAAGAACCAGGTGCTTGAAGGGGATCTCAGGTGACCACAACCCCAGCGACTGCTCTGCTAAGTCACTCCCAGACTCCGGTCCCGTGGACGCCAGGGGGTAGTAGGCGGTGTTGCTTGTCTTAAGCTTCCAGGGTTGGTGTGTTTTGTTACACACAACAGATAATAATGAAACCAGTTCTTTTTTTTTTTTTTTTTTTGCTACTGGGGATAGAGCTCAGGGGCATTCTACTGCCAAGCTACACCCCCAGCCCTATTTTTTAACCTTTACTTTGAAACAGGGTCTCGCTGAGTTGCAAAGGGCCTCCCTAAGAACTGAGGCTGGCCGCAGACTTGGATCCTCCTGTCTCAGCCTCCCGAATGCTGGGGTGACAAGCGTGCGCCACCACGCCCGGCAAAAGCAGTTCATTATTAATAGCTGGGTCACACTGAAAACGAAGTGAGTTTCTTTGGAAATGATATTATTAGGATCACAGAGTATGGCAGTGAGCGCTGGCGATTGCGGTACTGTACATGTTCTTATAATTTTACCTGACCATGAAAACTTTGGTCAAATGCAACGACATTAGAAGATTACCATCATAAATGATAGCTAAATTTTAAAATATATTTTAACTGACTTTAACTTTCTAATATACTTTTATTGGTGCGTTATGGGTTCACATCGTAATGGAGTTCACAGACTGACACAAGCACACAGGGCTTGGGGGCGGCCCTCCCATGCCGGGTGTTTGACATTGTGCCTCACGCAGTGTCAGGGGAAGTGGAGCCCTCATTAGTTACCCGCCCCACAACCCTTCCCTTGTCCCACGGGGGCTCCCTCTTTAAGGACGATGGGTCGGTGCCACGAAGTTTCTGGCTGTGCCCTCGCTGTGTATCTGCGAGTTGTAGGGCCAAGAGCCTCTTCCTTCCTTGTCAAGGCAGTGCCACCCTTCTCTCCTTTCATACAACACCAGCTGGCTTTGTTTTTAAAAAGGTTTTGAAATTATATATATATAATTTATTTTAGGGCCAAATACAAAACCCAAATCCTTGTCTTTTTTTTTTTTTAACTGGGGATCTAACCCAGAGCACCACACCTGCAAAGCAGGTGCTTTACCACTGAGCTACATCCCGGCCCCAATCTTTTAAACTGAAATAGGATCACCTAAGTGCAAAGAAAGATTGATTTGGGCTCTTGTAATTTTTTTTTTTTTTGTGTGTGTGTGTGAGGGTCTGGAGATGGAACCCAGGGGCATTCGACCTCCGAGATACACCCCCTGCCCTATTTTTTTTTTATTCTTTATTTTGAAATAGGGTCTCACTAAGTTGCAGAGGGCCTCACTAAGTAGTAGCTGAGGCTGTCCGTGAACTGCGATCCTCCAGTCTCAGCTTCCTGAATGCTGGGATTACAAGCATGTGCCACCATGCCCGGCGACTCTTGTATTTTTAATGAAAAAGATTATAACTTTTGTAGGACTTAGAAACAGAGTTAAAAGCTATGTTTGAAAGAATAAATTATAAGGCAATAAAGTAGCTGGCATGATGTTGCTCACCTGTGATCCCAGTATTTGGGAGGCTCAGACAGGAGGATCACAAATTCACAGGCAACCTTGGTAACATAGCAAGACTCTGAGCAACCTAGTGAGACCCTGTTTCCAAATAAATAACAGCTGGGCATGGTGGTGCACGCTTGTAATCCCAGCATTTGGAGGCTTAGTAAGACCTTGTTTCAAAATAAAGATAAATAATAGGGCTGGAGGTATAGCTTGGAGGTAGAGTGCTCCTGGGTTCAGTCCCCAGTACCCCTTCCTCACATACACACAAAGGCTTACAGAGGTTTTTGTTTTTAATTTTAATTTGGAGCCAGGAAACATGATGGTATAAATCTGTAATATCAAGAGGGTCAAATAGAAGGATTGAAAGTTCAAGACCAGCCTGAGCAATTTAGTGAGACTCTTTCAAAATAATAAAAAGTGCTGGGGATGTAGCTCAATGGTGGAGTGTCCTTGGGTTCAATCCCCAGAACCAATAACTAACTAACTAAATAAATCTAGTTTTGATTTTGTGTTCTAGGTCTGTATGTATGTATTTATTTTTGTGCTGGGGATTAAACCCAGGGGCATTCTACCTCTGAGCTATACCCCCACCCTGATTTTTTATTTTTTTAATTTGAAATAGGGTTTTACTAAGTAGCTGAGGCTGGCTGTGAACCCGATCTTTTTCTCAGCCTCCCAAGTATTGGAATTACAAGTGTGCCCCACCACACCTGACTTAAGAACATTTTATCTTGATTTTTTCTTTTTGGAAAAAGCCTCTTTATTTTTGAGTTCTTTTTATGCGTTCTCAGAATCACTTAATTTTGCTGCAATTCATATGAGCAAAAGAATCAGTATAATGTATGTTTAAAAGTTTTTTTTAAATATGGAATGGTTCATGATTTGTGTGTCATCCTTGTACAGGGGCCATGCTAATCGTCTCTGTGTCGTTCCAATTTTTAGTATATGTGCTGCTGAAGCAAGCACTAATTGTGTGTGTGTGTGTGTGTGTGTGTGTGTGTGTGTGCGTGTGTGTGTGTTTGGTGGTGCTGGGGTTCCTGGAAACCCTTCTACCTCCAGGCTACACTCCCAGACCTATTTTTTATATTTTTATTAGAAACAGGGTCTCTTAGGCCAGAGAGGCTGGCTTCAAACCTGTGTGATCCTTCTGTCTCTGCCTCCCAAGCACGGAGATTACAAGCTTGTGCCACCACACTGGCATAGCTTTTTTTTTTTTTTTTTTTTTTTTTTGTATACTAATCTTTAGGTTTTTATCAATCTCCTAGAATTATTATATAACCATTGCTGTGGTTATTTCTTTTGACCCCAAAGCATGACTTCAAGAACTACAAGTAGAAAGAACACTGCCTTTCCACATCCAGAAAGGCCATTTAGGAATGTGTAAAGTTTAAGCCTGAAGCAGTGAAACCAGCTGAGCTTGAGCTAGCCCACAGATGGACATGGGCTTTTTAAAATTTTTTTAAATGAAAACATCATAATTCCTTTATACTTTCTTCTGTCAATGCACATTTGCCTTGCTTCCAGTTTTCATGTATTGCAAACATCGTTGCTCTGGACATTCTTGTACTTGTCCTCTTTTTTCTTTTATATATATATTTTTATTGGTGCACTATAGTCTCACGTCGTCATGTAGATCACATTGACAATGGCGTACATTCACACAGTACTTGGTGCCCTCCCCATTTTCCTCCCTCCCAATATCAAGTGTCCAGGTTAACAAAAAAAAAAATGTTACATTCACATGAATACACATAGTCGCAGGTAGCATTTCCACTAATAGACCTCAGCCTTCCTCCTCCCCTCCCCTTCCTCCCTGGCTCCACTGAGGAGCTCCTCCGTTATCTGGAGGCCCTCTGGCAGCCCAGATACTCCCCAGCTCGTGCATGTTAGAGAAAACGTAGGTCCCTTCTCTTTCTGTGCTTGTCTAATCTCACCTAACATAATGTTCTCCAGGTCTTTCCATCTTCTTAAAAATGACAGAATTTTTTTCTTTTTTATTGCTGAGCAGAATTCCATTGTATGTATTTCCCATAATTTTGCAATTCATTCATCTGTTGATGGAGACCTAGGTTGGTTCCATATTTTGGCTATTACGAATTATGCTGCTATGAAGATGGGTAGGCATATGTTACTGTAGTTCTCTGACTTCAGCCCATTTGGAAAGATACCCAGGAGTGGTAGAGCTGGATTTTGTGGTGGATCCATTTCCAGTTTTCTAAAGAATCTCCACACTGATCTCCATAGTGGCTGAACTAGTTTGCACTCTCACCAACAGTGTAAAAGAGTTCCTCTTTCCCCACATCCTCACCAGCATTTGTTGTTATTTGATTTCTTTATGCTTGCCACTCTGATTGGGTTTAGATGGAATCCCAGTGTAGTTTTGATTTGCATCTCCCTGGTTGCTAATGATTTTGAACATTTTTCGTGTATCTATTGGCCATTTGTATCTCTTCTTTTGTGAAGTGTCTGTTCAATTCATTTGCCCATTTATTGATTGGGTTGTTTGTTTTGCTAGTGTAGAGGCTTTTGAGCACTTTGTATATTCTGGATATTAGCCCCCTATCAGAGGGGTGGCTGTAGACTTTCTCTTTAGACTCTTGATGATTTCCTTTGATGATCAGAAGCCTTTTGATTTGATGCCATCCCACTTGTTAATTCTTGCTTTAGTTTCCTGCGCTTTGGAGGTTGTGTAGAGGAAGTTACTACCTGTGCCTGTATGTTGGAGTGTTGAACCTATGCCCTCTATTAGCTTCACAGTCTCTGGTCTGATTTCCAAGTCTTTTTTTTTTTTTTTTTTGGTGATACTTGGGGGTGGAACTCAGGGGCTTTTCTACCTCCGGGCTATATTCCCAGACCTATTTTATACTTTATTTGGAAACAGGGTCTCACTAAGTTGCTGAGAGCCTCACTAAGTAGCGGAGGCTGGCTTTGAACCTGTGTGATCCTCCTGTCTCAGCCTCCCAAATGCGGGGATTACAGGCCTGCGCCACCACGCCCGGCTGATTTCCAGGTCTTTGATCCATCTCAAGCTGATTCCTGTGCACGGTGAGAGGTAAGGATTTAGTTTCATTTTTGTACAAATGGATAGCCATTTCTCCCAGCACCATTTGTTGAAAAGGCTGAATGGACATGTTTACTTGACCTATGCTATATTGTCTCACATTCTGTTCTTTCAAAAATAAAATTGCTGACAGTTAAAAGCCAGAAAATCTCACATTAAAGGAAGGTGTGACGAGGCTGGCCATCCTGGCGGAGGCGCAGGCTCTGCGCCCTTAGGCGGTGCCTGGACCCCCTGGCTCTCCACCTCACTCTTCCTCCCACCTGTTTTTCCTGCCTCCTCTGGCTTCCCTGTTTTAGTTACCTGCCTGGGCCCTGGGAGCATTTGAGTTTACCACTTCTGATGTAAGCAGACAACTAGTCATGACATAATTAATGAGAGAGCTTAAACTGGGCGTAGTGGGGCACGCCTGTGATCCCAGTACTTGGGAGGCTGAGACAAGAGGATTGTAGGTTGGAGAACAACTTCAGAAACTCAACAAGACCTTGATTCAAAATATAAAAAGGGCTGTGAGTTTAGCCCTTTAGGCAGAATACCTCTGGGGCTCAATCCCCAGTAAAACAGAACAGAACAGAACAAAAACCAAACCAGCAGTAAGGCTGAGAGCTGGGGTGTAGCTCAGTGACAAGGGCCCTTCCCTAAGACAGCAGAGGCCTAGGATTTGATCCCTGGCCTCATGAGCAGTACTAAAAATCATTTGCCTAGTCATGTGATGGTCCATTTAGTCAGTCAGTTCTAATGTTTCATTCCCCCGTATTAGTACTGATTTTTATAAATGCGGTTAATCTGAAAGTCCTTTTTATCTATGCTATTTTGTTTTGAACTTAAAATTGTTTTTGATTATTCTGTGGTAAATATTTTGATCTATGTAAGTGATAATACTTCATGCCTGTATGTGGTTCATAAAGGTTTCACACCTGTAATCCCAGTACCTGAGAGGCTGGAACTGGAAGAGCACAGGATTAAGGCCAGCTTATGCTAATTTAGTGAGGCCCTGTTTCAAAAATTAAAAGGACTGGGTATAGCTCAGAGGTCTCTGGGTTCAATACCCTTCCCACACACTACTCAGTACCACACACACACACACACACATTGGTGACACTTTACATCTGTTAATGAGAGGTCAGTGCAAGTCTAATCTTTCTTTAGTTAGGCAGAAACCAAATAAACCAGAAAACCCACGTTCCAAGAAAAGCATAGAATGACATTGCTAAGAAAATGCTACTGGACTTCCGGGAAGATGGCGACGGAGAAAAGCGGGGCTTACGAGCCCCGCTAACAACCAGTCTCTATTACCACAAAATCAGCGCCTTTCATAGCCAGAAAACACCATCAGCAGAGAAACAAAAAATGTAATTACAAGGGACAGAGAAAAAGAGGGCTGGAAAAACGAGACACCAGAAAGAAATCAGACCACAGTGCTGCGGCTGGAGCCGTGGCGCAAAGCAGCGGGCACCATTTTCCCTTCCAGCACCAGGCCCCAGAGAGGAGAGGGACTCATAACGGAGCCCAGAGCCACAGAGGAGATAGGCCAGCCTCATGGCTGAGGACGCGGCAGCAGCGCCTTACTGCCAGCGGTAGCGGCGACTCCACCGGACGGCACCAGACCAACGCACTCAACAGCCCACCAGGCTCCAGAGAGGAGCGGCAGACAGCAAGCCGAGGTGAGCCGCTGCGAATCAGCCGGGAGGAATTTGGCAGATTTCTCAGCGCAGGGAGCATCTAAAGCTCCCAGAGGCTGGGCTCAGCACACCCTGCAGGGACTCAGAGTGGAGCTCAAAAACAGAAAAGAAATACGCCAGCCTCACGGCTGAGGGCGTGGCAGTGGCGCCATATTGCTACCGGCAGCGGCAGCAGCGAATTCACTGAGTCCACTACAGTTCCATCTGCACACTCAACAACAGTGAGTCAAATTGCGGCCCCTAGAGGAGAAATCCCAGTACTGCACTCCCAGGGACTTGACCCAGTGGGGGAGTGGCAGTGGCAGAGATATCACACCATAGGAGAACGCCCAACCTGGCACCTCCCCCCCCATGGTCTAAAGCAGCCTCGATTGACTCCCAGGGTCTGCGATACAACCCAGTAAAGGAGTAGTGGGGTCTGAGATACCACAGACTCGAGATCCAGAGCACCTTAAGTGAAGTCATAGTGACCCAAGGGAAGAACCCAGAGAAGGCACAAACTTCCAAAATCATGGGAAAGAGGAATAACAATGGAGCAATGAATGCCCACAACCCCACAACATCAGAACCTGATAAAAAAGAAATTCAGAGATTTCTAGAAGATCAAATCAGGAAAATAAATAACTGTAGAAATAATAGAGGTGTTTCGAAAAGAACTCAGAGAGAGCCAAAAAGAGATAAAGGATGCAATTAATGAAGTAAAGGCCTCAATTCAAAGTACAAACAACCAATTAGACCACATGGAGAATAGAATCTCTCTCTTTGAAGATGATCATTCAAAAAATGAACGCATAATTTTCTAATTTAGAAAAAAATATCCGATAGCCGGGCGTGGTGGTGCACGCTTGTAATCCCCGCGCTTGGGAGGCAGAGACAGGAGGATCGCGCAGGTTCGAAGCCAGCTGCATGTGCTGGCTTAGGAGACCCTGTTTCCAAATAAAAATGTAAAAAATAGGTCTGGGAGTGTAGCCCGGAGGTAGAAGGGCTTCCAGGAACCCCAGTACCACAAGAAAAAAAAAAAAAAGAAAAAAATATCCGACAGCAGGAATCTGACATTGAAGAAATATGGGCCCATTTTAAGAGAGCTAACCTAAGAATAATTGGAATAGAGGAGGGAAAAGAAAGTGGAACCAAAGGGATCAACAATCTATTCAAGGAAGTAATAGCAGAAAATTTTCCAAACATAGAGCAAGAGGTTGATACACAGGTCCAGGAAACTTATAGAACTCCCTTTAGACAGGATCAGAGAAGAGGATCCCCACACCACATAATTGTCAAAATGACCAATGTGGAAGCCAAGCAGAGAATCTTAAAGGCAACAAAAACAAAGGACCAAGTGACATTCCAAGGCAAACCGATTAGAATCACTCCAGACTTCCCAAACCAAGTCATGAGAGCCAGAAGGGCTTGGAGTAACATATTCCAAACTCTGAAAGAAAACAACTTCCAGCCAAAAATTTCCTATCCAGCAAAACTTTCTATCAAATTAGATGGAGAAATAAGAAGCTTCCATGACAAACAGAAACTGAAGGAATTTATGTCTTCAAAACCAGCGCTAGAGAAAATACTCAAAGAGATTAACTACAAAGAAGAAATAGATAACACACACCAGAACCAGAGAAACAAGATTTTCCACCCAACAGAAACTAAGATAGGTTATCTGTGGAGATTCATTATTTATGTTAGTCTTTTACCTATCTCTAAATTGTATTGTTTGCTTTTATTGTTGCTAATTTTTAGGATTTCTAGTTGGAATATTAATATACTTCAGATATAGCATTTGGAAATATTTTATCCCATTCTATCAGTAACTTTTAACTCTGTTTACATTGTCTTTGGATATACAATATTTTTTAATTTTTTAGGGAGTTTGTTTACCCTTCTGTTGCCTGTGCCATTGAAATCATATCCAAGAAATCACTGCCAATTTTAATGTTGTGAGGTTTTATGACCCAGATTTTCTTCTAAAAGTTTATAGTCTTAAGATTTATATTTAGGTCTTTTATCTATTTTGAGTTAATATTTGTATATGGGATTAGGTAAGGGTCCAATTTTATTCTTTTTCATGTAACTATTATTTTTCAACAATATTTAGTTAAAAGATTATTATTTCCTCCACCAAATGTTCGTGGAAACCTTGTCAAAAATAACTTGACAATATATGGAAGAATTTAGCTCTAGGCTTTAACTCCAATGGTTTATATATCTGCCTTTAGAACAGTACTACACTGTTTCAATTATTGTAGCTTTATATGGTTTGAAATCAGGAAATATACATCTTCTAGCTTTGTTCTTTTTCGAGATTGTTTTGGGTATCTAGAGTCCATATTCGGATAGATTTTTTCTGAAAAATAAATATATAAATATATGATAGTTTCACCTAAAAAAAAGAAAAAAATATTCTCTGGTAAGAAAGAAAGCAAAAAGAAATATTGAAATGTTATCTTTAAGTCATCAAAAGCTTGGTATCAGACAAATGAAACTATTATATGAGATTATCATCGTTAATATTGGATAAATTGCTATAAAACTAGATGTCAACTACTAAGCCAAGCATGGGAAGGAGGGATGGGGAGGGAACGGGGAGGGGATCGGGTAGGGGCTAACTGGGCGATGTGTGCATGTATGTCTACAAAAGTATTTTCTTTATACCATTATGATATATGGATACAGTGCACCAATAAAAAAAAAGTAAAAAAAAAAAAGAAAATGCTACTGTGCGAGAGGTAAACACTTGTCACTCCCAAGTTTCACAGGTTACTATTCAAAAAATTGCACGCACACAAGCCTCATAGTGTGGTCAGCAGGAATTATGGGAAGACGGAGAGCAGAGAAGTGTGGCGAGGTGACGCAGCCCCGCTTGTCACAGTGCTCGGAGGAGGCTGCTGCTCCTGCACTCACAATGAGCCACTCAGGAGGCCACACAGCACCAGTGATTCCTTCACTGAAACGCTGACTATCACATTTGAGGGCGGTACATTTAGTTGGCTACATGTATGCCATAAATGTCTTTGATATTGGTGAATAAGGAAAGTACTATGAGGTAATCTTAGTCTCTCCAAGAATTTGCAATCTAAAAAATAATTCCTAACATTTAAAAGATGTTGCATTTTAACTTGATGTAATAAGGGCAGGAATACAGGCAACCACTGAACTGTGAAAAAGTCAATGACTGTGTAGTGTACAGTGGTAATTCTTTGAAGAATAATTATACGCTCTTCCCTGGTATTTAAAGGAGACACATATCTCACCATTTTTTAAATAGAAACTTTCTGCTGTACTGAATAATTAACTAAACATTTTATGTATTTTTCCTTTATGATGACAATGATAATATTACTAGTCCCAGTAGTAGCGATAGGTATATAGATAGAATGCATGTCACATTGTTCATTGTTATTGTTATTATTATTGCCATGCTAGGGGTCAAATTAGGGGCCTCATCTATACTAGCAAGCACTCCACCACTGAACTGCATTCCCATCCATATTGACTGATGGATTGCTTGTACTGGCAGTTGAACTCAGGGGCATTCTATCTCTAAACTACACCCTCACCCCTATTTTTTTTTAAACAGGGCTTGTTAGGTTGATGAGAGTCTCACTACTTGCTGAGACTGTCCTCAAACCTGCAATCCTCCTGTCTCAACCTCCCAAGTTCTGGAATTACAGGCTTGTGCCACCACACCCAGCTATTTTTTCTTTTAAACAAATAATCATATTGAGGAAAATTCGATAAGTAGAGGGGAAAAAATCACCAATATCACCACTAACCCAGTATAAATACTATTAGTATGTTGGTATAACATGTAACCTTTTTTCTTTGAATTTTAAATATAACTATAGCCACTTTAAATTTTGCTTATTCTAGCAGTGTAAGGATTATGTCACATGTTATTACTGCAAAATAGAAGATTTTCTAAAAATTAATTTTGAAGAGTCACTTAAAATTTAAGATGAGGCTAAGATAGTTTCAGTACTAAAAGTAAATTTCTTGACTTGAGTTTTTATTTTGGTCAACTTATTGTGAGCATCTAAGTCTATACATATTAATTATTGATTTCATAAATATAGTATTTATTGAACATCCCCAATTCATTTTCAAATTAGAGTTTAAAAATAAGATTTCTCCAATGGGAAATAATTTTTAGACATGCAAAAACATTCTTTTTTTTTTTTGGTTCCTATGTGGTTTTTGTTTTTGATTAGAGTAGAAAAATAGAAAAAAGAGGGGAGAAGGGAGTGAGGTGTGAAGCGCTTCCTGAAATAACACCCGCTATGCAGTTTCCTTGAGTGCTCTGCAGACCTGGTGCTCACCTGGGCTCTGGTCTTGGAGAGGTCTGTTCGCCCACTCATCCTGCGCGGGTCCGCTAGAACACACTCCATCCTGCTCCCCCAAGAGCTCACCACGTTCCCACAGAGAGACATACACATGATGAGGGAAGAAAAAGAGGACAAGATGTTCACAGACCGAGCCCGAGGCCGGAGGATGCCATCAGGACATGCAGCTGTGAGTTAGAGAACCTCAACTATATGACGTTCTCAAGCAGGACATTTTTTGTTCTACATAACACACAGCTCAGTCAGGGCAGGCCCGCAGTGCCCGGCAGCTGAGTGGTGCGGGAGGACCCAGGTGGCCTTCATCTTTGCGCTCAGGCACCCTCGGCACCTTGGTGATTTCTTCCATGATTGTTGCAAGATGGATGTAGGGCTTCCAGATGTCATTTGCAGACATGACCATGTCTGACAAAGAAGAGGCGGTGTTTTCTCCTGTGAATGTGCTCCTTACAAAGGAAGACCTTTTGCAGAGGCCTCCAGCTGACTCCTGCTCCTGTCCCTCTGGCGGGGATAAGCTCTTAAGCTGGTGCCCGAGCTGACAAAGGCTATTTGGTAGATACCGGGGGTGATTAGCACAAAAATACCAAAGGAGGCAAAGGTAGAGAAAAGGAAAAAGGCCATAAGAAAAAAGAGTGATGATAGAGGAAGATGAGCTAGCCTGCAGTGGATGGAAATGCGTAGCACGGGCTGAGTGTGGAGCCCACACCCGCAAGCCCTGGGCTTGGAGGCTGAGGCAGGCGATGCACAGTTCCAAGCCAGCCTTAGCGATGTAGTGAGGTGCTCAGCAGCTTTGTGAGGACCTGTTTTCAAATGAAAAACACAAGAGGGCTGGGGGTGTAGCTCAAAGGTAGAATGCCCCTGGGTTCCATCTCCACCATCACAAAACAACACACAAACAGAAACCCCAGCATCACTCAGGCCTGTTACGTTCTCACTGTCTATATGCTCTAAATATTGAACAAGACTATTTATTTCTAAGGAGCAACGTGTGCCACCCAAGACAGATCCGGCCGTGGGGGCCTTGTGCATTTGGCGGTGGAGAGGATATGGGACTGCAAGTCCCGGGGGCTTCCCCGGGGCCATCCCAGTGTGTCCACACAACCCCGCTCCTCTGGAGAGCATGGAGAACAGCTGAGGATGGGATTGGGTAACAGATCAGGGAGCCTCTTTGCTCTGTGGTTCATAGTACGGCCTCCAGGGGAATGAGAACACAGCAGGCTAGCAGTCGTTGAAGGAAAGGCTCAGATCTATAGAAATTGTAAAGATAATCGATGTTTTTAAAAAGAACCCTGAGATTTTGTTAATAACATCTAAGCAGTGTGACTTACTGCATGAAAAGTGGCCGTGTCGGAGCAGATGAGGTAGCCCTTGCAGACTCTCGAAACAGTGTGCAGCCCTTTACATTCCAGTAAGTACAGAGAAAGCCGATGCTGCCATGCAGCGCCTGTGTAATTTGGATGGAACTGAATTTTTAAGGAACATGTTAATAATTAACAAAGTACGAGTATCGACATATATTACATATATTTTCTATTTCTTCTTTCGCTTGGCTGGTGGGGCGGGGAGGGAGACAGTGGGTACCTCTTTCATCTGCTGTCCGGCTGGTCCTTAGCCTATGGCAGCAGTATACGGAGATGGCTTCTGAGGAGCCTGTTATTTTTTTTAGGCAGATAGCCTAGTCTTTCTTCTATTTCCTGTCGTCATCTTCCCCAGGGCTTTCTACTTCCGATGTATAGCCCATCCCTTTTTATTGTTTGTTTGTTTATTTTTGTGGTGCAAGGGATGAAATCCAGGGGCCTTCTACCTTTGGGCTATCCTCGCAGACCTATTTTATATTTTGTTTGGAAACAGGGTTTCACTAAGTTGCTGAGCCTCACTAAGTAGCCGCGTGATCCTCCCGTCTCAGCCTCCCAGCGCTGGTGTGCCACCATGTCCAGCTTCTTTACTGCTTATTTTGAAACTGGGTTTTGTTAAAGTTGTCTAGGGTCTCACTAAGTTGCTGAGGCTGGGACTCCAACCTGAGATCCTCTTGTCTCAGCCTCCCAAGTACTAGAATTACAGATGTGTACCAACTACGCTGTCTTCTTTAAAAAGCAAAACAAAGCAATTTTCCTCTTATCTATCTCCAGCTCTTGAGATAAATATGACTTTCTCAATGCACACTGTATTTCACATTAGATTAAAAAACTGAAGTAAGTTGGGCGTGGTGGCGCACACTTGTAATCTCAGCGCTTGGGAGGCTGAGACAGGAGGATCACACAGGTTCGAAGCCAGCCTCCGCTGCTTAGTGAGGCTCTCAGCTACTTAGTGAGACCCTGTTTCCAAATAAAGTCTAAAATAGGTCTGGGAGTGTAGCCCAAAGTACTGGGTTTCACCCCAATACTGCAAAGACAAAAACAAAAACCTTCCAAGATAATTATGATAACTTAGGAACACAAATTGTGGACACTAATCCATTCTTTGCTAGCATTTTCTTTAAAAAAATGCTACGGTACTAACTTTTGATAAGCCAAATGCTGTATTTTCTTCAAATTAAAGACTTTAAGTGATAGGCTACATAGCTATTTTAACTTGGCAAAGACATTCATATATGGCTGAGGTTCTACAAACCTGGGAAAATATGAGCATCATTTGAAAGAAAGAAATGAAGAGATTATAGAAACGGGTATATGTGATTCACAAGAGAATATATAAATATATAAATATATAAATATATAAATATAATATATAATATATATAATATTATATACATAATATAATATATATTATAATATATATAATATAATATAATATATGATATAAATATAAATATATATATAAATATAAATATATAAATGCAAGGAGAGTAGAGTCTGAGTGTATATGGTGCTCTATGCTTCTCAAAAGGCATCTTTTACATATATATATGATATGAGTCTGCCTGCCTAGCTCCCATTTTATGTAATTTAAAATATGTTATTTTTATAGCTGTTATTTTTGGACACATGAGTAAATCAACATATTCAAAAGACATTTACTTGATATCTGATGCATAACATGGTTAAGATAAATATATTCCTTTATCCAAACGTGAACATTCACAACATCGATATATAAGAATATATCGATCAGTTGTAAATTTAATTTTTAAAGTGTTTTAATGCGTAATGAAAACACAGCTTGTTTTGCAGAAAATAATTTTTTAAAAAAAGGTTTAAAAGTATTACAAGATGAAAGGAATTGAAAAATCCACGTTATTGGCCCAAGATTCGTGTTAATGTTTACTCACGTAAATAGCACAAAATACTGCCTAATTAGTGTGGTTGGTAAATTTTTGGTACTTTAATTTTCTCTGTTATTGTAAACCATGCATAAAATGCTTGCCTATTGAGAAGTGCAGAATCGTCGGAGCTTAAACAGCTGACATCTGCTTACTCTCTTAAAAAAAAAAAAAAGAATAACAAGCCGTTTCAGCCTAATCTACCTCAAATGTGCTCATGTAAATGGAGGTCCGTCTATTGACCTATGTTCTTTTCAGCTCAGGATTGGTCCACATGGTTATGAAACCAGGGAGGCTGATTTGAAACGCAGATGTCGGGAGAGTGAAGTACACCCTCCTCTTTTTTCTTTGCTGTATCTGTCAGGGTGAAAAATGGCTTGCACAAGGGTCAGTCACCCATACTCACTTAATTACTTTTCTTGGGCCCACAGAACTGTCACAAGCTGTGGTGGATGCGGGAGCGGTTCCTCTTTTAGTACTCTGTATCCAGGAGCCAGAAATTGCTTTGAAAAGGATTGCCGCTTCAACCCTCAGTGACATCTCAAAGCACTCCCCCGAGCTGGCGCAGACCGTGGTGGACGCCGGGGCCGTTGCTCACTTGGCCCAGATGATCCTGAGCCCTGACGCGAAGTTGAAGGTATTTCAAAATAAGGCTCACATAAGCAGGCTTCCTTTAACCTAAGAAAATGCAGATGTGCACAGACTAACATTATACAGCTAAGAAGTAATTAGCAAATTATCCCGGAAAACATGAATACATTGTCTTTGTTTTTTAATATGTGAAAAGAATGCTATAAAGATAAGACAATAAAATGTGATTGTTGAAATTATAAGTAGCGATCTTGAAAATTAGAAGTAGCATTGGTGTTAACAATAGTTAAAACAAAGAATCAAATCTCAGAGTTAGAAGGGATCTAATGGTTCTGTAGCCCACCGCTATTTAAGGTTTTTATGAAAATGGTTATGTATATGTTAGTCCTTTTTGTAGCTTCCCAAATTTGATTTCCATTTAATAGTTAATAAATTATACTTTTTCTTCTAATAGTTACATCTTATAAAGTGTAAAAATTGTTATTGTTAGCACAGCAATGGAAAGAGTTCTTTGCTATGACATGAACATCATGCCAAAGTGAAGTGCTAGTTCCGTTTAGTCATCTTTGTGCTAAATTATCACATGGACCATAAGTTAATAATTTAAGTATTGCATGATTAAGAAATGGCATTTATCCAAAGGTCTTCTTTAATCATCTGCAATAGACAGAATTTTTATTTATTTATTTATTTATTTATTTTTATTTATTTTGCGGGTCTGGGGATGGAACCCAGGGGCATTCGACCTCTGAGCTACATGCCCTGTCCTATTTTTTATTCTTTATTTTGAAACCGGGTCTCACTGAGTTGCAGAGGGCCTCACTAAGTAGCTGAGGCTGTCCACAAACCGCGAATCTCATGTCTCAACCTCCTGAATGCTGGGATTATAAGCGTGTGCCACCATGCCTAGCAGACAGAATTTTTTTAATTTTTTTTTTTTTTTTTTTTGGTGGTACTGGGGTTCCTGGAAGGCCTTCTACCTCTGGGCTACACTCCCAGACCTATTTTATATATTTTTTAAAATTTAGAAACAGGGTCTCCTAAGCCAGCACGCGGCTGGCTTCAAACCCGCACAATCCTCCTGTCTCAGCCTCCCAAGCGCAGGGATTACAAGCGTGCACCACCATGCCCGGCAACAGACAGAATTTTTAAATAGTCAGCAAAGAACTAATTTGGAAATTAGGAAAGTTTTAAGAATTGAGTGTAAGATTAGGATGTGACAGTCTCAGAACTCAGAAACCTTAGGGGATGTTAGGTAGGCAATTCTTGCCCTTTTTAAGGGCTGTGGAGATGTATGGAGCTGGTTAAGTCGGGTGTGAACTCTGTACTGGACCACTGGATCCATCCCACATGTTTGTTTTGTTTTCTTTATCGTCCAACAGCGGCAGGTCCTTTCGGCTCTCAGTCAGATCGCGAAGCATTCTGTGGACCTGGCAGAGATGGTGGTGGAGGCAGAGATCTTCCCAGTGGTCCTTACCTGTCTGAAGGACAGAGACGACTACGTGAAGAAAAACGCTTCGACTTTAATTCGAGAGATTGCCAAGCATACACCCGAGGTGAAAAGGTTTTTTTTTTTTTTTTAAACGTTCAGGATACAATGACATGCAGTTTTTTTTCTTTTCTTTCTTTTTTTTTTTTTTTTTTGTAGTACTGGGGATGGAATCTACCTCTGATCTATACCCCCAGCCCTATTTTTTGTTCTTTATTTGAAACAAGGTCTCACTGAGTTGCAGAGGGCCTCACTAAGTAATTGAGGCTGTCTACGAACTGCAATCCTCCTGTCTTAGCCTCCCAAATGCTGGGATTACAAGTGTGCACCATGGAGTTTTGGTTTGGTTTGGTTTTGTATGTATGTATGTATGTATGTATGTATGTATGTATGTATTTGTACTGGGAATGGGACCCAGGGGCATTCTACTTCAGAGCTACACCCCAGCTGTATTTTTTATTCTTTATTTTGAAACCTGGTCTCACTGAGTTGCAAAGGGCCTCACTTAGTAGCTGAGGCTGTCTGTGAACCTGCGATCTTCCAGTCTCAGCCTCCCAAATCCTGGGATTACAAGTGTGTGCCACCATGCCAGGCGTAGTTTTGGATTTATTTGGATTTATTTATTTATTTAATGGTGCTGAGGGTGGAACCCAGGGGCTTCCTACCTCTGGGCTATACTCCCAGACCCATTTTATATTTTATTTGGAAACAGGGTCTCACTAAGTTGCTGAGAGCCTCACTAAGTAGCTGAGGCTGGCTTCGAACCTGTGTGATCCTCCTGTCACAGCCTCCCAAGCGCTAGGATTAGAAGTGTGCACCACCATGCCTGGCTGTAGTTTTTGTTTTAAAATAAAATGCCAGTTTGTTGGCTAGGCCCAAGTGGTGTGCCATGTGACGTGGGTCAGCCGGGGCTCCTGCCAGCACTGTGGACGGGACGAGGTGATCTTTTGCTGTGGTGAGCTTCTCTGCACGCTGTAGAGTGGGCATTTAGCAGAGTCCCTGGCCTCTGCCCACTAGATGCCATAGCACCCCTCCCCCCATGTGGTGACAGCCAAAAATGCCACCTGTGGAGATATGCTGCCAAATGCTCCCCAGCGGATAAATTGCCTCCAGTTGAGGACTACTGGGTTGTATTGGTGGAGTTTGATCGGCAGTTCCAGTTTCTAATCACTTCCGGCCTCTCCTTCCTGATGGTGTGGACCGGGGGCCTCTGCCATCATTTCGCGTCTTGTCTCGCGCGGGCAGAGGGACCGTCGCGCCTCAGCTGGGCAGGCCCTGGCCACCTGGCCGGCGCGGCCGCCGCGCCAGCTGCTCCTCCGCAGCATCCTCCGTGCTGCCTTGTTAGATGTGAACGAGCTGGGAACAGAACCAGCCCCTGCTCAGTCCCAAGCTGTATCATTTTTCGTTGTATATTTTGACTAATCAGTTTTCACTGCATTCCACATTAAAGTCCTCATTCTTTATTTCATCTAATGTCTTTATTTGGTCATGATTTTTTTTTAAAATTGAAGGGCACCCAGCTAGTAATCGTTGCTAGCAAAGGAGGGATAATTGGGCTAGCCTATTTCAGGACTGACCCTGGTTTTCAGCATCCAGGGATTGGTCTGTTCGTACTCTCCCATCATGATTGGGAGTTTCAGTAGTTAGCTACTTTTGAACTAGCCCTAGGCATCGTGTCTAGGTGAGGAATTTTGACATCCATTATAATAGGCATAAAAGTTGTGCCACAGATACATGAAAAATTAAACCATGCAGTAAAGCCACTCACAGTGAGTATATTTATACATTTGAAATAGTAGGGTTATTATATTAGTACATTTCCTTCATCAATATAATAATTTCTCTAAACGATATGTCAGTCTTGCTGGCTCTCTGGTGGTCCTAGCTGAGGTGTGGTCGCGCTAACGGGATTTCAGGATGGCGTCTGCCCACTGGCCCGGCGTCTAGCTCTGCTCCTCCCCTCTTTCTCCGCAGCTCTCTCAGCTGATAGTGAACGCAGGCGGCGTGGCGGCGGTGATCGACTGCATCGGGGCCTGCAAAGGCAACATACGGCTGCCCGGCATCATGATGCTCGGCTACGTGGCGGCTCACTCCGAGAACCTGGCGATGGCAGTGATCATTTCCAAGGTTTGCCCCTGCTTCCTTTCGAGTTGTTGCAGTAAGCTAGCCCAAGACAGAACCTCAGGTTGATGCTTCCACAGAATATAAAGTGGAATGGCCAGAGCCGAATATTACCCGAAAAGAGATTTGGTCCTTTCAGGGCTTATTAGTGTGTTTCCCAAAGCAGTCTTTGAAGGAAAGCTTAGGTCATGGGAACTTACTCAGCATTTAACATCAGCCGTTTTGAGTCTTAGTATTAGCATATTTTTTCTTTATTGTGGCACTGAGGATTGAACCCGGGGGCATTCTACCTCCAAGCTACATCCCCAGGTCTATTTTATTTTTTTATTTTGAAACAGGGTCTCACTAAGTTGCCAAGGGCCTAGCCAAGTTGCTGAGGCTGGCCTCGAACCTGCAATCCTCCTGTATAAGCTTCCCAAGTACTAGGATTACAGACATGTGCCACCATGCCTGGCTATTATGTGTATTTAAATTTTAAGTATATTTGTATCTTGAAGAATTAATTGTGCATGTTTACAGACATGGAAAGCATATTGAAGTTAAAACACCTTGTTTTGGTCCTGGGGATAACACGTAGGGTCATTCTACCTCTGCACTACACCCCAGCCATTCTCGTTTTGAAACAGAGTCTCACTGAGTTGCTGGGAGTCTTGCTACATTGCTAAGGCTGTCCTTGAACCTGTGCTCCTCTGGTCTCAGCCTTCCAAGTACTGAGATTACAAGGGTGCACCACCTTGCCCGGCTTCAGAGCAGCTGTTACAGATGACATACTCGGAAGCCACGTCCATTGTTCTCCGCCCTCCCTTTCTTGATTTGGGTAGGAGATGGCAGTATCTAGGCCCTCTCTTTTTTTCCACTTTTTCTCAGTCACTTTTCAGAAACAAATTTCTCTGAGTCAGAGGCAATCAGAGCACATGCCGGACAGCAGTGTGTTTTGTTTCCCACGGAACCCACTGTGTTGTGTGGCCCCGGCACATAGTAGGCAGTCACAAAAGACATGTAGATGAACAATGTGGGTGAGCAGGTCAGAGGCTGCCTGCTCCCGTGCGCCCGGCCCTCCACTGTGCGCTTCTTAGCAGCCTAGAAAACCTGCTGCTGTTTGTTAAACAGAAATGTGGGTTTTTGAGCCGGGCGTGGTGGCGCACGCTTGTAATCCCCGCGCTTGGGAGGCAGAGACAGGAGGATCGCGCAGGTTCGAAGCCAGCTGCACGTGCTGGCTTAGGAGACCCTGTTTCCAAATAAAAATGTAAAAATAGGTCTGGGAGTGTAGCCTGGAGGTAGAAGGGCTTCCAGGAACCCCAGTACCACCAGAAAAAAAAAAAAAAAAAAAGAAAAGAAAAAGAAAAGAAATGTGGTTCTTTTTTTCATCCCTGGCTAATCTCAGAATAAAGGGCGCCTTAGATCTTTATTTTCTACCTGTTCCATGGCGATCCCTCGCTCCCCCTCCTCTCGTCCCTTTTTCTTCTCCGTTCCCCTGGCCTGTGCCAGTCTAGAGTAGTGGTGGTGCTTCCAGGAGGGTCGCTGTCCAGCGGTTACTGGGACTTTTGATGACTTTTGTGGAGAGTCAGGACGCGGCCGCACAGGGGGGACGAGGACTGCGCTGGTGCTCCCGTCCCTCCCCAGGCCAGCGGCCCTCCTGCCCCGGCCTGGGGTTGCTGCTGGTTTTCCCACCTGCTTCCGGGCGTTAGTGAGTTGGAGATCAGGGTGGCAGCAGCAGTGAGCCTCAGGAGCACCGCCCGGCAGTGCCGCTTTCTCTGCTTTGCTGTGCAGCCCCAGAGGGATTTCCAGTAACACCTTCTGTCTGAATAACGTTCATCCGCTGTTACTCGTAACAACTGAGGCCAGGAAGGCAGAGCTTCGGATCCGTGGAGGGGCTGCTACTTGTCCTCCTGCCTCCTCGTTCCTGTTAAATCCTAAGTCCAGGAACTTCTCCTTTACTCTGAAGGCAGGCCTGACCTTTTGTATTGGAAGTTATACGTTTTTAGTTCTAGGAAAGAAGCTAATGAAGAAGAAATCTAGGCGGCTTCTTAAGGAGATAAGTTGTAATAACCGAGGTAAAAGGTGGAAGGAAAAAGTGTCTATGATAATTGGGGCCTTTGCTATGGTAGCATGGTGGTACTAAATTTGAGGTAATTACTGTGGTCTCAAATCATGACCGTACAGAATCTGGAAGTAGAATCTGATTTGGGTTTTTTGATTCTTCCTGGGGTAAATGAACTGTGATATATTTGTGATTCTTTAGTTAATTGTGTCTTTACTATTTAGATAAAACTGAAGCCCACCTTACAATCTGTAAGCACAAGCTTTTATGTCACAGAAGTAATCATTTCTACTTTGATATCCAGTCTTGTTAAAATGAGAAAAATTATAGAAATCAACAAAAATTAATGGAAATTCTGTAGTTCTTAGGGAAAAGTATTACTGAATATATTATTATTGAATATCTTAGATTAATGTTTTAGATTTGTCTAAAAGATACTTAGGATTTTTACTCATTTGATTTTGAGTCAGTAGTATTTATTTATACTTGGTGAGAAGATTTATTTCTTTTAAGATTCTAAATTAAGAAAACATTTTACGATTCTAAACATTTTTAGCTTGTCTTAGTGGACTCTGGCTTCACCTGGTCTTTGACATCTGTTGTCTGGTTAAATGTTCATCTATTTGGGGATAAAAGCTGGTAGAGATATTCGTAGTTAGGTTGGATTGTTACAGATAATTAAGGTAATTTAGTTCTAGTGATTTTATTGACTTAAGAAATGACGGCCTCTGTGATGTGCTCACTTACTGAACCATTTAGGGGAAAAAAGGATCAAGGCTGAAATGATTTCTTCTCATGTTTGAGAGCAAGGAGGACTTTAATCCCAGTCTAGCTGTACAAGGCTTGCTCTCCTGACCCCGCTGCAGGGCGTGCCTCAGTTGTCCATCTGCCTGTCAGAAGAACCGGAGGACCACATCAAGGCCGCTGCCGCCTGGGCCTTGGGCCAGATCGGGAGGCACACTCCGGAGCACGCTCGGGCGGTTGCCGTCACGAACACTTTGCCGGTTCTCCTCTCTTTGTACATGTCATCCGACAGTTCTGAAGACCTGCAAATGAAGGTAAGCGCTCAATTCTTAGTGGTTTTATGAAAATCTGCTAGATTTTTACTCCGTCTTTGTAATACGTAATTTAAAACATTTTAATTTGCCTGGCGTGGTGGTGCACGCTTGTAATCCCAGTACTAGAGACGCTGAGACAGGAGGAGCACAGGCTGGAGGCCAGCCTCGGCTACTTAAGTGAGGCCCTCTGCAGCTTAGCAAGACCTTGTTTCAAAATAAAGAATAAAAAATAGGGCGTGGGGTGTAGCTTGGAGATAGAACATTCCTGCATCCCATTCCCAATACCACAAAAAAAATTAACTTTCTTTATGGACAAAATTGTTATGTGGGAGGTTCCTCTTTTTACACATCCTTGCCAACTCTTGTTCTATTATCTTTAGTTTTTAGTACAGCCATTCTAAGTGGATATGAATTGATATTTCATTTTGGTTTTGCATTTTCCTGATGGCTAATGATGTTGAAAACCTTTCGATTTACGTATTGGCCATTCATATGTGTTCTTTGCAGAAATGTCTGTTGAGACCTTTTGCCCAGGCAGTGACAGGTATCGACCACCATAGGGGGAGCCTTGAACCCTCTTACATTACTAGTGAAAATGCAACATGTTTCAGTTATATTGAAAACATTTTGGCAGTTTCTCAAAATATTAAACCTAAATTTATCATTATTACCCCAAAACTCCAGTCCTGGGTTTCTACTCAAGAGAAATGAAAACATTTGTCTAAACAGATTTGTATATAATTTTTTATAGCAGCATTATCCATATTATCCAAGAGTGGAAACAGCCCGCATATCTGTCAAATAGTGAATGGATGAACAAAGTGTGGCCAGTTCATACACTGGGTTCCTATTTGACAACAAAAAGGAGTGAGGCATTGATAAGTGCTGTAATGTTTGAACCTCACGGGCACTGTGCTGGTTGGAATATTCCAGGCATGAGTGTTCACAGCTGTATGCTCTAATCTGTGAATTATCTAGAAGAGCCATATTTATAGAGACAGAAAGTAGATGAGTAGTTGCCTGGGGACGGTGGGTGAGTGGGAGAGGGACAGGCAGCAAGTACACACGGCCCATGGCACTTCTGGGATGAGGAAAATGTTCTCAACTTAGATTGTGGAAATGGTTGCAGAATTCTTTAGATTTACTAAATATCATTGGGTTGTGTACTTAAAAGGAGGGAATTTATGATATATAAATTATATAAAGCTGTTAAAATCTTAAGCTGAGAAATAACAAAAATAAAATATTTAAAAATTCTAATTTAATTTTTATTGCTGCATTATAATTACACATCGTAGTAAGGTTCAGAGTAATAAAGACCTACATGGTTCGTTGTGTGTTAAATAAAATCTTAATTAACTAGTAGTTCCTTCATGCTAGAGAACATTTATTCCTATTGAGTATATTTTTTCCAGATGAAGGATAGTAGAGTCCAATGAATTTTTAGTGTCATTAGACTCCTTTCTTGAGTTCTTGATTAATAACTTGATAGTACATCATCAATTCAGAACTGCCAGGATCAGAGCACGCTGCCCAAGGGGTACGGAGCATGTGATCCCTGCATGTAGTTACTAGGCCTTGTCACCGTACCTGTGAAGGTCATTTGTTAGCCTGTGAAGGTCATCATGATCTTAAGGTGGGTCACAAGGTATCGTATAACCAGGCATGTTGTACATGAGAGTTTAATTCTAAACTTATACTACTGGTGAAAAGTTTCTGGCTTTATTTAATCTAGTTTATAAAACAATGTTTTAAGGCAAATATGTGAAGAGATAAGAGGTTATGCAAGACTATCTAATCCTGGGTCTCTGAGAAGCCTTACATTCAAGAGACCCTTTATGAATAGCATAAACGTTATGAATTTGTGGCTGAATCCAGTTACCAGTTATAAAATTCATGATGTGAAAACTCAAAATGCCCCTTATAAACACCCACTGACAGGATCATAACCCAGAATCCCAGGTTGCTAAGGGCTCAGAGAGAGGAGGCGAGCAGAGCAAAGTCCTCAAGGGTGCCCTGCAGCACAGACCTTCTACAGGCCGACGTGCACTTCCACTGGAAAGTACCTGCAGACGACACACCATGAAGCTTTCCAAAATGGAGGGACAGCCTGGATACAGAGAAAGAAAATCGCAGCCAGCCGTGGCCTCAGAGCCGGCAGCGGCATCGCTGTGCTACAGGCACACCAGGGCCTTCCTTGGCCATATTTGCAGCAGGGGGACAGCACCACATGGCGTCACTTGGAAATATGGAGGCGTGCTGGGTGCTGGGGGAAGGTGCATCGGTACTTATCCTTCTGCTTGCGGGGGATGCTCCACTTGTGTGGAGAGAAGCTTTCCCTGACAGCTGAGGAGTTCCTATTGTTTTGCTTCTATCTAAATAAGGAAATTTCTTCTCATAAGCTATAGCAGCGTCTCTGCAGATGCCCATCAAATAATGCAGCACACATTTATGACTGCATATATATACGACACAAAATCTTTTGGAGAATGCAGGATGCCAGATGACATTCCACGATAAACTAAGCTATTTTCTTCTATTTGTCTATAGGGAGAGATAGGTTAGTTATTTTACATACCAAATCTTACGCTAATATACAAAATCTTATAAAATCTTACACTAATATGATAGGTGAATAGTAATTTACTGCCTATAACTTTATGCTTTGTAATTTTATCATAGATATTTTAAGAGTTCATTTATACACTGTACATTTTAAGGATTAATAGAGACAACTTGGCAGGTATTTTATGATGAAAGCAATAAAATATAGGCGTTTCTTTGAACACCTATTTTTTTATTATTTATTTATTTATTTATTTATTTATTTATTTATTTATTTATTTTGGTGGTACTGGGGTTCCTGGAAGCCCTTCTACCTCCGGGCTACACTCCCAGACCTATCTTATTTTTGGAAACAGGGTCTCTTAAGCCATCATGGCTGGCTTCGAACCTGTGCGATCCTCCTGTCTCCGCCTCCCAAGTGCGGGGATGACAAGCGTGCGCCACCACGCCCGGCCTAAACACCTGTTTCTAAAAATGAAAGAACTCTAGGTCAAGTTGTAGGTTAAAGTGATTTTATTTTCAAGCTCTGTGAGTGAGAGATATTTACAAATGTGTGTCAGGCTTTCACTGACTGCTCACTACTGACTGCCTCTCGCTCTGTGTTTATAGAGTAAGAAAGCTATAAAGAGCATCCTGCAGAAGTGCACCTACCTCCCCGCACTGGAGCCCTTCCTGTACGATGCTCCTCCCAACATTCTCAAGCACGTGGTCGGCCAGTTCAGTAAGGTAAGAAGCCGCTCAGCCTGAGAAGGGCACGGGAAGGAAAATGACTCTTTTTGTGTTAGCTTTTTTCTTTCTTTCTGTACGATGAGGTCTTTGTTTCACTGTCTAACTCTAACCAATCCATACTGATGGGGGTAACACTGGCTAATTAAGTCCACATACAAATGAAACACTTCATTCTGTCCCCCTTTTTTTTTATAGCCTCAGTACTGTCATTTTAAGTGGTCTCAGAAGTAAGGAGTATGTCAGCACATAAAAGCCTCATAATACAGATAATTTATGCTGATAAGTAACTTCTAGTAATGTTCCCAGCGTATTTAACCTCATTCACTAAGAAACACGGCAGAGATGTTACAGAGAAAAAAGGTCTCTGAGCCATTGAGAATTTTTGACAAGGTCCATGCATTTAACTGAGATGCTCTCAGACAGCCATTTGGAGCGTATTGACTTTTTATGAACAGTTTTAACAAATGTGGCTGCCATAGTTCTTAGATCATTGCAGATTAAGTGATAGCAAATGATGGGAAGGTAGGAAGGCCAAGCGGCTGGAAGTGGGCTCAGTCAGCAGACCTGACTCCTGATCACCAGGGATGGCAGAGAATGACGGCGCTTCCATCGC
This sequence comes from Muscardinus avellanarius, assembly GCF_963383645.1. Classification (NCBI taxonomy): domain Eukaryota; kingdom Metazoa; phylum Chordata; class Mammalia; order Rodentia; family Gliridae; genus Muscardinus; species Muscardinus avellanarius. The sequence goes on from NC_137806.1 coordinate 4,984,898, forward strand.
CAAGGGTCAGGACGACGATCCTGAGCTCTCAAGAACTGGTTACCTTATGCTCCGTGTATGTGGCCTCAGAAGGTGGCGCGTGTGCAGTTCGCGGGCCGGAGTGGCTCTGCGCACGGGCTCAGGAGCCGAGGGCCTGGGTTTTCTGTGCAGAAGCTCTCATTCTTCAGTAGTCTTGGCCGCTCTCAAACCTTAGTTTGGTCACCCATACAATGATAACGATAATAGTTCTTATTTCAAAGGACCATTGTAAAGAGAAATGAGATGTGACAGGTTATCTCAAGTCCAGGCATAAAGTAGACACTTGAATAGTGGAGTCAAAACAGCCAGAGCCTGTTTGTAGGAAATGAGGCTGATTAAGTTTGAATTATGGTGGAGGCAGATCCGCTCTGTCGGTTATAATTCTACTTAAATGAGGTGCTACTGCTTGTATACTACATTTCTACTAATAGTGAATAAACACTGTGTGTTCATCTTTTAAAGTAGACTCTTTGGTTAAATAGGCCTAGTTTTAACTCCTGTACTAGATAAACTTTTTTTTTTAATGCTTCTGGGATTGAACCCAGGGACATTCTACATCTGAGCTACACTCCCAGCCCTATTTTATTTTTTATTGTGAAACAGGGCCTTACTACATTGTGGGGAAGCCTTACTAAATTGCTGAGCCTGGCTGCGAACCTGAGGTCCTCCTGTCTCAGCCTTGCACATGCTGGGATCACAGATGTGCACACCACGCCCAGGTCTAGACTCTTCTAGACCCTCTCCAGGGCCTGCAGCCGCTAGAAAGCAGTATCTTGAAGCCACCTCAGGGCACAGTTCTGTGTTTCAGACCCCTATGCTCTATTTCTTCTTGCAAAAAAATAACGAGCCGGGTGTGGTGGTACGCACTTGTAATCCCCGCACTTGGAAGGCTGAGACGGGAGAATTGCACAGGTTCGAAGCCAGCTTCAGCTACTTAGGCTCTCAGCAACTTAATGAGACCCTGTTTCCAAATATAAATAGATCTGGGAGTATAGCCCGGAGGTAGAAAAGCCACCAGGTTCCCCCCTAGTACCACAAAAAGAGAAAAAGAAAATAACTAAACTTATTTTTTCTCTTAGTTATATGGGATGTAGGAGATACAATCAATGGCAGGCCCACTTGGCAAGCCTACCACCGAACCAGGCCATGCAGAGAAAAGACTAAGTTACTGCACGAGGGAATCAGCCCATGTCTTCACATTTGTGTGTGTGTGTGGGGGGGGGGTTTACTGGGGATTGAACCAGGGGAGTTCTACCTCTGAGCCACGCCCTAAGCCCTATTTTATTTATAGTTTGAAACAGGGTCTCGGTAGGTCGCTAAGAGTCTCACTGTGCTGTTGAGGCTGTTCTTCAACTTGTGGTCCTCCTGTCTCAGCCTCCCAAGTACTGGGATTACAAGTGTGCGCCCCCTAGCTTGGGTGCTGAATAAGAAGTCGATTAGATAATTTGCTCTTTTCAAAGAGAGAGGGGTAAGGGGCTGAGCTGGCCTTCTATAGAGAGTCATCAGATCTTGAAATGAGTAGTTGACATTTTTTCTGAAAGTTTCATTTTGTAGTTTGTTTAGTCTAAAGAGCAAGATACCCCAGTTTTATTGAGTTACTCTGAAGATAAACACTAGGCCTTGTTAAGAGTTAACATTAAGAAAATAAAAATCAGTGGAATTCGTGGGAGTTACGTAGCCAATGTCAAGTAAAGATGGTAGCTAACACCGTATACTCTTAAATGTACTGTTGGAACTGTTTACTTTGGGCACAATTTTGTATTTTCTTAGACGTTTCTTAAAGGCGGTAACACTTGAGCTGAGTCTTAAACACAAGTAAGATTTAACGAGGCCCAAGAGGGGAGTTGGTGGTGTGTGCAGAGGCCTTCTAGGGAGAGGAGCGGCAGGAGCAAAGGCCAGCGTGGTGCAGTGTGCGCGCTGTGGTGGACGCTGGGGGCTGGAGGCTGGAGAGGAGCCGGCGCTGGTCCCAAGGGCGCTCTGTGCCTTTGGAGGAGCTTGCCTGTAGTGTGTGGAGTGGCGAGACCTCGAGAGGGCGTGAGCTCATGGTTACGCTCCTGAGCGGACCCCTTCTGTGTTCGTCACCTCTGCCGTCTCTACCGCCTCGAAAGTGAACGCGCTTCCGACAGGCGGCATCTCCCCTGCAGACGCGTGGATCCGGGCTCGTCTATTGTTATAAATGGACCTGGCACACATTTTCTTCTACGTCTTCTCAGATATGTCATCACCTTCAATAGCCAACGCTGACTTGGAAAAGGCGAGCTGACGTTTTCTGTGTGCTCCGATTTTCCAGGTGCTGCCGCATGATAGCAAAGCTCGGCGACTTTTTGTAACAAGCGGTGGACTTAAGAAGGTTCAAGAGATCAAAGCGGAACCTGGCTCTCTTCTTCAAGAATACATCAACAGTATCAACAATTGTTACCCAGAGGAAATCGTGAGGTAGGAAGGATGGACCGTGAGGAGTTCAGTACTCTAACTAGCTTTTGGGTCTTTTTTTGTGTGTGTGTGAGTCTGGGGATGGAACCCAGGGGCATTCAACTTCCGAGCTATAACCCCTGCCCTCTTTTTTATTCTTTATTTTGAAACCGGGTCTCACTGAGTTGCAGAGGGCCTCAGTAAGTAGCTGAGGCTGTCCTCGAACCGCGATCCTCAGGTCTCAGCCTCCTGAATGCTGGGATGACAAGCGTGCGCCACCACGCCCGGCTACATTTGGGTTTTCAAATCTACATTTTATATCCACTGTGTCAAAACGTGAACACCAAGCGAGTGCCTGTGGTCAGTGTGCACTTTTCTCCCATCTCTTTAGAACCCTCATTCAAGTCATGTTCCCTCTGACACGCACATTTCCGAGGCAGTTTGGAATGTCATTTAGACATTCGTGTACTAACTTCATACATGCTTTTCTAAAGAATAACCAAGGTTAGGGTTCACTTTAAAGCAACAGCTTTTAAATTGCAGACACCTGATTCAGAAGAGGCGCGCGATTCTTTTCACAGTTGCTGGCATCACTACCGTTGTGTTTTGTTTGTACTGCGGGTTGAGCATTCTGCCTCCAAGCTGCACTTTCAGTCCTTTTTGTCGCGCTGAGTTGCTGAGGCTGGCCTCGAACTGTGATCTTGCCTCAGTCCCCAGTACTGGGGTTACAGGTGTGTGCCACCAGGCTTGGCTTGCACATTCCTCTTCTTAAACTCCATTTACAGTAACGGGAGAGCTACAAGTAGAAAAGAGATTTGAGCGCCCAAAAGAAAGTTGTATCTACATGCAAAAAATTATGTAAATAATATTTATGATATGTGGATATATCAAAGTACTGTAATGGGAAGCTATGTTCAAAATTATTTTTGCTATCATTTATTTATTTATTGCTGTGCTGGAGATGAAATCCAGAGCCTCAAATATTCTGGGTAAGTACTCTATACCCCCCCCCCGCCCAGATTTAAAAAATTTTAAATAAAGTTGGTTTTCAGAGCATTAAGTTTAAGCCTCAGTCCACGTAAGCCTAACAGAGACCTATACTATTAAGCTCCAAAGGAAAAAAAATGTTACCAAGAAAAATAGAATAGCTTAAATGACTGTCTTGAAAAATACCTACAGAGGATGCAGAATAAAAGGAATAATCATTTACATTTAAAATTTTACACTTATTTTCTTTACTAATATTAGGAAATATAAATTCTAGTTTTTAAAACTTACATGTTATATAACATACTTATATACATTATAACTTTTATCTGTTTATTCTTCCTATTTAATACCAATGATTTTGAATATATATGGTAACATTGATTTTAAAAGCACAAAAATAATTTTAAAATTAAAAAATAGTTTTCTATTCATGTACATTCAACTAGCAAATTGTTCCATTTCAGAGTTAGAAATTTATGTACTTTGGGGAGACTTACAAGAAATACTTGACCTAAAGAATAATTTAATACTCAGTCAATAAACCAGCTTTAAAAATATTAATTTATATATAAAAGGAGTAATATATCATAACATATAATTACTACATATAAAATATACAAATACTTTTATTTAACAAAATATGTATGAAGCCACTAAATGAAGGAATTACTTACTAAAATCTTTTGTTAATAAAATAAAATTATTGTATCCCACTATGATGTATGAATACAGTGCACCAATAAAAAATAAAAAAAAAGAAAAAAAGAAAAAGGGAAATAAACACACAAAAAAAATATAAAATAAAATTATATTATTATTGTTATTATTTGTGGTACTACTTCTGATCGGTACTCTCAGCCCTATTTTGTATTTGTTTTGAAACAAGGTCTCACAAATTTGCTGAAGGCCTTACTAGTTGCTGTGGCTGACCTCAAACCTGTGATCCTCCTGTCTTAGCCTCCTAAGTACTGAGATTGCAGGTGTGCACCACCACAACCAGCTTACATGAATTTTTATACATGGAATGTATGTCCCTTCAGGAAGAATACTGTTTTATATAATTTATAAAATTATAATTTACAATTCACCGGGCGTGGTGGCGCATGCCTGTAATCCCTGGACTTGGGAGGCAGAGACAGGAGGATTGTGCAGGTTCGAAGCCAGTCTTGCTGGCTTAGGAGACCCTGTTTCCATAAAAATATAAAAATAGGTCTGGGAGTGTAGCCCGGAGGTAGAAGGGTTTCCAGGAACCCCAGTACCACACAAAAAAAATTATAATTTACAATTCAATTTTTCTAATAAAAAACAAAATTAAATATAATGTGAGACATAAACATAATTTAAATTCTTCTGTTAGTCACATTTAAAAAGTTAAATTAGCCGGGCGCGGTGGCACACACTTGTAATCCCCGCGCTTGGGAGGATGAGACAGGAGGATCACACAGGTTCGAAACCAGCTACTGAGTGAGGCTCTCAGCAACTTACTGAGACCCTGTTTCCAAGTAAAGTATAAAATAGGTCTGGGAATATAGCCTGGAGGTAGAAAAGTCCCTGGGTTCCACCCCCAGTACCACAACAAAAAGTATAATGAAACAGAATATATATGTTTTAATGATATATTTTGTTAACCTAATATACCAAAAATAATTTCAGCTGATAATCAATATAAAAATTATGAATGATTTTATATTTTTATAATATCATTTTGAGTACATCTTAAACTCAGTTAATTTTATTAGAACTTATGACTGGTATTCAGTTTATACAAATTTTATAATAAATAATATTCAAATATATGACCTATATCTAGATTATTTAAAATTTATATAATAATAAAATGTATATACTTGAAATATAGACTTATAAGTCAGTCCAAATACACCTAAGTATTTTCCAATAATTGTCAGTTAAAATTTCCTTTTTTGTGGTACTGGGGTTCCTGGAAGGTCTTCTACCTCCAGGCTACACTCCCAGACCTATTTTTATACTTTTTTAAATTTTGGAAACAGGGTCTCTTAAGCCAGCGTGGCTGGCTTCGAACCTGTGGGATCCTCCTGTCTTAGCCTCCCAAGCGCAGGGATTACAAGCGTGCGCCACCACGCCCGGCTTAAAATCTTAATTAAATGTAAAAAATTTAGTTTCTTGAACACACTAGCCATATTTCTAGTACTCAATAGCCACATGTGGCTACCATTTTAAACAGAACAATTTTTAGATTTTTTAAGTCTGCCTCTTGCATTTATTATTATTTTTTACAGTACTAGAGATTAAACCCAGGACCTCATATATGCCAGACAGGTGCTCTACCACTGAGCTATATCCCAACCCCTTTTTATTCTTTTTTTTTTTTTTTTTTTTTTTTTTGGTGTGTGTGTGGTACTAGGGATTGAGCTCAGGGACATTTTACCTCTGAGCTACACACCCCCAGGTCTATTTTTTATTCTTTATTTTGTAACAAGGTCTTAGTGAAGCAGAGTGCATCACTAAGTAGCTGAGGCTGGCTGCGAACCTGGGCTCCTCCTGTCTCAGCCTCCCAGGTACTGGGATTACAAGTGTGCGCCACCGTGCTCGGCTCCCTTTTTGTTTTTATTTTGATATAGGGGCTCGTGCCAAGTGGTCTCGGCTGGCCTTGAATTTTCAGTTCTGCTGCTCAGTCTCCCAAGTAGCCGGGATTACAGGTCTGCAGTACCATACCCAGCGCACCCTTTGCATATGTATAAAAATACCTGCCACGTGTTTACACATATATAAGGCCTAGAAAGGCAAGGCCTGCTTTAAAATTTCTGACTAACTCAGAGGAAAAGAGAAAGTTATGAATTTCTGAGAGAAGGATACTTTGAAGTAACTCACTGTTGAAAGACTTCTTGAGTGCAGCAGGTCTTGGGAGGAGAGACCTTTAAGGTAGCTTTGTATGTACATAGTGTGTATTGTTAACAGTTGCCGTGTAGCACAATATAGATAACATTCATCTTTTTTGCTCACTTTTTTTTTTTTTTTTTGGTGGCACTGGGGGTCCTGGAAGCCCTTCTACCTCCGGGCTACACTCCCAGACCTATTTTAGATTTTTATTTGGAAACAGGGTCTCTTAAGCCAGCACGGCTGGCTTTGAACCTACACGATCCTCCTGTCTCCGCCTCCCAAGCGTGGGGATGACAAGCGTGGGCCACCACACCCAGCCTGTTTTGCCCACTTTAACTTGACATATTTTGGAAAAAACGTATAGTATGTATAAGTTATGAATTTTTAAGTCAAGCATTTAGGCATAGATAAAAATAACTAACAAAGACAAAACAAGTCCCTAATATTAGGTTTTATCTAGATAAAACACTTTTGGAGGCTTAATTATTTTCAGTGAATATTTTGGAAATTTTTGAATTATACTTCTTTAGATTTTTAAATCTATTTACTATATTCTAGAATGCCTGCCAAATTTTATTTGACATGTTTTTTGTTTGGTTTGGTTTTTTGTTTTGCGGTGCTGGGGATGGTACCCAGGGGGATTCTACCTCAGAGCTATACCCCCGGCTCTACTTTTTATTCTTTATTTTGAAACAAGGTCTCACGGAATTGCAAGGGGCGTCACTAAGTAGCTGAGGCTATCTTCGAACCACAATCCTCCTGTCTCAGCCTCCCAAATGCTGGGATTACAAGCGTGCGCCACCACGCCCGGCTTGACATGTTTTTATATGCATGAAAAGTATTTTCCAAGGCATGTCAAACATTCCACAATATATTAATATATTTAATCATTTAATACTTATATTTTCTAAAATGTTCAATTAAAAATAAATTTATAGTATTACATATGCCCAAGAACCAATGAAAATTATTAATTTCCCAGGCCTATATGATATGTCAACCATTTATTATGTACTTCTTCAGTGTGAAATATACTCCCCCCAGTTTTTGTTCTTATGGGTGACCAGTTATGATTCATTAAAACATACACTAAGAAATGGTTTCGAAGCTGGGTGTGGTGGTGCACGCCTGTAGTCCCAGTACTTGGAAGGCCGAGACAGGAGGATCGCAGGTTTGAGGCCAGCAGTGCACAGTAATTTAGCAAGACTCTGTTTCAAAATGGAAAAAAAAAAGAGCTGGAGTGTAGCTCAGAAGTAGAATGCCTCTGGGTTCACTAGCTCGTATAAAAAATTATCAGAAAATCAGAAGGTGGAAATTGTAATGATAGGCTGTGTAGTCTAGTTTATACAGTTTTTAATTACATTACTCCCATGCTATGACAGAGTGTCTGTGATACAGCACTGTCGCTGAGCGGAGGCTTCTGGTGGAAACATCCTCTGCCGTCCATTTACGCCTTCTCGACCACAGTGTTCTTAGTGTGTTTTCCTTCATAGTGTCTAAACGTATGCACAGCACTATTGAAGCATCATCATGTGGTGTATATGTGAGGTTTCACTCACTGGATTATTTCAGATGAATTCTTTATGGAACCTTTTGTGTCTACAGCGCTGAATCTTTCGTAAGTATCTAATAGCAAATTTTCTTTTCTAGGTACTATTCCCCTGGATATTCAGATACACTGCTGCAGAGAGTGGACAGCTACCAACCACTTACTAATTAAACAGAGTTACATTTTTCTACTCAAATTCACTGCAGAGTACTTATGAATAACAATTGCTAAAGCCCTACCTAAATATTTGAACTAAGTATACTAGATTTATTCAATGTGAGATTTAGGCAGTACTTTAAAAATTAGTAGCTTGAATACATGAGGAGCTATTTATAGTCATTTGCATGCATAAGATTTACTCTAAAGGTAGATTTTAAAAGACATTAAAGATTTAAGGCATCTGCTATTATTCTAAAACGTACACACACACACTCACACTCACACATGTGCACACACACACACACACACAGGCACGCATGTGCGCGCACACACACACACCCTTCAACTAGAGACAGATGAGAGATGGTGTTCAGAAAGAACCCTTAGATATTTTGGCCAGGTCCTCATAGGCATAGAGGAAGAGTGGCCTTGCAGGCCACATTGTAAGAAGGAGGCGGGAAGCCGCGGAAAGAGGAAACTCCGCAGGGCGGAGAGGCCGTGGTGCTGGCTCCACACAGGCATTAAGAGAACAGTAGTAACAGTAACGTTAACATCAGAATCTAGGATACCTTGCCGGGTTTTCCTAAGGCCGTAGCCCTTCCTCTTCTCTCTCATACATTTCGGAAGTTCTCTTAACCCTTCCCGAAGGTTCCTTCCCCATCATGGGTTGCTTGACTCATGAATAGACCCCAACGCAGATGAGTGAAACGCGCTGTCAGGATCCACCTGTCCTAGGTGCTTCACTTTCTCAGATTTCAAAAGTCACATTTTTCAGGGACTTAGGGAAAAACTTGAAAAGAATAGTACTGGGCTCACACTTCACGTTCCTTTTCACTTAGGAAACTGTAAAGGGGTCAAATGATATCTCAATAAAATTTTAAAATATTAGAATTGTCCTTTCTCTTTTTTCCCTGTCTGGTTTTTCCTGCCCTCTGGTGCCGTGGGGTGGACGTAGATGTCTCCACGGTTGGTGTACGTGTGTTTATTTTATTTTTTTGGTGGTACTGGGGTTCCTGGAAGCTCTTCTACCTCCGGGCTACACTCCCAGACCTATATATATATTTATATATATATTTGGAAACAGGGTCTCCAAATAAATAAAATAAAAAAATAAAAAAAATTTATATATATATATTTATTTGGAAACAGGGTCTCTTAAGCCAGCAAGGCTGGCTCCGAACCAGCGCGATCCTCCTGTCTCTGCCTCCCAAGCGTGGGGATTACAAGCGTGCACCACCACGCCCGGCTACGTGTGTCTTTTGATTAAGGGCTTGCTTCTGAGGAGGGGATGGCAGCGCAGAACCCCCAGGCTGCAGTGCCTTCAGGCTGGCTGTGTTTTCAGGTTCCTTCTTGGACTTTTTCCCCCTCAGAAGGAAGCTAGCTATTTACTTTTGGCATTTTTCTGGGTTTATCTTTGTCATCATTCTTTCCCAACAGTGCAGAGTTGGTTGTCTTTTCAAACTTCATTATATGCAAGATTGCCCATTTCTTTTTCCTTATATAAGGCTAGAATTGCCAGTGATTTTTCCCATATTTTTCTTTGTGCTGGGGATTGAACCCGGTGTCTCGTGAATGCTAAGCTCCCACCAGCGCCTGGTTTCATTGTGTTCTACGCCTCCCGCCCCTCATTTCATTTTCAGTACTTCCTCAGGCCTGTTTCGTTTCCCTGAGCAATTTCTTGGAGTCATTGCACAGGGAAGTGTTACTTTTACTCTGGCTTCATAGCTGTCCTTTCTCCTTTCCAGTCTATCTTATCAGCCTTTCAACAATCTGACAAAATCAAAGTAGCTTCCTTTTTTTCATTAAGACTATTTTTCTTAGATGCCTGTGTTAGTAATGAAAGAAATTATTTTATTTAGGTTAAAGCCTCAGATATGAAGCCGGGCATGGTGGCGCACGCTTGTGATCCCAGCGCTTGGGAGGCTGAGACAGGAGCATCGCACAGGTTCGAAGCCAGCCTCAGCTACTTAGTGAGGCTCTCAGCAACTTAGTGAGACCCGGTTTCCAAATAAAGTATGAAATAGGTCTGGGAGTACAGCCCGGAGGTAGAAAAGCCCCTGGGTCCCACCTCCAGTACCACACACACACACACACACACACACACACACACACCGCCTCACATGTGACTGAAATGGTGGGTGACCTGCTTCTTGCTGCTGCACTTTGCACTTGAAGTGTTTCTCACCTGGTACACCACGTTACACTTCCAAATAGAACCAAAGACTGTAAAATATTCAGTAGTGCTTAGCTGTATTTATAATTTAATCATACACAGCTTGGAAAATTTATGTTTTGAGCTGTTTCTTGACATAAAACTTTAAGCAATATGGAGCTTTCTTCACCTTTTGAGAAATCTATGAGGTTTTTTTTTCTTCTTTTCTCAGTACTGGGGATGGAACCCAGGGGATTCTACCTCTGAGCTATACTCCCAGCCCTAGTTTGTTTCCTTCCTTCCTTCCTTCCTCCCTCCCTCCCTCCCTCCCTCCCTCCCTCCCTCCCTCCTTCCTTCCTCCCTCCCTCCTTCCTTCCTTCCTTCCTTCCTTTCTTCCTTTCTTTTTTGTGGGTCTAGGGATGGAACCCAGGGGTATTTAACCTCCGAGCTACACCCCTTGCCCAATTTTTTTATTCTTTATTTTGAAACAGGGTCTCACTGAGTTGCAAGGGCCTCACTAAGTAGCTGAGGCTGTCCGTGAACCTCGATCCTCCGGTCTCAGCCTCCCAAATGCTGGGATTAGAAGCGTGTGCCACCACGCACTGCGCTCTCTCTCTCTCTCTCTCTCTCTCTCTCTCTCTCTCTCTCTCTCTCTCTCTCTCTCTTTTTGCGGGTCTGGGGATGGAACTCAGGAGCATTTGACCTCTGAGCTACACTCCCTGCCCTGTTTTTATTCTTTGATACAGGGTCTCACTGAGTTCCAAAGGGCCTCACTACGTAGCTAAGGCTGTCCGCGAACCGTGATCCTCCGGTCTCAGCCTCCCAAATGCTGGGATTACAAGCATGCGCCACCATGCCAGGCCTATATGAGATTTTATAAAACATAAAAATTATTTTTCACTTGTGTGAGAGCAAAAATAATGTTTCTCATTTATGACATTCTCTGACATTTTTACCCCTGATTTGAATTTGTCAATTCTAATTTCTGTGTACACAAACCCTGCCCTGCTGTTCCCCACTCCCTGCAGTTTACCTAAACTTCAGCTACAGCCAAGGGTGGTGGTGCACGCTTGTAGTCCCAGTTCTCGGGAGGCTGAGACAGGAGGATCGCAGGGGCACGGCCAGTCATCTTTTCTAGTTCCTAGGTTGAAGTGTCCTGACATTTCATAGTGCAGTGTGGAGGAGAAGAGACCAGAGGGACTCATTCCAATCTCAAGACTACTATACCCTGAGTCGGCAGCCTCGGGCAGGTTACTAATAATAGCCACCTCTAGGACCCAGAGGACCCATGAGGGAGTAAGCACAGGGCTGCCCGGTGTAAGCAGCACCAGGCCAGGTCAAGGCCCTCAGCAACTCAGTGAGACCCTCTTTCAAAGTAAAGAAAAAAATAGGCCTGGGGGTGTAGCTCGGAGGTAGAATGTCCCTGGGTTCAATCTCCAGTACCACGATAAAATAAAATTCAGGTATTAGTAGGGCCTTTCACTTAGTGAGCTGTGTTAGGACTTTGGTTTGAGAGTGGAATTGATTGAACGCTGTTGCTACAGAGGCAGCCAGTTTACCCACTGTGAGGATAGGTGTGAGGATAGGAAACACTGAATTGAGGTGTTGAAAACCGGGGTTCTAGTCACTAGTGTGCTAAGCAGTAAAGGTGGTAACACTTGCTCACCTACTCAAACGATGCTTATGGAGCCAAGCATGGGGGTGCACACTTGTAATCCCGGAGCTTGGAGGATGAGACAGGAAGATCCAGGTTCGCTGCCAGCCTCAGCTACCTAGGCCCTCCGCCACTTAGTGAGACCCTCTGCAACTCAGTGAGACCCTGTTTCAAAAATAAAGACAAAATTAGGCGAGGGGTGTAGCTTGGAGGTTGAATGCCCCTGGATTCAATCCCCAGCACCACAAATAAATAAATAATTGATGCTTCTGAAGATAACCTGCAATGGTACCTGTAACAGTTTCGGTCCATTCTACAGAAATCTGCCCGGTGACTGTGGAAGACTGTCAAGCCGGTTCCAAAGTTTGGCCAGCACTGCTCAGTATGCCCACGCCCAGTGCCTTGTATGTTCAGATGAGTGGAACTCAAAACAGTATGATTTATGATAAAGAGAAACTAGATTTCCTGCCCTCATGGAGTTTTCTGATATAAACACAGTTCCCCAGACACAGGGACCGAAACACCACACAATACTGAACACAAAGCAGGCATATTTAATTCAGCCTTAAAAACAAACGGTAACCTTGTATTTACAGTATGTTGGCCTGTTTTCCTAACCCTCTCCTCTCAAACCCCTTTCCTTTAAAGAAAGAATAAAAGGTTTGTTTGTTCCTTAACTTGATTCAAGGTCCTGCTGAACACAAATCCTGACCTTAAATTCCTGGCGGAGGCCATCTCCAAGATGTCACGTTTAGAAACTCATCCTGAAAGAGCGAAGCCGATTCTGTTGAGTTACCAAACAGCCAACCCTTTGATTAAGATAGGGCTCCCAGATGTTGAGGCTTTTCGCCACAGGCTTCACTGTTTAGGAAATGTTGATTTTTAAAGGATCAAGGGACAGCCTTATCTCTATTACACTTGCCAGTACTCGGTTAAAAGACTTTTGACTTTTAAAATTAGATTTTTTTTTCATGCACATATTTTTGTAGAAGTCTGAATTCTTAGGTTCTTTTATTCTGTATTGCTTTAAGGAATTGTGAATTTTATTTTTTTTTTGTAAATATCAATAAGTAACATTTAAAAAACTTTACACAATACAAAAAGAAAAGAAAAGAAAGCAAAAACACTTTAGATCTCAGAACCCAGAAAAGAATTGTCATTAGCAAGGTAACATAATTACAAATAGCTCTCTAAACGTTGGACATATAGAAAAAAATGGAGTCGGGCGTGGTGGCGCACGCTTGTAATCCCAATGCTTGGGAGGCGGAGACAGGAGGATCGCACAGGTTCGAAGCTACTGAGTGAGGCTCTCCTTAGACCCTATTTCCAAATAAAGTATAAAATACTCTGGGAGTGTAGCCCGGAGGTAGGAAAGCCCCTGGGTTCCACCCCCAGGACCACACACACACAAAAAAAAAGGGGGGGAAAATATACTCAGGCTGTACATTGGTTTCAAGTTATAAAACAGTTTGCTTGTTTTACAGAGAACAGACTTATCACCCTTTATTGCAGTGAGTCCAGGAAAAATTTTTTCCCAGTGATTAATTTCGGGATCAATATAAAACATAACTGGTTCCTCTTATTCATTATTGACATGTTTTTATAGTAGATTTGAAACAGAGCTAGATCAAGATTATTACATTAATATGTCATTGCAGTGTTTGGGTATATAATTTATACATTAAGGAATATATGAATACAAATTCTTAAGTGATTTTTCCATGTATGTAGAGTTTATGCTAATGTACTCATGCTAAAATTTACACTAAAACATAAAAATACATTACTGATGGTGTCTATTCAAAGTATTTGGGGTTATAAATTAACCCAACTACCTCAGAACTATTGGAACCTACACTGAGTTCTCCAGTTTCCATACTTCTGTTGCACAGTCTAGTTAAATCACACAAATGTCATTAGAAGACCAAAGAGAAGCCATCATTTCCCGTTTTTATCTTCCCTAACTCAAGTGTGATCGTTTTCAGAGGTGAGTGAGGTGTGCCTTCTCACATCTGTCCCTGCGGCTCAGCACCGGTAAGCACAGGAGCCGCGGCCGGCTGCGCTGAGAGCCGGGGCTTCCAGCCTGTGGCTGCCTCGGCCCAGCCAGCTTTCTGGCCATGGTTGTCTCTTCAAGTTCCTATGTCAAAGAGTTCAGAAATTTCATAGCGTAGTGTGGAAGAGTGCAGACTAGATGGACTCACATTCCGATCTCAAGACTACTATACCCTGAGTCAGCAGCCTCGGGCAGGTTACTAATAGTACCCCCTCGAGGACCCCAGGACCCAGGAGGGAGTAAGCACAGGGCTGGCCTGGTGTAGGCAGCACCTCGCTAGTTCATGAGACATCTTTGTGTGAGCTCAAAGGGTGCCTGGGCCTCAAGACACTTTATTTCTATCTGGCAGAAGTTATTTTAATGGTCTTATTTTGTTAAAGCAAGACACTTTACTGCCATCTGCTGGAAAATTCTCTTTAGAAATATGCAAATCCATGAGGTCTAATATGTAGACCATGCCACCCAAGAAGTGCCGGTGCCCTGTGTAGTGTGCAGCCTGCACGCGGTGCACTTACGTGCTCAGTGAATTGTATTTGCTACTCTCCCTTTGCCTTGCAAATAGGGTTTGGAAGAGAATTCCAGATGAACAATGCTATTTGTGTGTGTGTGTGTGTGTGTGCGTGTGTGTATGTGTCTTACCAGACATGGAACCCAGGGGCATTTCTACCTCTGTGCTATACTTCCAGACCTATTTTCTATTTTATTTGGAAACAGGGTCTCCCTAAGTTGCAGAGGCCTTCACCTAGTAGCTGAGGCTGGCTTTGAACCTGCAATCCTCCTGGCTCAGCCTCCCAAATGCTGGGATTACAAGCGTGTGCCACCACGCCTGGCTAAACAATGCTATCATATAAAGAATATTATTTAAAACAAAAAAGGTCAAGGCTAATCTTAATAAAGAGAGTCCACATTTTGTTATGAAGCCTGGAGGCACTTGTGCTCCTGGGTTTCCCCACTTACTTCGCTGAAAAGCATGCGCTGCCTCAAACCTGCTCTTTAAGTAGCAGAAGCACTAAGTAGGCCATTCCTCTTGCATTTGTGACCGCTAGATGTAAAAGCAAGTAAGGAGACATATTTTATGTATCAAAAGTAAACCTATATAGCCTTGTCATCCTGATTTTAAAAACGGGATCAAAATATTATACTAATATAATTGCAGCATGACAGATCTCTAGAAAGTGACTCTGCTGGACTGCAGTCACCTTTGTTATCTTAGAACCTGGGCTGGATATAGCGGCTGACCCTCTTCTCGCCAGGGTGTCCTTGTTGAAGGGTGGTGTAGTGTACAAGTGCACCCTTCTGCACACAAGAGGCAAAAATGGGCTCATTTGCATATCAGCAGTACAGCCGAGGAGAAGACAGACTGCTATTGGATATGAGAAAGTGCATCAAGATGAACGCGTTCTCCCGGGTACAGTATCTACCGCTCCACGGGACCCAGGTGCGAGCCCGGCTCTTGGAAGCTTGAAGGCAGCAGCAGCCCATGGTCAAGTGCAGTGGGAATGCCGCGGCTGTCATGGCAGACTGGGAGATGGTGGCTCAGAGAGGGGGCGTGTGGGAGCCCCACGGAGGGCGGGAAGCCCAGCAGCTTGGCTGTGATCTGAGAGAGCTCCACAGGGCGCCCCATTTGTCACAATAAGAACTATGTTGTTAAGAGAGTAGCAGTCGCCGAGCATCTTCCTCTTGTGCAGGCTCTTGTCCACGTGCTGGAGGAGACACCGTGACAGACCTGGGCTTCCCACCAGAAATAAAAACAACAGGGTCCCGAGACAGCGGAGACCAGCTGGCCGCGCTTCGTGGTCAGGTGGAGGGTGAGCGGTTGCTGCAGTGCGTGGCAAGGCTGATGGAATGCAGCACTCCTGAGGCAAGATAAACGGAGAGATGACGAAGGTTTCCACTTAGAAAGTAAATGGTCAGAAAGCTGAGGACAGCTGCTCTATTAAAAAGTCATAGTCACTAGCCCAATTTCTAGACCTGATTCAGTTCTCGAGCCTGGAACCACTGTCTGAAGAAGAGGCTGGTTCCTCTGAGGAAAGGCTCCGAAGCATCTCAGCAAGTGTGTTCAGTAGCTGTTTAGACAGCATTAGAGAACATCCTTCCAACCCTCTTCCCAGATAACACAGCTGTGCAGCAGATCTGGTCAGAGTGCAAGAAATCAGCAGCCCTCAAGGCATTAGAGGATAAGGGACGGTGCTAGGGAGAGCTGCTGGGAATCCGATTCAAGAATCGCAGCATAGACTCCTCAGATTGTGGAGCAAGGCCCACGCCCTCCATAGCGGATGACCACATCATTCCACAGGAAATCCGTTCAGACTCCTACCCCGGTGAGACGGGGCGTCTCCCTACGGACATCCAGGAGCTCTGCAGCCAGAGCTGGCTCTTTCAGACCGCCAAGTCATGAAGTTGAGTGGACCCAGCAGCAACCCATCAGGACATGGAAACGGCAGGGGCAGGCCTAGGCGGGAACAGGCCCGGAGGACACAGTCAGCGCTCCCAGGTGGTGGCCAGACCTGCTGGCCACGCGCCTATTGCACTGGCGTTCACGGTCCTGGTGCTCAGCTAGCTAGGCCCACTACTGTGGCTGTGTGGGGTTTGCCTTTGGTCAGCTGATGGAGGAAGGAAAGGCCAAATTTCTTTTGCAGGGGGGGTTGGCCCAGTGAGAGTGCAAGCCAAAATATAGAAGCTGCTGTGGCCTGCGTAGGGTGACCTTGAGAGCCAGGTGAGGACAGCGCTCCACACGGGCGGCCTGCTGATGCCCTTGGCCATCTACTTGGGAAAGAAGAGTGGCTCAGGCTAAGAAGAGACGCAGGCTCATGGATGGTTCTAAATGGCAGTTTAGTCAGGGGCTTAGAAGGAGAGAGGCTGCTATGAATACCAAGTGCGAAGAACTTTCTATCCCGTGGTAACCTACCCCAAAGCGTCCATTACCAGAAAGGCACTAAACAATGCTCATGAGTCCTCCATGTGTGTCAGGCAGCCGGCCCTCAGGGAGTCCAACCAGCCTTTGGAAGCAAGTTGACTTTCGGTAGGTTCCTTCCACCCTAGACAGGGAAGGAGTTCATCCCGACCAGGCTGTTATATATTTTAGGTATGAGTTTGCTTTTCCTGTCCACGGGATCTCAGTCAGGACCACTCCCCACGGCCCTCAGAATGCTTGCCCCCTGGCACAGGCTCCAGACAGCACCGCCTCGACCCCTCAGTGTCATCACTTGAGACCCTAGCTGGGAGGTGACACCTGCCCCATGGGTTGAGATGCCACCGAAATCACTGTTATATGGTCCCAAATAGCTAGATTAGATGGGTCTAGGAAACACTCGGGGTGGGGAATAGGTACGGCCCTGCTACTGTCATCCCCAGAGGTGCATCTGGGGAATTTGTGCTGCTTGTTTCCAAATCTGTCTCTGGGTGCTGCTCGCCCGGCTTTAACAGTTAACAGATGAGAACGGAAGCCATGTCTACAACACTTGGCAAGCAGGGACTTGAGGTCTGGGTCACCCTACCAGCAATCTTCCTGGCCCAGCATGGCTGCCAGCTATGTCAGGGGCAGTTCTAGTCCGGGTCTGGGGAAGAGGATAAAGACTCCTTGCAGAAGGGAGAGCCATTGCAGTGGCAGTGACTATAGTTTTCCCGCTCACTTTCGAAGTCTGATCTTTCTCAGTAGTAAAAGCCAATGAGGATCTTGGATACTCAATACTGTAAGAAGAAAGTGGGTCTGAGTGGCACAGGGAACAGCTAGACACTGTGGGCTCTACAGGGCCAACGGCCAACTCACCCATCCTGCAGCTACCGTGAGAGGTGAGAGTGTGTGTGTGTGTGTGTGTGTGTGTGTGTGTGTGTGTGAGAGAGAGAGAGAGAGAGAGAGAGAGAGAGAGAGAGAGAGAGAGAGAGAGAGAGAAGAGAGCGCGCGTGAGCGCACAGGGGGTGGGGAGAGACTAGGTATTAAACACAGGGCATTCTACCATTCTACCTCTGAGCCCTTTTTATTTTGTTTTGAAACAGGGTCTCGTTGGGTTGCCAAGGCTGGTCTTGAATTCACAATCCTCCCGTCTCAGCCTCCGAGTCCCGGCATCACAGGCATGCCCAGCTAACTGCTATGTTTTTAATCACTCTCTCTCCTTACCACAGATATGAACTGAATGAAATCCTCAACGCACAGGCAGAACAAGTCTTAATGATTTGCTAAATCTTAAAGTTAACATCTTAATTTGAATCTAAAACAATTTGAGAACACTTAGGCAGCTAGTTCAAAGTGGAATCAAGCAAACCAGGACGTGGCATGTTCTCAGATCTCAGCCCAAGGTGCAGGCGCTCTGCACGCGCAACCTTGGGCAGACCCTCCCGAGCCCTAGCGTTCTTGCTAATGAAAAGTGCTGGCCTTCCCCGGGAGCTCACTGATACGTGTTTTTCAAAGCATGCTCTCACTTGAGTTCGGGGGAAATTACAAGAATTCTTAAAATTGACTTGTATTCAGTTATCTTCTTGGTTCAGAGGGGAAAGAAAACATCAGCTGTTTTTCAGAATGTGATTTTACAGCCTTCACATCACCTGGCTGTGGTTAACTGTGAAGCCATCTGAGCTCTCACAGAGCTAAGGCAGTCTCTGAAGAGAGTGAACTCCTAACCTTCACAACGACCACCTCGCAACTCAGGTGGAACCTCAGGTTCCTCAGCCAGGGGAGGGGAATTGAAAACCCAGTAACCATATGGAAAGCTGTCTGGAGTGTGTGTGTGTGTGTGTGTGTACGTGTGTGTGTGTGCGCACGTGTTTGTGCACGTGCTCTAATACTGAGCATTGTACCTAGAGGTTCTGCCACTGAACTATGTCCCTGGCCACTCTATGTGCATATCTGTTTATATAGCAGCACAACTCACAATAGCCAACTATTGAAACCAACCTACAAGTCCATCAATAGATGACTGGATTACAAAATTATGGGAAAGACACACGATGGAATTCTACTCAGCCATAAAGAACAAAATTATATCATTTGTAGGAAAATGGATGGACCCGGATAATAGCGTGTTAAGTGAAATAAGCCACGCGCAGTCATATGTTTTTTCTAACACGTGGAAGCTGGGGAGGAACTGGAATACAAGAGGGACTTGCGTGAAGGGAAGAGAATCTCCAGTGGAGCCAGGGAGGTGGTCTAGGGGAGAATCAGGGGAAGAGGAAGAAGTAACAAAGGAAACACTTCCATGGACGTTCTGTACATGTGGGAGGACACCAGTGCCAATCTCAGAATCCTGTGTGGGGTGGGAGCCAGGGCAAAGCCCGCCAGGTGCTGTGTGTGTGCCACTGGCACTGTTTACTATATTGTGATGTGAGATTACAAGACTCTAATGCTGGTCCATAAAAGTAAAAAGAGTAAACTTTCTTTTTGCGGGTCTGGGGATGGAACCCAGGGGCATTTGACCTCTGAGCTACACCCCCTGCCCAATTTTTTATTCTTTATTTTGAAACAGGGTCTCACTGAATTGCAGAGGGCCTCACTAAGTAGCTGAGGCTGACCATGAACCTGGATCCTGTTTCACTCAGCCTCCGGAATGCTGGGATTTCAAGCGTGTACCACCATGCTTGTATTTTTTTTTTTTTTTTACAGAAAAGTAAAGAAAAAATTATTTGGAGACAGGGTTTTGCTAAAAGCTTCAAAGAATGTTGTTTTTAAAAATTTTTTTAAATTAAAAAAAATTTTTTTTTTTTGGTGGTACTGGGGTTCCTGGATGCCCTTCTACCTCTGGGCTATACTCCTAGACCTATTTTATACTTTTTTTATTTTTGGAAACAGGGTCTCTTAAGCCAGCACGGCTGGCTTCGAACCTGCACGATCCTTCTGTCTTCGCCTCCCAAGCACGGGGATTACAAGCGTGAGCCATCACGCCCGGCCGGAGGCTGTTCTTAAACCTGAAATCCTCCTGTCTCAGCCTCCCAAGAGCTGAGATTACAGGCATGCACCATGGGCTCCCATTGGAAAGCTATTCTTAGAAGTCCTTAGGTTGTTGCTAATACATGAGGCGCAGACGAGGTTCATGCCCCGTGTGCACAGTGAAGGCAGAGGAACTGTACTCGATTCATCCCTGTGTCCAGCACAACACTCAGCACAACTCTTAGTTGGCCGGTGCTCGGTGGGCGGCCGGGATGTCATTATCCAGCCAATGATGCTTTAGAGTCCTCCGAGCATCCCGGTCGTTGGCAATCCCTGAGGGAACTTCGGCCAAGACAGTTCTTGCTCTTTGCGGTGCTGGGGATGGAACGCAGGGCCTCATGCTGGCTAGGCAAGTGCCCTACCGCTGAGCTCTCCCCGGCCCTGGATGTGGTCCCAACCCTGGACACAGACACTTGAAACGTAGCGTGCCCGAGCAAGGGTAGCTCTTCTCAAGCTCCTCTCGGTCAGAGCTGCGCAACTTCCTCCGCTTACTCTGGGCACCAGATCGTGTGCGAGCTGTCCGCCACATCAACTCAGCTGAGGTCAGCGATGCCCAAAGCAGTTCTTAGGTCTTTGAAATGCTAACGAGAAGGACCAGGTTAGAAGAAATGAACCTGCACTTAGCGTGGTTTTCGGGGTTTATTCTGCAACCTGAGCTTGAGTACACACGCTGTGTGTGCACGTTCACCAAGCGGATCCCCCGGGGGTTTTAGACTCGCACAGCCGGGCAGCGCTGGCTGGGCCTCTGGAGTCGGGAGCTGCCGTTAACTGTGGCCCTTTGAGGGATGAGGGGTGTCAGCCTCGGAGCCACTGGGGCTGACTGGAGCCTGTTCAGTCAGCTCCTCCGCTCCTCCTTGGATCTCCGCGATGCTAGAGGATCCTTCCAGTAGATGTTTACTTTTACTTAGCTTCTCTCAACTTGGTTCTGGTCATTTGCAAACAGAAGAAAGGCATTTTGGTAGAATGCAGGTGGACATGAGTTTGGGCTTTGAAGAGCCATGTTGCGGAGTGAAGAGGCGGGTGGGGGAGAGCTGAGCGCAGGGGGTAAGTCCTAAAGCCAGTAGTAGCCCTTCTCTGTGTGGCTGCGGGCGGGAGGCTGCCAGGCAGCATCTCAGGGAGCTCCAGAGGCCGAGGGGCCGCAGCAGCGAGGCTGGCAAAAGCCGTTTCAGAAGCGACCCCAGGGCTCTTCCCTCCTGCTTTCTGCTCCAGGAAGTGTTCAGCGCTCTCCAGCCACCTGCTGGTGTCCCTTGCCTTTCCTGTCCCAGGCACCAACAGCCAAGAAGAGCGCCGCGGTCTTTTCTTTGACTCCAAGACATTTCTATGAATTATTAGCCTAAGAAGTTCAAATGTTGACATAATCCATGACATTTCCTCAGGTACCCTATTGTGATAATTTTATTTCATTTGTGGTACTGGGAGTGGAACCCAGGGGCTTTTCTACCTCTGGGCTATACTCCCAGACCTATTTTATATTTTATTTGGAAACAGGGTCTCAATATGTTGCTGAGAGCCTCACTAAGTAGCTGAGGCTGGCTTTGAGTCCGTGCGATCCTCCTGTCTCAGCCTCCCAATTGCTGGGATTACAAGCATGCGCTACCACGCCCAGCCTATTGTGATTATTTATTTATTATTTATTTATTTATTGCAGGTCTGTGGATGGAACCTAGGGACATTTTACCTCCGAGCTACAGCCCCTGCCCTATTTTTTATTCTTTATTTTGAAACCGAGTCTCACTGAGTTGCAGAGGGCCTCACTAAGTAGCTGAGGCTGTCCGCAAACCGCGATCCTCCAGTCTCAGCCTCCCGAATGCTGGGATTAGAAGCATGCGCCACCATGCCCGGCTATTGTGATAATTTTAAAGATAAATCCTGCCTCTGGTTCAAACCATCTAATCTATTGTTTGTTTGTTTGTTTGCTTTTGCAGTATTGGGATGGAACTGGGGCATTCTACCTCCAAGCTACACCCCCAGCCCTGTTTTCTATTTTTTCTTTGGAAACAGGGTCTCACTGAGTTGCAGAGGGCCTTACTAAGTAGCTGAGGCTGACCGCGAACCACGATCCTCCTGTCTCAGCCTCCCGAATGCTGGGACTACAAGCCTGCGCCACCACGCCTGACCAAGCCATCGATTTAGTGAGTTTATTGGATGTCACTGATGCGAAGAAAAGGCTAAATTATGAAAGGGAAGAGAGTTGTGAATTTAAGAAAAACTACAGCAAATCTAAAGGGGGGGGGAGTAACAGGAGGAGCTTGGATCATTTATTTGCGATGTATCTTCCTGACAGTTAAATACAGTGGTCTGTTCTGGTTTCTGCCACTCGAGGGTTATTTAATTAAATTCATGACCTAGGATGCTAACCAGCCCCACGTCTAAAATAATTGCTTCTCTGTTGGTGAGATGTGACACTGGGATGGATTTTCCCCTGGCCGATGGTGCTCCTCCCCTCGCCGTGTAATTTAATCTCTGTATTTGATCGCTATTTAGTAGCACACTTCACTAACCAGATGTCTGAGTAATTAAAGTCCCACATGGGCACACTCATCAGTGACTTGCATCTACTTAATAGTCGGCTTAGAAACTTCCCACCCTCGGCTCTTCCCCACCCTGGCGTCCTCCGTCACTTTCGCAGGCTGTAAGTGAGCGCTCAGACCCGCTACGGTGGTGTTCGTGCATTCGCGGGTCCTCTTTTCATTTTCCGACAGCATGTCCCTCACAAGTTCCTGGTCTCGTTCTCCTTCAGCTCACCTGGACTTCGTGCCAGCATCCCCATGCTCACCGGGTGAACCATCCTGGACTTCACCCATCCAGGCCAGCACCAGCAATGGGAGGAACCTCAGGGCAACGCTGCTCTGCCCGAGCATTAGAGAGAGTGCCTTTTATTTTCCCCCGAGGAATAGACAAAACATTTCCGTCTAAACAAGCCTCCAGTTTTTTTTTTTTTTTTAACTCCTTGAGATCAAATACTAGAAACCTGTTTAGTTGTTACAGGTCACCAAGGTATTTTGATGGCAAAGAATTAGGGAAAGAATGTGTTTGCAGTAGGCCAGGAAGCTAGGGGCATATTAAGATTAGAGAGATACTTTAGATGGGAATTTATTTATGGAAATGTTTATATTAAAGAGACAATGTAGCCGGGCGTGGTGGTATACACTTTTAATCCCCATGCTTCGGGGGCTGAGACAGGAGGATCGCACAGGTTCGAAGCCAGCCTCAGCTACTTAGTGAGGCTCTCAGCAACTTAGTGAGACCCTGTTTGCAAATAAAATATAAAATAGGTCTGGGAGTATAGCCCGGAGGTAGAAGGTCTCTGGGTTCCACCCGCAGTACCACAAAAAATAAAAATAAAAAATAAAAAAGAGACCATGTTCTTGTGATAAGTCTTATGATACTGACAAAACACTGCATAACCCTCGGGGATAATGTTGTAATTAATAGTAGAAAAATGAGCTTCCTTTGCAGCTGATAATGTGTCCATTTTAAATTCCAAAAAGATCTTGAAAGTATAGAATGTATGCATATATGATGATACCTTTCAAACTAGACAAGTCAGACAGATGAATAGGTGAGTCATATAACAAAACGACTACTTTTCTACTTTTAAGTAGATGGAGTTTTGAGTGCATTTTTTGGGCGGGGGTACTGGGGATTGAATCCAGGGGCACTCTACCTCCAAGCTACACCCCCCAGCCCTATTTTGTATTCTTTATTTTGAAACAGGGTCTCACTGAGTTCCAAAGGGCCTCATTAAGTAGTTGAGGCTGGCCATGAAACTCCTTTCTTAGCCTCCCAAATGCTATGTATGCGCCACCACGCCTGGCTTTTGCGTGCATTTAATATGAATCGTTTTATAAAGGTAAGTTTCTCAGAACACGAATGTGTCTCGTGAGTTTCTATGTATTCACAATATTTCAGAATAAAAGATATAAAAACCAAGCAACTAATTAAGAGGTTAAATAATATTTAGTTCTCTGTAAGTAAATTCCAACGTCATTATAATGATTGTATTTAAAAACTAGGTGAGATGGAGGCTCAGTCTCCGAGCAGCCACTGAAGGGGAAGGAACTGATGGTGTGTGTGCATGTGTGCATGTGTGTGTGTGCATCCGCGCGTGTGTGTGGACAAGGGGGTGGGGGCCGCAGAGTTACCGTCCCAACTCCTCGGACTCCATTTGCTGTTCTTTTCTTTCTCCCACACACCTGTCTGGTGGTAGTGGGCGTTTATAATCGCGTTTCTTTTCATTCATTTCGAAATCTTCTACTAGGGTTAGGGGTGGTGGGGAAGGAAGGAAAGGGGCCAAGCGGAGAGTAGGAGCCGCAGTGCAGGAGGAGGACCAGGCGATGAAGAGGATTAACCTGGAGGAGGTGACAGAATTAATTAGTCGTTGATAATTGCCTGTGCGTCAATGGGGAAACTGAAGAACTGGAGTTTCTGAGTCTGGCTAATGTGGAATTAAGTTCGCTGGCTCAGCTGCCCAGTTTAAATAAACTTCGAAAGTTGGAGCTTAGTGACAATATGATTTCTGGAGGCTTGGAAGTTCTGGCAGAAAAATGTTCAAATCTTACCTACCTCAAGCTGAGTGGAAACAAAATCAAAGATCTCAGTACAGTTGAAGCTCTGCGAAATCTTAGAAACGTGAAAAGTCTCGACTTGTTTAACTGTGAGATCACAAACCTGGAAGATGACAGAGAAAGTACTTTTGAGCTGCTTCAGCCAATCACCTACTTGGATGGATTTGATCAGGAGGGTAACGAAGCGCCAGACTCAAAAGAGGAAGACGACGAGGATGGAGATGAAAGTGATGAAGACGGGGGTGAAGATGAAGCCGGCCCTCCCGAAGGATTCAAGGAAGAGGAGGAGGAGGAGGGGGAGGAGGAAGAAGAGGAGGGGAAGAGGAGGGGGAGGAGGGGGAGGAGGAGGGGGAGGAGGAGGAAGTGGCCTCAGAAGTGGGAGAGGCAGAAGAGGAGGTGGGCCTCTCATATTTAATGAAAGAAGAAATTCAGGATGAAGAAGGTGACGATGACTATGTTGAAGAAGGAGAAGAAGAGGAGGAAGAGGAAGGTGGCCGGGGCAGAAGAGGAAACGAGATGCTGAGGATGACGGAGAAGAAGAAGACTCTCGATCCTTCTCAGACCAGCTCCCCGCGTTCCGGGTGTGCAGCAGGGTGATTGCATCTGTTTCTTCATGTACCATAGCTGTCCTTAGAGAAGAGAATGTGTAACTTTTTATAGCAAAGTGTGGTTTTACTATTTTTGCCTTGTCATTCCAATTAAGATTTACTAGCCTGTTAATGATCTTTATTGTATGTAGAGAAAACGTTTCATTGACGCTTCCACTGTGAAATTCTCCAGCAGTTTATTTAGAATTTTAGTTTTTCTAACCCAAGCTCGTCGTGTAGTCATTTTTAGCTCATAATTAAAACAGGATTGCTTTTACACGGGTGCAGTTGGGTGCATTTCATTCCTAAGGTTTTAAAGTTATTTATAAATTAACTGAAATTACTCGGCTCTATTATGAAATGACAGTAGTCTCTTGAATGATGAGTTGATGCTTCTTTTAGAAGTGATCCAGGGATCTTTAGTTTGTGGGTGATGCTGTTCTTATAGCTAAGGATATTTGAGTGTTTTTTTGTTGTTGTTTTTTTGTTGCATGAGTTAAGCTAGAAAGTAGAAGCAGAATAACAAAGTTTCTATCCAGCAATCAAATGCATGGATTTCTGTGGTGACTGATAAGAATTTATGTTTGAAGGGCACGTTCATACAGTGACCATGCGGGTGAGCCCTTTCTTCAGGCTGCAGATCGTGACTTGCCAACGGCTGTTTTTGTTCAGGCGTGCATTTTTTCTACTCTCAGCAATTCCTTTTTTTTTTTTTTTTTTTCTTTTTTTGGTGATACTGGGGATTGAACTCAGGGGCGGTCTACCTCAGAGCCACACCCCCAGCCCTTTTTATTTTTTGCTTTGAAACAGACTTGGTAGGTTGCTCAGCGTCTTGCTAGGTGGTTGCGCTGGCCTTGAACTTGCAATCCTGTCTCAGCCTCCCAAGTACTGGGATTGCAGGGGGCACCACCACTCCCAGCTCAGCCGTTACTTTACTTCGGGGACACTCTTACTTCTTATTTCGCTTTCTTCCATCCGCAATGAAAGCTGGGAAACTCGTGAATACCCAGGAAGCTTTTAGCCTTTACCTCAACCACCTTTGTAGACATTCTGGGTTTTAAACAGAATGGAAGGGATGGAGCATCTTCTGAGATGGGGATATTGATACTGATGTCATGTTCCACAACAAGCGCTGCTTCCTGGAAATCTTTCTTAGTTGACATCACCTAAGAAATATTGGAAGGATGAAGATAGAAAGGCAGAGGGGGCTTTCGGAAGCAGTGTTTGTGATCCTAAGTCAGGATGATTGCCTTTTTATAATCAATGGGATGCTTAAGGCAGGTCAAGTTGGCTTCCCAAAGGGTTCAACCAACAGCCCTGAATGGTATTTTCAGTTTTTCTGAGTAGAACCTTTAGTTATTCTTCCTAGAGTTTTAAAGCATTACAAAGATAGCATTTAATTGGAATATAGCAGGAAGATGGGGAAATATTTGGAACTAAATGTTAAAATTAAGATTTATTTTGAAGTGGATGATGTCCATTAAAAATGGAAATATATTTGGGATAAGGCTGTGTGCTTCCTTATAGGGTCACTAAATATAAAGAGGAGACAAGTAAATCTCCCTTTTTGTCAAGGAGGCTCCAAGTTCAGGGCGATTGTTTCTTTAATCTTGGCTATCTCTAAATTGTTTTCTGTTTGTTTTGTGTATGTGTACGTTTTGCAAGAATTAGCATCAGGAAATTAATTGAAGTTATGTTTCTCTACGGGGACACATTTAAATTACTGACTGTAGCACCGCTGCTGCTTGTCCTTTAGTTTAAGATAGATGACATTTTATAGTAAAAATTATGTTATTTGTGGAGAAACTTAAAAAGTTGTTCAACTGACCGAAATAAAACAGGAAAAATTTAGTGGGGGGGGGGATTGGAATCTCCAAAACAATTGACACTTTTCTTCTAATTTTAATAATTAACCTGCATACATTGGTCCCTGAGAGCTTCCAGTGCACATGAGGCTTGGTTATAAAACAGTTATTCTGAAAATTAAATCTACCTGTGGACTTTCTTATCAATTATCCTACTCTGCACTTAGAGTTCTTTGATTTGAAAACAACACTTAGAGCCTTCAGATAACTTCTCTGGGTGGTATTTTCATGCAAATAAGTAAGGGTGGGTTTTCTATTTTGTAGAAGTTCAAGTCCTCTTTTACTGCTCTATGGCAGTATGGATATAGTGTGTTAAGTTCCTCAAGAATCTCTCCTTAAAAACTTTGAAGTTAATACCTTTGTGCAACTGTGTTTTGAATAAAGTCATGACAGTGTTAAGAACCAAGACAAAATCACCGCTCCTGATCATTCTTTCACTGATTCTGACTATGCCCTGTTTTTCAGTGACTGCTGTAACTTAAAGTTTTTGATACAATTGCTTCAAATAAACTGAAGATTTGTTGTATAAAAAAAAAAACTAGGTGAAAATCCCTTTTTGCTCAACGGAAACCTTATTTTGTTGGTTTAGATACAACTTCTGGTCTTGTTTAAGTTAACAAAAGCCAAGTAAATAAACGAAGACATAAATTAACAAGCTTGTTAGACAAACAGTGAGACCAATCGCGGCTAGTGTTTCAGGAAGGTAGACAGCGGCCAAAGGAAGGAGGGTGCTCCGGCTCCGCTCCTTCACTTTCGCTCTGATCCTCGGTGGCTCAGAATCAATGTGGTTTCCATTCTTGCTGGAAATATAATAAATAATCCCCAGCTCCCTTACTCTCCCACTGGGCTCGGGCTTAATCTGCGTAATGTCCAAGGCACTTCCTTCTGTGAGTCAAGCTTTTAAAGCCTGTTTTCCCTCTAGTCATTTTTTATCACACGTTTAGCTGCTCTCTGCGCTGTCAGTTTCTTTCAGATCAAGAGCGAGCAAGCGAGAGAGAGAGAGAGAGAGAGAGAGAGAGAGAGAGAGAAAGAGAAAGAGAGAGAGAGAAGAAGGAGGAGGAGGAGGAAGAAGAAGAAGAAGAAGAAGAAGAAGAAGAAGAAGAAGAAGAAGAAGAAGAAGAAGAAGAAGAAGAAGAATGGAGGAGGAGGAGAGGGAGGAGGGAGAGAGATGGAGGAGGAAGAGAAGGAGGAGGAGGGGGAGGAGAGAGATGGATGGGGGAAAGGGAGAAGGAAGAGGAGGAGAGGGAGGAGGAAGAGAGATGGATGGGGAGGAGATGGAGGAGGAGGAGAGGGAGGAGAGAGATGGATGGGGAAGAGGAGAAGGAGGAAAAGGAGGAGAGGGAGGAGGGAGAGAGATGGATGGGGAGGAGGAGGAGAGAGATGGATGGGGAAGGGAAGGAGGAAGAGGAGGGAGAGAGATGGAGGAGGAGGAGAGACAGAGACAGAGACAGATAGAGAGAGAGACTTTAATTCCAACAGTTCATTTCTGCTTCCCACTGCCTTAGTGTGAGCGCTGGCGCCATTTCCCGGCCCCCTCACAACATTTCGAGCTCCTGTGCGTGAAGAAGGGCTTGGTACATGGTTAAAGGTGTCCCGTGGCCAAGGAGCTCCAGCTTCAGCTCCATCTGCCTGCCTGGTTCAAATAACAACTTCTACTGTGTTTCTATTTGCGTGAACTTCAGCAAGCCACTTAGTTTTTCTGTGCTTCAGTCCATAAACGTGGAACGGGGGTCATAAGACCTAAATTATGGGTGATGCTTATTTGAGATAATTTATGCAGGTTCTGAGGTCAGACACGTTTAGAAGCGTCCCAGTTGCCTGTAGGTGCCAGCGTGAGGGTAGGTGCCAGGTCTAGGTCCTTCCTCGCAGACGCCCGTCTCTTCAGCCTGAGGCCCCGGGACTGGTTTCCATCTAGGCACTGCTGGGAGCTATGTTATATCCCTCGGGTGTGGTCTGTGACGGGTAAGGATGGCGGCAGGGTGTAAGGACCTGGCTGAGCACATATCTTTTGAGGGTTGGCAGGTTGGTTGCCCTTTTTTTTTTTTTTCCTCTCAGTACTGGGGATGGAATCCAGGAGCATTCTACCTCCGAGCTACACCCCCAGACTGATTTTTTCTTCTTCATTTGGAAACAGGGTCTCACTGAATTGCAGAGGGCCTCACTAAGTAGCTGAGGCTGGCCGCGGGCCGCGATCCTCCTGTCTCAGCCTCCGGGGTGCTGGGATTATAAACGTGCACCACCACGTCTCTCTTTAAACAATCACTTGGTTTCACTTCTTTAATGCTTTTATTTCAAATGATTCATTTATGTTGCTTTTTCAGTATGCTGCCTATTTGTTCTCCCATTTTATGATGTTCATGAAAATTACCTTTCTACTTTATAACGTATTTGTTTGTAATTTCTGGTACACGACTGTCCTAAGTGGCTCTGTGTCTAAATCTCTGATTCCTTCCATTGTTCTATGGTTCGTTCTATCCCATGGAGAAATCACTTAAATACTTTCTCCTCAGTTTCACCCTCACATTCACTCCTTTAAGCCTGGGAGGGAGTTCAGTGTGTGAAGTGTGCATTTCATCTGCGTGGCGGCCAGGCTTCTTAGGACCAGTTTTTGATAATTCATGTCTGACCCGTTAGTGACGCTTCATTTACTGGTATATTGAATTTCCTTTCAAGGCTATCTGTCCTGAAATATTAATTTGTCAATCTTTTCTCAGTAGTTCAATATCACTGTACTTATTATGGCTTTACAATATGTATTAACATCTGGTGGAGTGAATCACCTGTTATTATTCTTCCTTTTCAAAGGTATTCTGGTAACTTGTTTCCTCCAGATAGAAATTAATTATTTTGATATCAGACAAATGAATCTGTTATGTGAGATTATAATTGTTAATTTTGGATAAATTGCTATAATATTAGATGTCAACCACTAAGCCAAGCATGGGAAGGAGGGATGGGGAGGGAATGGGGTGGGGGTTGGGTAGGGGCTAACTGGGCGATGTGTGCATGTATGCCTACCTGTTTTTTTTTTATCCCATTATGATGTATGAATACAGTGCACCAATAAAAAAAATTTTTTTTAAAGAAATTAATATTTTTCAACTTCAAAAATGATTAAAAAATTTTTGTGTGTGTGTGGTGCTAAGGATTGAACCCGGGGGCATTCTACCTCTGAGCTATGCCCTCAGCCCTATTTTTTATTCTTTATTTTGAAACAGTGTCTTGCTGATTGTAGAAGGCCTCACTAAGTAGCTGAGGCTGTCCACAAACTGCGATCCTCCTGTCTCAGCCTCCCGAATGCTGGGATTTACAAACAGGCACCACTACGTAATTTAAAATTTAAAACAAAGGAATAGATGTATTTCTCTAAGAGCCTATCACCCCACCCCTCCTCCTTCCCTTTTCCTTCATTCCTTCTGTGGTGTCAGGAATTGAACCTAGGGGTGTTCTACCTCCGAGCCACACACACCCCAGCCCTATTTTATTTTTTATTTTGAAACAGGTCTAAGTTGCTGAGGGCCTTGCTAAATTGCTGAGGCTGGCCTTAAATCTGTGATCCTCCAGTCTCAGACTCCCAAGTACTGTGATTACAGGCATGTGCCACCAGACCTGGCTCATAACATATTTCTTAACTAAAATCTTTATCTTTCTGTCTTTGGTGTTTGTTTTTTTCAGTATAAATCTGATTCAATTTGTGTCAGTATTATTTACATGTGAATAGGACATTTCAAAAAATAAAATATATTTCCCAACAGGTAATTGGTGGATCATTGAAAAGATTCTTGATTTTTATTATGGTTTTCAGTCAGGGCTCTGAAGTTTTTTCTAATCAAAAGTACATCTGTAGGCCAGGCGTTGTGGTGCATGGTTGTAAGCTCAGTATTTGGGAGGCAGAGATCAGGGGATCACGGTTCGCTGGCAGCCTCAGCTTAGTGAGACCCTTCACAATTCATTGAGACCCTGTTTCAAAAACAAAAAGACTAAAAAATAGGACTAGGGGTGTAGCTTGGAGGTGCAATGCCCCTGGGTTCTATTCCCAGTACCGCAAAAAAAAAAAAAAAAAAAAAAAAAAAGTACTATCTGTAAATAAAGGTATCTTTCCCCCACTGCTTTGCAATATTCTATTATTTCTGGGTTTTGTCTTATTACACAATTATTCCAGCATAATTTTAAATAATAGCGGTGATAATAGATAATATCATTATACCTGATTTTAATGAGCATGCTCTATAATCATATCAGTGAGTGTGGAACATTTAAAATATACACAAAAGTAAGTTGAATAATAAAATAAAATGTGACATACACTTTCAGTGGATATACATCTGCAAGTTCATGACGAGGCCTTGATCCTAATCAATAGGCCAAGAGACGTTCAATGATGCTCGTTGTAACAGCGTGTGCAATTATAGAAAACCCGAAGAGTCTAACTGGTCCTCAATAGCTGAGTGAAACATTACGGTCCATTCGTGTGACAGTGCTCAATTGCCATGAAAAAATGTATAGGTCTCTATGCACTGAGGTAGGAAGATGTGCAAGTTCCTTCTGGGGATAAGAAACAAGTGTACTATAATATGTATAGTATAATTCCACTTTTTTTTCCAAGCAGGAAAAAACCTTACGTGCGTGGAGAATTTTTGGAAGGATATGTTAAAGAAACTGCTAGTAAAAGTTATTCTAGGAAGAGAGAAGGAGGAGTAATATAAGAAGGCGAGGGGTTAGACTTATACTTTCCCTATCTCCTTTTGGTTTGGGCTATTAGCATTATCATTATTTTTAAGAAAACATTGTTAAAATAAGGTGGTAATTAATGGTTTAATACTTATTGTTTTTTAGTAGTTTTAATCAGGAGTAGGTGTTAGATTTTTATCATCTATCAAGATAAGGTTTTTCTTATACAGTGGCCTAGGTAATATTTATATCAACTCCTTTACTGA
The DNA here is from genome assembly GCF_963383645.1 of Muscardinus avellanarius. Taxonomy (NCBI): domain Eukaryota; kingdom Metazoa; phylum Chordata; class Mammalia; order Rodentia; family Gliridae; genus Muscardinus; species Muscardinus avellanarius. The sequence continues at coordinate 5,016,621 of NC_137806.1, forward strand.
TATTAAAATATTCTTCCATTTCTAGGATAAATCCTATCTGATCATTCTAGAAGTGGCTGACTTTGTTGAATTTAATTTGCTGGCACTTTGAGGGGAATTCTGGCATTGGGTTTCTTATGTGAGTTTGTGTATTTGGAGTGTTCTTTTTATAGCATTTTTATAGGTTTTATAATAAAAATTGTTTCATTAAAAAATTAATGTAGCTGGGCGTGGCGGCGCATGCTTGTAATCCCGGTGCTTGGGAGGCGGAGACAGGAGGATCGCGCAGGTTCGAAGCCAGCCGCACTGGTTTAAGAGACCCTTTTCACAAATAAAAAAGTATAAAAATAGGTCTGGGAGGGTAGCCCGGAGGTAGAAGGGTTTCCAGGAAACCCAGTACCACCCCAAAAAATTAATCTAAAAAACCAAAATAAAAATTAATCTAATATGTTTATTCATGTAGAAAGGTACTTACATGTCCTTTAAAGTTTGCAGGAATGTGCCCATAATAATCTCTAGGCTGGAAGCCTGGCTGTGATATGTTTAATTTTTTTTTACTTCTTGATTGTTTTATGCTTTGTTTTTTTAAGTTTTATTAACTTAAAAAATATCTCCCCTGGGTTCCATCTTCAGTATGAAAAAAAAAAAAACAAAAAAAACCCCCAAAACTTCCATATCTGTTATGTGTACTTTCTCTTTCATAGTTTTATTTATATATTTTCTCTCTAAATATTCTATTAAATAGATTTGTCAGATAGTTTTTTATTTTTCTCAAAATGTTACCTTGGGAATTAATAATTTTATTTGTGGTACCAAGGATTGAACCCAGGTGGGCTCTACCACTGAGTTACATCCCCAGTCCTTTTTGAACCTCAGATCTGCCTGCTTCAGCCTCCCTAGTACTGGGACTTATAGGTATGTATGCACCACCAAGCCTGGCCTAATAAATCATTTTAGTTTCTCAATTCATTAATTTTTTTCTTGAGTCTTCACTCAAACCCCCCCTCCATTCTTAAGTATTACTCACTTTACTTAGTTTTATTCTAGTTCAATTTTCCCCTGCTAAACAATATTACTAACTTGGTGTGGTTTCATATGACTTTTGGGTATTTCTAAAAATCAAATGTGTTCTCAGAGGAGGAAATTTGCTATCGCTGATGTCATTTAAAAGAATGTGACTCATCTTCTTGCAAATGATAAAATTTTGTTCTTCTTTATGGCTGAATAGAATTCCATTGTGTGTATTTCCCACAGTTTTGCTATCCATTCATCTGTTGATGGTGATCTGGGTTGGATCCATATTTTGGCTATTACAAATTGTGCTGCTATGAACATAGGTATGCATATGTTGCTGTATTTCTCTGAATTCAACCCTTTTGGAAAGATACCCAGGAGTGGTATAGCTGGATCATATGGTGGATCTATTCCCACTTTTCTTAGGAATCTCCACACAGATCTCCATAGTGGCTGAACTAGTTTGCACTCCCACCAACAGTGTAAAAGAGTTCCTCTTTCCCCACATCCTCGCCAGCATTTGTTGTTGTTTGATTTCTTTATGCTTGCTACTCTCACTGGGGTTAGATGGAATCTCAGTGTAGTTTTGATTTGCATCTCCCTGATGGCCAGTGATGAAGAACATCTTTTCATGTATCTATTAGCCCTTTGTATCTCTTCTTTTGTGAAGTGTCTATTTAGTTCATTTGCCCATTTCTTGATTGGGTTGTTTGTTTTGTTGGTGTAGAGCCTTTTGAGCTCTTTGTATACTCTGGATATTAGCCCCCTATCAGAATGGTGGCTGGTAAAGATCCTTTCCCATTCTGTAGGCTTCCTCTTTAGGTTATTGATAGTTTCCTTTGAGGAGAAGAAACTTTTTAGTTTAATGTTATCCCACTTGTTTATTCTTGCTTTAATTTCCTGAGCTTTGGAGGTTTTGTTGAGAAAGTTACTGCCTGTGCCAATATGTTGTAGTGTTGAACCTATGTTCTCCTCTACTAACTTCACCGTCTCAGGTCTAATTTCTAAGCCCTGGAAAGCATCATGTTAAGTGAGATCAGCCAAGCACAGAAGGAGAAGATACACATGTTTCCTCTAATATGCCCAAACTAGAAAACACAAAGGATACCAGTAGGACCCCAGATATTAGAGGGGAAATACTAGCTAAGTTTTAATGGAAAGATAGGAGAGGAGAAAGGCCGATCTTGATTAAGGAGCATCTTCACCTGAACATGTGTAAAATTATGAATAAGACATGGTTAACCTGGCCAACCATTGGTGGGGGGGGGGAGAAAACGGGGGCGGGGGGAGAGGGCACCAAATATAGTGTAAATGTATACTATTTATGTTCAATAAAAAAAATTGTTAAAAAAAAAAAAAAAAAAAATAAAAACCTCTTTTCTTTAGAAATTAAAAAAAAAAAAAAAAAAAAAAAAAAAAGAATGTGACTCAGACTCTCGTGGCAAATTTCTAAAGAATTTGAAAAATGTTTGAGTAATGGTCATACAATTGCAGCAAGTTTATGACCTATTCCGAGGAGACCAATACAAATTTGTAGATATAAAATCTGCACATTTTCCGAACATTATCTGCCCTCATAGACTTGGGAAGAACAAGCAGCTAGTGTTTGGAGTGTCTAAAGGGGAGTTCTCAACGTTTGCTTATTGGGATGTTCCCTAAAACTGCATCTCTGCAACCCAATATGTCCTTTTCTTTGTGAGAAAACATATTTAAACACATTGTGTGTACACCCTGGCTTCATTTTTTGCTTGCAATTTAGCCTCAGATGAAACATATTTCAAATGCAAAGCTCAAAACCTGTAAACATGGTAGGGGAACACAGTTTTCACTGCAAAAATCAATTTGCCATGATGTTGTAGATGAAGGCAGAACATGTTTTTAAAAGTAATTTTTAAGTGCTCTGACAGGCTAGAATTGTAAGCAACAAAACTAAGTCTCTAATAAAAAACATCATGCCAAGAGAAAGGTCGATTTGCAGGTGTGACCTTTGCCAAGGTATGTAGCAGAAATCATTAGATCCATTTGTTTGTAGATTATGGAACTGTTTAAAAGCGGCTTGGAAAGAGGATTTTGTGCTTAGAAAAGTGGAAATGTCCTATTTAACATATGACCCTGGGCAGTCCCATCTCCAATTACTATTGATGGTTGGTTAAGATAGCTGGCCAGCCAGGTGGGAGGCAAGCCCAGAGTAAGTCCTGGTAAACAGCATGCCACAGTCAGTGGCTAGTACTGAAAACACGAGTTTACTGGAGTCTCAGCTGCATAATGCAAAGAAAAAAATCGTTTTGCAAAGCATTGTGAACCAGAAGCCATTTCAAAAGGCTTTAATATACCCCCTCAATGAGTTTAGGAAAGACAGAAAACAATTTTGTGAATAAATCGAAAACACTTAAGTATACCCCAGACTAATGGCTTGTTGATCACGATTGAAAGGGTTTTCTTTGTTTTGCACCCACACACATCTCGAGTTTTTCAAACTTCTGAAAATGTTAATTTTTAAATTTTATTAATTTTTTTTTTGTGTGTGTGTGTGGTAGCTGGGGTGGGACCCAGAGGCTTTTCTACCTCTGGGCTATCCTCCCAGACCTATTTTATACTTTGTTTGGAAACAGGGTCTCACTAAGTTGCTGAGAGCCTCACTAAGTAGCAGAGGCCGGCTTCGAACCTGTGCGATCCTCCTGTCTCAGCCTCCCAAGCGCTGGGAATACAAGTGTGCGGCACCACGCCCGGTGAAATGTTTAAAACATGTATGCGCATATGGATCAAGGGATTGACTCTGGAGAGAAAACACCATGAACATGATAAACCAATATATGGAAGCCCCAACTTTTGTCTCTACCAACGTCAAGTAGGGGCGCACCTATAAGAATTCGGCAATACTTTCAACAACTGCCTTTTATAAAGTAGCCCTTTATTGGGATAGTAAGCCACAGCAAATCAGAGGGGAAAGATCATCCTAATTTTGCTTGTGATTGCGAGTGTAATTTTCTTTTTGTAGGAAAGCAGACGGAAGCAGTCCAAAGACTGCTAAAGGATTCCTTACAAAGCCGAGCCTGAGGCTAAGTTTAAGGGCTATGATTTGATTAGAAAATACATCCCAGGGCAGCAAAATTGAGGGGAATTGCATATGTTGGCTACGACTTGTTTTCTGCCCTTTCCTGAAAGTTTACCTTACTGGGGGTGGGGTGGGGGTTCTAACTTTCTCAGTCCTCTGGGAGCAGCATCTGAGCTCTCTAGGCAACTGCCTATAATAACTCGAGAGAAGTCTGTACTTTAAAGTTTCTCACCGGAATCTGGGGCAAGTAGGAGCAGCCAGAACATTCTACCCATCAGAGCTTCCAGGTCAAGGGACCTTCCCCTGGGGTAGGCCAGGAGAGGAAGCCACCGCAGCGAGGTGGTGGGAGATGGTGGGGAGCCAGGGTGGGGAGGTGCATCAGCTGGGTGCTAGGTGTATCCCTGTGGACCTAAGCTCTTCCCAGGGCTGGTTGCAAGAGGACCAGAAGAAGCCACCCAACTCAGAGGCTGCATCTCTAAGGCTCAGATTTTGTAACTCCCACCCCTTCTCTTATCCTCAACTACCGTTATGACGATCTTCATTAACTCGTCTTCAACGCTTAAAAAGGACACTATTTTGCTTGTAAACACAAGAAACGTTGCCTATGTCGACTACAAACTTGCTTGATTTTGGCAGCCAGGCTTGTCATAGATTGTTCCTTCATCCCCCTCTCGCCCACCAAATTTCCTCCTCCCCCTTTGCATTTCATTCGGGCCTTATTCCACCTGCCCCTCGGGAAAATGTCATTACTAAAATTTCATATAAACGGAATCAGACCGTGCTCTTTTGTGCCTCTCCTCCCCCCAAACTACACAATATATAGTTGCATGTTTTTAAATCCACCGTGGTGCATGCATTAAATGCTGAGTTAATACTGGCTATATCTTGGAGAATTGTGCTTTCTCCGCCTTATATCTCACGTCCAACCCTCGCGGTATTGTTTCACGGTAAAAAAAAAAAAAAAAAAAAAAAAAAAAAAAAAAAAAGAAAGAAAGAAAGAAAAAAGAAAAAGAAAAAAGAAACCCCGCGCGCTGGGTGTTTGTTTCCGGAAACAGGAGGTTGGACAGATTTCTGCCAGACCTGCGGCCCGGTGCATCGCCTGCTCCAAGATGGACCTGTCGTCCAGCGAGTGGGACAGATGGAGCTGGGGACAAAGGGCGGTGTAAAGGCAGGCACACACCGGGTCTCAACCCGACGCTCGGGCGGGGCCAGGCACCCCAGGAGGCAGCGCGCAGACCCCACGGCCCCGGCGCCGCCAAGCCCCGGGCCCGCCGGCCGCTCCGCGCGGCTATAAATGCGCTCGGGCCGCAGCGCGCCGCACGTCTCCCTCCGCGCCGCGCCTCCCTCCGCGCCCGCGTCTCCCTCCGCGCGCCGACGGCGCTACTTCCCGGCCGGGGCCGCGGAGCCCGGAGGGGGAGGAGCGGCTGGCCTTTGGGGTTGCTTTGAGAACCTCATATTCTGATTTTTATGAATAGCCAGTGAAAAGCCGGGTGAGAGAAGGCGGAAGGAAAGCGAGTCCAAGAAGGGGGCTGTGGATCAGGGACAACCTGTCAGAGCAAAACAAAGCAAGAAGTGGAATACATGTGTTTGGCCAGCAGTGGAGTCTGGGGCTGGAGCGGCGGGGACTCTCACGGCCCCTTCTGCTCCCCGCGCCGACATTTATGACACACAGTGACGTGGCTCCCCCAGTGGCTGGCTTCTCTGCTCGCGGTCTGAAGCCGGGGGAGCGGAGTTGCTTGTTCACGGCCCTTTTCCAGGAGCCTCGAGGTTCCTGGTAAGGCGCTGGGGACTTGGCAAATATTTACGGTGCGTTATTTAGATGGAGTGAGGAGGATCGCAATGGCCAGTTCCCCTGACGAAACTGCCCGAGACTCCTGCCTCAACCTTTTCTTTGGAACTTTTGCTTAGGGAAAGGCCACGCCTAAACTAGAAGAATTTGCAATCCTTGTGGGAGTTGGAAAGGAAAGGTCTGCATTAAAAATAAGTTTGGTTTTGGTATTAAACCATCCAGTAATTATAGCACCCTGGTAAGTAAAACGAGATATCCTTGGAGGTCACTTATTCATTCAACAAATACACTCTATTGGAATCTATTTGGGGCTAGGCATTTTTCTAGAAGCCATAGATTTAGTATGGAACAAAGTAATTCTTCACTCTTTTATTATTTCACTTGGGGATTTTCTATTAATTCATGAAATCTTTTTTCTCCCCTTATTTATTTTTATCATTTATTTTCTGTACCTTCTTTACTACTTGGGTTTCTTCATTCACCATTTTTTCTTCAAAACTATTTTCTGTCCCTCATCCAGAATATGAACATATCAAAATATATGCTAGAATTGACTTTAAAAATCAGATTCCCCCCTTTTTTGATACTGAGGATTGGACCCAGGGGCGCTGTATGATTGAGCTATGTGCCCAGCCCTTTTAATTTTTTTTTTTTAATTTTGAGATAATGTGAGTTTTCCAGGTAGGTCTCCAACTTGTGTAACCTCCAGCCTACTGTTTATACTTAAGAGTTTTTATAAAGCCTAAAAATGATCTTACAGGCTTTCTTCAGTTGTGTAAGTGAAGATACTGTGCGGTCACCTTCTGCCGCCGGACCTGTCTTATAGCAGCATACACAAAACATAACTTAGAGAATAGCACACATAAACTCATTTTTTAAAGTAGAGCTGTTCCTTACTAGGATTTTTTTTTTTTTTTCGTTGTAAGTGACATTAGCTTAGAGACTCAGAAAATCAGTGCACCACAGGGTTCTAAAACACAACTTAGCCATAAGAGGGAATTTTCAAGCCTAACTCATCTCAGGCTATATCCGACTCTTCTGCCAGCTATCTTTAAATATTCTCCCTTTAGCCGGGCGTAGTGGTGCACGCTTGTAATCCCCGCGCTTGGGAGGCTGAGACAGGAGGATCGCGCAGGTTCGAAGCCAGCCTCAGCTGGCTTAAGAGACCCTATCTCCAAATAAAATATAAAATAGGTCTGGGAGTGTAGCCTGGAGGTAGAAGGCCCCTGGGTTCCATCCACATTACCACCACACACAAAAATATTCTCCCTTTAGTGTAAAATGCTTACTGCCCCAAATATTTCCTGGAGGCTGTGGCTTAACTATGATTCTCCTTTCTCCCCATTTCACGTTTAAATGTGTTTTTATTTCAAACTTACCTAAGCATCCTTCTGAATCCTCCCAACTTCCCCGTTCATCTCTTCAGTTTAAACTGAGGCCGAAGCTGGCCTCTGCTGGCCACCCCTAGAAGTCTGAGCTGGATTACTCAAAATACGACTAGCCAGCCAGCTAGAGTCTCTTGGGAGCTTCTTAAAGAAATGTGGATTCTTGGCCTTCCGCTGACCAATAATTAGGATCTATGGGGTTGGAGTCCCAGTGTTAGTGTGTTTGTTTGAAGATCTAATTGGCTTTTATTTGTGATTCTAGGATCAGACAACATCTCATTGTATAAAATAGAGTGTTCCAGTGAGCTGGAATCAACAGAGGAGGTTGATTTTATAAAGGACGAAAGAGAGTAGGAACAGAACAGAAAGCAGGCCCCGTGCTGGCATTTCCTAAAGCTTCTCAGAAGACTCTAGTGATGGGCCCATGTGTTTAAGGTGCTGGGTCTCAGGCAGTAGTATTTCTACATTGCCTGAATGTTCTTAGAACACAGGTTGCCGGGGCTCCCCCGAGTTTCTGATTCAGCAGATCTGGGGTGGGACCCGAGAGTTAACTTTTCTAACAAGCTCACCACCGGCTGCTGCTTCTGGTTTAGGGAGCGATTCACTACATCAGGATACCAACGAAAACAGGGGCGTTAAGAAAAACGAGAAGATTTGGAAAAGTTTGATATTTCAAACAAAACTTTGAAGTAATTATGGTGCAAATCAGAAACTTGTTGGGCCTCTTTATATTTACGATTTAGTAGGATTTTAAAAATTTACTTTTGACACATAGTATTTGCATAGACTTTGAGTGATTATACAATAATTGGATGCACAGATACAGAGAATAGTGATTGAATCAGGGTAATTAACATTTCTGTCTCCTCAATCATTTTAAGTGTTGGAAGCTTCGTCCTTTTCTAGTTATTTTGAAGTATATCACAGCTTGTTGTCACCTATATTAATTTACCCGACTGCAGAAAAGCGGAAGGAATTCCTCCTGTCTAACTGTTTTGTATGTAACTCTGTCCATCCTTCCTCCCCTTTTCCCTTCCCAGTCTCTGGTGAATCAATATTATTCTATCTTCTATAAGATTGACTTTTTTTTTTTTTTAGTTTCTACAAATGAATGAGAACACGCAGTGTTTGTTTTCTGAGTCTGGTTTATCTTACCACGATGTCCTCCCAGATGTGTGCGTGGTATTTTTTTATTTAAAATTGTATTTGGGGAGAGAGATGGGACGACTGAGGTGTTTCTCATTGTGGCTTCTAAAAGTCATAAGCGCTGTCGTTAATCCCTGCGTAAGCTGGTGCGTCTCTTCACAGAAGCCTCAGCCCTTTTTCCCCGACCACAGTGAGTCTTGTGGTGGTCAACAACGAAACACCGTGTGAACAGCTAAATCACACGCTCTGGCACACATCTCTCACTTCTCCTAACACAAAGCCATGAAGCAGTAGTTTTTTTTTTTTTTTCTGTCTTCCAGACCATGAGTAAGTGTGTCTTGCATGTTCAAGTGTAGGGCAGAGAACCTGACACCCAGAGGGCACGCGGACACCACTGCAGGGACCTGCCGGGGTTATGGAAATTAAAAGTACGCTGTCCTCACATTGCTTTCCTATCTGGTTTTGTTTGTTTGTTTTGGTGGTACTGGGGTTCCTGGAAGCCCTTCTACCTCCGGGCTACACTCCCAGACCTATTTTATTTTTGGAAACAGGGTCTCTTATGCCAGCGTGGCTGGCTTCGAACCTGCACGATCCTCCTGTCTCTGCCTCCCAAGCGCGGGGATTACAAGCGTGCGCCACCACGCCCGGCTGTTTTTTTTTTTTAAATAGTTTTTGTTCTCTACAATCCCAGGAAATATTTCTATTTTATAGGGAGAAAATTCCGAGTCAGAAAGCCTTCAAACGTGCTCAGAACCATCTAGCTCATTAGGTATAAAGCGAGCTCTCTTGGCCCCAACCAAGACTCTGCAGTTTTTCTTCAGCATATGCACTGGGTCTGAAGGGAAGCGGGAAGGCTTCGGTGCTTTTAAGCCCACGCAGTGGAATGTAAAGAAGGTGCTCTACCATCTTCACGCCAATGAAGTAGCATTATTATGTTGTTAGAATTTAGATGCAATTTATGATACCCGAGGGAAGAACAGTATGAAAAGGGAATACAGAACAATGGGAAAGATTTGGGTAAAATATCTGAATAACTACTGAATAGTCTTAGGATCAGAAAGAAATTCTTTTGGCCCTCGAAGGAAGACAGAGTAGAAGACTCAGGGTTTCAGGCAACTCCTGCTGCGTTACATGGCACCTCAATGTTTAGTGACTTAAACAAGAACCATTTCATATGCTCTCACTTCTCTGGACTAGGAGCCAGGCAGGGGTCTGCGATGATGGACCGTGTGGTCTTGATGGGCCCCCCCTGGGGCCGGAGGATCCGACATGGCTTCATCCATGTGTGGGGGCCTCAGTGCTGCTGGGTGGCACCTCGGCTCTCCTCCATGTGGTCGGTTGGTCTCTGTCTCTCTCTTTCTGCGCATCTCTGTCTTCCTGTTGAACAGTTAGGTAGTCCAGCTGCGCTGTTTTGTGTTTTGTTTTGTTTTGGTGGTACTGGGGGTTAAGAAACAGGGTTTCTTAAGCCAGCGCGGCTGACTTCGAACCTGTGCGATCCTCTTGTCTCCACCTCCCAAGCGCGGGGATGACAAGCGTGCGCCACCACGCCCGGCCAGCTGCAGTGTTTTTTTAATGTGACAGCTGTCTTCCAAGAGGGTGGAAGGGGTCACAGAGCATCGTTTTTGTTTTATTCTGTTGGTTAAGGTCAGAGGGCCAGCCTGGATTCAAGGAATTAGGAAGTAGTTTTACTCTTGATAGCTGAATGGCGCAGATACATTGCCTGCGCACACACACACACACACACACACACACACACACACACACACACACACATGGGAGGCTGAGGGAAGGAGGCCAGGCCAAGCAAGTCCACGCTGCATGACTCTATTGATAAGATTTCCTAGAAAAGGCAACCAATCTGCAGTGAGAGAAAGCAGGTCACTGGTCACTTGAGGCTGGAGGGCAGGACTTCCAGATAAAGGGAACTTTTGGGGGTGATGGAAATGTTCTACACCTTGATTGTGGTGGTGTGTGCAGAGATGTCCACATTGCTTGAAATGTGTGCCTTTTGTAGTGATTATAAAAGCAACATACCTGAGAAACACAGGGAACGTGAGGTAGGAGGAGTTGAGACCATTGCAGAAGTCATCTGTCATACATAAACACTTAGATCTGAAGGGACCTTGGTCCAGTTTCTTCATTTTACAGATAAGGACAATGAGGCCCCAAGAGAGGAACTTGGCAATGTTGTCCTGGTCGTCAGTACCCAAAACCAGGATTAGCGTCCATTCTCGCGGGGTCAGAGAAAGGGTGTCCTGGCAGGAGGCGGCCGAGACTCACCCAGCTGCGAGCGTGGCTGGGGATACGGCGGCCCACGGGAGCCCTCAAGTTCCAGGGCCTGCAATGGTCAGTGAAAAGTTACCAGCAGAGATTTCTGTGCTCTGCTCCTCATTCGGGAGACCACGGAGAAGCTCCTACGACGACTCTGTGAGCTGGTGTCTACAGAGAGGAGAACGGAACAGTGTTTATAAAGAACATTTTGAAGAGCAGCTAAGCCAGGCGTGGTGGTGTGCGTCTATAATCCCAACATCCGGGAGGCTGAGATCGGAGGATCGTGGTTCGCGGACAGCCCCGGCTACTTAGTGAGGCCCTTCACGACTTAGTGAGACCCTGTTTCAAAATAAAGAATAAAAAATAGGGCTGGGGGTGTAGCTCAGAGGTCGAGTGTCCCTGGGTTCCATCCTCAGACCTGCAAAAAATAAATAAATAAATAAATAAATAAATAAATAAAAATAAATAAAACAATTAAAAAGCGCGGCTATGTCCTCATCGCTGCCCATGTGTCTGCGGAGGGTGTGGGGGAAATGACCAGGAGGGCTATAGAGCGGCATCATTATAATTGCAGAATTGGGGATTGGACCCAGAGGTGCATTGCCACTGAGCTCCATTCCCAGCTCTTTTGAAATGTTCTTTGAGTCGAGGCCTTGCTGAGCTGCCCGGGACGGTATCCAACTTGCAATCTTTCTGTCTCCGCCTCCCAAGTAGTTGGGATTACAGGCGTGTGACACCATGCTGGGATAAACGTGATGATTTGCTTAGGCTTTACTAAATTCGTGAACTTGCAAGGTGAGAATGATTACTTGCTTTTGTAAAGTGCTCCACAGAGCAGAGTCGAAGTAAGAAATAGTATCGCAAACCATAATAATCTGCAAATGTTAGTACATAAGCACTTAAAAAGTGAACGCAATCTTCCCTCTTGTTAGCATTCTTTCCTCACTCCGAAAAAAATGGCATGGATCCTTGTCCCAGGTGTCTCCGACATTTATAAGATATACTGAACTCCTTTGGATGCCAGAGAACCTTTCAAAAAGTATTTCTAAGCCGGGCGTGGTGGCGCATGCTTGTTATCCCAGCATTCGGGAGGCTGAGGCTGGAGGATCGCGATTTGCGGACAGCCTCAGCTACTTAGTGAGGCCCTCTGCAACTCAGTGAGACCCTGTTTCAAAATAAAGAATAAAAAATTGGGCAGGGGGTGTAGCTCGGAGGTCAAATGCCCGTGGGCTCCATCCCCAAATCCACAAAAAAATAAAAGTAAAAATAAAAAATAAAAAAATAAAAAGTATTTCTAAGAGGTGGCAGGATAATCGGAGATCAACACCCCGCTGCTGTGGGGCAGTAACCCAGAGAATGACAGATTGCACTGAGACTGGAATAGGAACTTTTTCTGTACAGTCACATTTGAAAAACGAGTGATGCAGCGGGGGAATTGTTTTGTTTTGCAAGAAAACATCACTCTTAGGCATTTCTGAAGTTTGGAGTTTTCTCCACTTTGTTTCTCACTTTTCTGATACCTACAACTTTTAAATTATCCTATAGCAGGCAACTTATTAAAGGAGGCGGGGACGCGTTTGCATCTGGGCGCAGTGGCTCTGTCACTACTTCCTGCTGCCGCCAGGAAGGCGGTTCTGTGAAATGCAGCTGGCCTCACCCCAAAGCCAGGTGGGAAGTGGTGATTTGTGGGGAAAACTCGAGCCCGAGAAATCTACTCTTGCTTGGATTACCTCAGCTGGTTGGGGCGTTGGTACCGACTGAGGGGACCAAAGAGGGGAGCGCACTGTGGATGCCATGGTCTCAGCCCGGGGCTCTCCTGGAGTTCAACAGTCCCACGAGATGTAGCTTAGCTTAGGCCAGAAGGTCTCAAAGTCTTTAAAAACGTTACATTTCCACTCTCAGAGCTGCCAGGTTTTGAAGTATCTGGAATACCCAACGCGTAGCATTTATTCATACCCCATGCAGCCTTCGCTTGGTAAATGCACGTGTTGGTCAGGCTTTTTTCAGGATTATTGGAAACTGTGTCCTACCTTCGGAACACATGCTGGAGCCAGCATGGCCGGACGCAGGAGGGAGATGAATGGAGCTTGTCTTCTACAGCCCCCCTGCCGGCTCCTCCCACCACCGCGCCCTCTGGGTGTTCACCACATTGGTGAGGTAAGGGTACCCCTGGGGTTATGAGGACTCCCCGTCCAGGTCACAGGTTTGGCCAGACACGTGGCGCTGGACAAGTAAGACTGACAGCAGTTGATGAGTAATATTCACTCCTAGGCAAGGGAGGGAGAGGGAAAGGGGTACGGCACACACACATCAAATGGTGGTTGGATATGAAGACGAATGAGCGGGCCGCGGCCGTAATCTCAGTACTTGGGAGGCTGAGACAGGAGGATTGCAGTTTCAAGGCTAGTCTCAGTAACTTAGTGAGGCTCTCAGCAACTTAGTGAGACCCTGTTTCAAAATTTTTTAAAAAAAGGCTGCAGTATAGCTCAAAGGGAAAACACCCTGGCTTCAATCCATAGTGCCACAAACAACAAAGGCGCGGTACAAAGGCGAGGTAGCCCTGGCTCCCGTGGGCGAATGTGATGGGCTTGTTTGAATTCCAGGGAGCCCACCTCTCAGAGATCAGCAGGAATTGCACCGGTCCGTTTGAAGAGGAGGGTTGCGTGGCTGGGGACCTGAGTTAGCCACTGGAGGCCTTCCTGGGTTCCCCAGATGTTAGGGCAACGTATATTGGGCCTTACATTTAGGTCTTATTCTAAGACAGCAAAGCCAGGATATTTCTAGACCACTATCTACTACGCTCCATTCTAACTTGGAGAAAATTTTTTAAAAAGTAGAGCAGGGTGACAGGTGCAGTCCAGACCTTTTAGATAATACTTTCAAGTAGTCACAGAGCCCGCTGAGCATCTGCATGTGCCAGCCTGAGGCTAGGCACAGACTTTAAGAAAAACACAGCCATGCCCCGTGGACAGAGTCCAGCGGGGGAGCTATGGAAGGCTGTCGTAACAGTGGTGACAAGGAGACGTCCGCGTCTGTGCATCTCTGTGGGGTGTGTGCAGCTGGTATTAAAATATTAATGCGAGGTGTTATAGTGTGTCTTCAAATTCATGAGTGCAGTGCTGTGTGCCGTTTTTGATAATCGATGATAGATAATTAATTTAGTTAATAACTGGTTAAGTAATAAGTGTTTAATGTCATATATGGATTTGTGCTTGTAAGTTTTGTTTTAAATTGACAGGCAAAAAGCGGCCAAACAGGAAACACCCAGAGCAGGTGCCCAGGCCCAGCCACCTGTGTGTCTTAGATAAGAAGCCCCTGCCTATGCCTAGTTAAAGGTAGATGTTTTAGGAATTGGTTTAAGTTTTATAAGCTTGCTGTGATTAAAATTAAGATTAGTAATTGTGACAATAATATTATGTAATATAATATAATAATATTATTATAAATAATAATAAGAAATAATAACAATCAATAGTATTAGATCAGTAGTATTGTGCACCAATAGTTCAATAGTATTGGGTGTTAATTATAAGCAAGCTCAAATGGCCAATATTAACGGGCAAATTCATAGAAAAGCTAAAAAGTGTAGAGTATCCGCCCCGGCTAAGAGTACCCGCCCCTCCCAGGGCTGTAAACTTAGCTAAGAGACCCCTACCCTCGCCCTTATTATCCCAAAGACCATATGTGTAAGTTACTTCAATGTATGCAAGCTGTAAAATTTAAAACGTCATCAATGATGTGTAAGAATGATTTGCAATTTGATATAAAACTGTATAAATTCAACCCCAGACAGAGCTCTGGGCCCATGCCATTTCTGCTGTGCCAGAGGTGCTTGGGTCCAGGTTCGAACCTGTAATAAAGTGTGGCTTGACGGACTAATAATTGGCTGTGGACAGTTAGGCTCGCTACAACACTAGGCTGCCTAGCTGATAGGTTAGATATTTTAATTTTATTACCGGTGGCACGCAGTTCCTAGCTGCAGTGCAAATTGGAGAAATGGCTTCTAAGCACAGTCACCAACAACATCAGCAGTAAATAGATGCTGAAGTTGGTTCACTTCTGCAAAGTCCAAAGTCCTGTGAGTTGAATGTGAGTTCCCGAGGGTGCTTATCGTGTGGTACACGAGGTGTGGTGATACCAACACGGGCAGTGTTTTGGGGGAAAAAACCCAACTGCGTAGAATCAGTTTGCGCAATATTGATAACTCAGAACATTTTATTCTCTGTATCTTAACTTTGCATTTGAATTTTTTAGTGATTAATAATTTTCATAACCTAAAGATCATATGTAAACACTTGCATTTTCTTTTGTCAGACCTGACCAGTGCAGTCGTAGAAGCGCTCTTACCCTGCCTTCCTCCTCCAACCCCCAAGATTAAAGACTTTTTGAATCAGCTGGTCTTTAGAACTGATGGTCGCCATTAAATGTGGGCATTAAATTAAGAAAGCAGTGTTATATATAAAAGTTTAGTTTTTAAATTAATTGAAACTTTTTAATTTTTAAATGTATCTGCTACTTGTGTCAGTGTGTCTGTGTTGCTGTATGACTGGGAAGTAGGGCTGAGGGTAAGTACCAGTCTACTGAGATGCTTCTTAGCCAGATAACGTGCTGAGTGCTTCAGGCAAGCTCCATCTCCTCTTCCTGAGGTACCGGCCACAGAAGTTTTCTTATTTCCACTCTACAGATGAGAAAGTATGGCTCAGAGAAGCTAAGAAACTTGCCCACATTCACACGGCTAAGTTATCTTGGCTAATATTCTTTTCTCTTTGTCCCCTGCTTTATTCATCATTTTCTCCTTGAGATTAAGAGTATTTATGTACTTTTTTTTTTTTTTTTTTTTTTGGTGGTATTGGGGTTCCTGGAAGCCCTTCTACCTCCGGGTTACACTCCCAGACCTATTTTGTACTTTTTTATTTTTGGAAACAGGGTCTCTTAAGCCAGCAAGGCTGGCTCCGAACCAGCGTGATCCTCCTCCTCCTGTCTCTGCCTCCCAAGTGCGGGGATTACAAGCGTGCGCCACCACGCCCGGCCTATGTACTTGTTTTGAAACAGGGTCTTTCTCGGTTCTGAGAGCCCCACTAAGTTGCTGAAGCTGTCCTCAAATCTGTGATCATCCTGTGTCAGCCTCCCAAGTGCTGGGATTGCAGGCATGTGCCACCACACCCGGTTTTATTCTTTAAGACAGTGTCTTGCTAAGTTCTGAGGCTGGCATCAAACCTGCAATCCTCCCGCCTCAGCCACCTGAACAGTGGGATGACTTGTGATGCTGTGTGTGCCTGGCTGTTAGTGAGTGAGCCTCTTGAGAGCGGTCTTTCGTTACTCTTTGGGGCTCTCGTTGCTTCTTAACTCGAGGGGATATATAATGAATGTTTGTTAGATAATCTTAGCACGTCACTTAATTGTCAATGTCTTACACTTGTGACCTCCTTAGGCTGGAAACTGAAGGTAATTTGCCAGTGTTTTCCAAGCTCACCTTTGGGATTGACCATCCAGTAGCCATTTGAAAAAAATGTTTGGGAACACATCTGGAAGCTTAAAACAATAAAAAGAAAAGTTAAAAAAATGTGGCCAAAGACTGAAGTCAAGGACGAAAAAAATTGAGACTTAAATTTAGAAAATGGCCGGGCGTGGTGGCGCACGCTCGTAATCTTAGCATTCGGGAGGCTGAGATTGGAGGATCGCGGTTCAAGGACAGCCTCAGCTACTTAGTGAGGCCCTCTGCAACTTTATGAGACCCTGTTTCAAAATAAAGAATAAAAATAGTTCAGGGGGTGTAGCTCAGAGGTCGAATGCCCCTGGGTTCCATCCCCAATCTTCAAAAAAAAAAAAAAAAGAAATAGAAATGATAAAGCTGGGCATGGCGGCACACATATGTAATCCCAGTACTTGGGAGGCTGAAACAGGAGGATTGTAGGTTTGAGCCTGGCCTCCACAACTTGTTGAGACCTGTTTCAAAATAAAAAATAAAATAGGGCTCAGGGTTTAGCTCAGAGGCAGAATGTCCCTTGGTTTACTCCCCATTCCCTGGTAATTAACACACACACACACACACACACACACACACACACACACACACACACACCCAGAATTGTTGGTACAGTTTGGGTTTCACTCTGTGGCCTAAGGAACAAATGGAGAAACCAAGAACCCATGGAAGAAAATTTCTAGAACACTTAAGATCAAGTCACAACCCCTGGTGGTTCCAGAAGACAGGATTTTCAGACATGAAAATACACCCCGACTGAATATTCCCTGAAGCCCCTTCCACAGCTCACAGGCACCTGACTGGCTTCCCAGGGCCAGGAAGGAACCTGCCTGGTGTGCTCTTATCCACGGTGTCCGTGTGGCCTCATGAGATGAGATGTCACGTGGGCCCGGAGATGAAGCCCCTGACTGAGGCTGCCATCTGATTTGACGGGTGAGGTGTTAGTCACTAAGGCTACCATTTACCATCACGGCATGCCCAGTGTGTGCCAGGGGCAGTAGTAAGTATTTAATACAAGTTATCAGATTTAATCCTCGCAGAACCAAATGAAACCGAGGCTCTGAGAAGAGCAGTTTATACTTGAAGGCTCTGTCTGCTGAACTTCAGAGCCCAGGCATGTTGGAAGGGGCTGCACCAGGGAGCTCGCCAGCAGGGAAGGGGTGTTAGAAAGTCGCAGACACTGAAGCGTCTACAGTGTCACTCTGGAGCTGTGCTCTGGAAATAGCTAAGAAAATGACGAAGGCAACAGACGGGCTCAGGAGGACCACTGGCCCAAGACCCACTAGGATATTTTAGCAGAAACTCAGCATTCAACCAACAGTCAGAATAAAAGGCCCAAAAGGTAAACTAACTTTCAAGGGACAGCTGACTATCAGTAAGAAAAACTCACTTCCAAGAAGGTAAAAGCTGGGGACTTGCCGTGCGGGGTCTAGCGCCTGCTCGGTACGTCTGGACTGTGAACCTGTCCTGGCCTCAGTTCTCGTGCCCAGCTTGGCTGCCAGTCGCCTTTCCAAAACGTTGGTGCCACTGAAAATTCTTTGAGGGCAGTGGCTAAGCTCCTGACAAGATGCCCACACCAGCCAGTCCTGGGGACGGATTCGTCCCTGCTGTGAAGCAGCAGCCTGCCTGAGAGCTGCCTGGGTTCAATCACCAGTACCCAAAAAAATTACACACACACACACACACACACACACACACACACACACACACACACACATACTTATGGCAGGCCTACTTTTCTGTATGTATGTTATACTTTAGTACAATTTACAAAAAAGGTACAGTATGATCTCTGAAACTTTTCTATTAAAGAAAGTCTTTGCTATGACAAGCTAACTTGACACTATTTACTAGTAGAAGTGGCCTAAATTCTGAAATCTTGTAGCATTTATAATTTATAAATGTTATGATACTTTGTGTTATTAGGAAGGATTAGTCCTAAAATTTTTTTCTTTCCTTTTTTTTTTTTCTTGGAGGTACCCAGGGTCATTCTACCTCCAAGCTACACTCTCAACTCTATTTTATTTTACTTTTTGTTTAGAAACATGGTCTCGCTAGCTTGCTAAGAGTCTCACTTCTTGCTGAAGCTGACCTGGAACCTGAGATCCCCCTGTCTCAGCCTCCCAAACACTAGGATAAACAGACGTGCGCCACCACACCCAGCATCTCAAACATTTTCTAGAAAGAAATTGTCTATTTAGAACGAAGCCCATTTGCTAGCATTTTTGTAAAATGTTAGCGAGAAGCAGGTGATTTTTATCCAGCTGAAACTGCTTTCACAGCGTGTCTGCTTCCTTAGGACAAACTGGTCACTCCTTGTTGAGAAGCAGTAACCAGCTAAACCGCTCATCTCTAGCCCATCAGCTTACCACTAAATAAAGCACCAGTGCTGTAATTCTGTCTGCCAGTTTAGAATCTCAAGTGCTAGGTGGCTTCTAACAGGAATGTGTTCCTCACAGCTGGAGCTGGGAGCCCAGGGTGAGGCTGGCAGCATTCCTGGGTGGGTTCTGGGGAGGGGAGGGCCCCCAGCCGCCTAGCATGGCACTAATCCCTCACAAAAGGCCGGACATCATGACCTAGTGACCTTCATACCCCAGCTCCTAAAACCATTACGCTGGGGGTTAAGATCTCAGCATGTAAATTTTGGGAAACACAAATGTCTACAACAGTGGAAATGAAGAACCCTTGACATCTCAGGGAAGTCACCATACAAAAGTCAGAGCCCAGGAGAACTGATGGCAAGTGTCCCCCGCCTGGGCCTGCGGAAGTCATGGCACATTTACATATTCACCGCTGTAAAGGAGCTGGGCTATAATTTGGTGGGACCAGAAATGCCTTCAGTTCAGACTCTGCCAGTAACTGCTGCAGGTGGTAATCAGTGTTAGAGTCCCCTGAGCAAAGGCCAGATGTGATAATGTAAAGAATCATGGAAATCACCCCAACTCAGCCCATTAAAACGTCCCCTCCTCCTTCCCCACGCAGAGTGGCCGATTCCTCTCCTGGACAGGAGCTGACTTGTTCTCCCATCCCCCACCCTTGCCCTGCTCCTTGGATGGTTTGCTGAGTAGAAGTCATTTGAATCTCAAGGTCCCAAGCCAACTTTTCTTTCTTTTTCCCTATAACCCAGCCTTTTAAAATTTTTTAATTTTATTTGGAAACAGGGTCCTACTAGGTTGCCGAGAGTCTCACCAAGTTTCTGAGGCTGGTCTTGAACCCAGTACTGGGATTATAGGTGTATGCTACCACCCTTGGCTGGTGATCACTTTTTGAAGAAAATACAATCATCCATTACTAAATGTTTTTGGACTCTTTTGTATTGATCGATCCTTAACATATCAGTACTTAGTCCTAGAGTAGTATTTAAATGTAGATACCACAAACACTTAAACTCATGGCTGGACTGGAGGGACACCTTTTATCTCACTTTGCAAGTTCTCACTCTGAAAATGATTCATTAATTCAAGCCCCCTTTTTTTCTAGGCACCCAATAGTTTGCATTTATTTAGTATAATTGTTATGCAAAGGTTTGCTTCATGGGAGAGTTTGTATTGTTTATCACAGAGCATACTAAAGAAGGCTGGATAAGTTTTAAGTAGCACAACAGACCTGGGAAAGCAAAAAGGGCCCCCACTTAGCCCAGGCTAAGACACCCCCAGCACATTCCTTCTCCAGGTGTCTTGTGTAACAGCAATGGTAGCAGGAATGGTAGCAATAGTAATGAATATAGCTGACATTTACACAATGCTTTCTGTGTACTAGGAACTGTCTTAGGTGTTTCCTTATATTAAGCCATTTTATAAAAATCACTTTATGGAAAGGGTGGAAGCAGAAGCGGTGCGGGGACGTGTGGCTAGCAGTAGAAGGAGTCAGGATTCTGGGTAGAATCCAGACCACAATGCACTTGGAACTTACCTGGAGAGCTCCCTACACTCTGACACCTGGGTTGGACTCGCCCACCATGCCCCCTGCCTGCACTCAGAGTCTAATCTAATTGCCCAGGGATGGTTTGAATCCTTCCTGGGTGAGTCTAGCCCGCTGCCAGGGTTGGACTCGCTGGTCTGGAGCCTGGCATCTTAAGCCCCTTTTGAAAGCATTTGTGCTGATGCTGTACTGGGTTCCTATGACTTCTCCCCCACCAGGAACAATTGGCTAAAAGAACTAGACAGAAGAAGAATTCTTGGGAATAAAAGAGTGACAACTGGGTGGACTTGTAGCCGTCCGCAGGGTCTGAGGCAATTGACTCAGTTGCTCCTCTGCAAAGCAAACGCGTTGAAATGAACGATCTTCTGTTTCCTTCTGGTGCTAAGCCTCTGTGAAATCAGATCCATTAAACCCAGATTGTCCACGAGTGGGCAGTCCACAGAAAGCGTGTAATCTGAAGGCCAGTTTCCTCCAGCCAACCTTCGTATCGACTGGCATGCGCTCCAGGAATGCACATCAGCGCTACGTTTAGCCTTCGTGGAACATAACGCGGGAGGAAGGACTCATGTGTACACACGTGAAAGTCACTCGGGAGATAAATTAAATGATTTGAGGGATTATCCGCTCTTTTGGATTACCCACATCACTGCCCCTCCAATAGGGCTCATAATTGAAAGCTGCCTTGACTCTGACTGTCGACAGCTGAAGGGTCCGCGTTGCCAAGGCCTCCGGCCATGTGCCGCCTTAGGCCTGATTCATCGGCCCTCCCGGTGCCCCGTCCTGGCTTCCCATAATCTTCCCTCACTGGGGTGCCGTCCAGATCAGGAGCCCAGAAGAGAACAGCCAGTCCCCGAAATGAACAGTGCCTATGTCCCGAGGCAGAAAATACAAGCGAGAAAACTTCTCATCCCCCTGAGGACCTCTGCTCGCGACTGCTTGTTGAGAATCATAGGACCAAGAAGGGTCTGTCTATTTACACTGGCTTCGCACGTGGAGGGGTTCTGCACGACCCCTCTTCTGTCTGAACCTGTGGAGGTCGTCCCGTTATGCCAGAGACCCTCAGACGAAAAGAAAAAGCAGCCTTGGCTCAGAGGCCAGGCCTCATCCCTGGGGCCTTCAGCTTACTGGGCTACACTAGTAGTTGTGTTCAGTATTTTAGTTAGGAGTGTCAAAGAATTCCAACAGCCTTTTGTAAAGCAAGTTTTTATTTATTTATTTATTTATTTATTTATTTATTTATTTATTTTTTATTTATTTATTTAGTGGTACTGGGGATGGAACCCAGGGGCATTCTACCTCCAAGCTATACCCCCAGCTCTATTTTTAATTCTTTTTTTTGAAACAGGGTCTCACTGAGTTGCAAAGAGCCTCACTAGTAGCTGAGGCTGTTTGCAAACTGTGATCCTCCTGTCTCAGCCTCCCAAATGCTGGGATTACAAGCGTGCGCCGCCATGCCTGGCTGTAAAGTTTTTAAGTGGCTAGTTTTAGCTGGCATGGCAGCACACACCTATAACCCCAGTACTTGGGAGGCTGAGACAGGAGGATGGAAGATTGGAAACCAACCTTGGCAACTTAGTGAGCCTCTCAATATAAAAAAAATAAAAGGGTTGGAAGTGTAGCTCGGAGGCAGAATGCCCCTGGGCTCAGTCCCTAACACCAGACAAACAAAAACCCAAGAAAGTTAGTTTTCTAGTTGTATTACAAGTGTTGCTGGACGGCTGTGGCTCCAAGGGCAGAGAAGGCCTAGGGGTGGTCTCCCCTGGACCACACAACCTGAAGGAAGGATTTCTAGCCATGGAGAGGAGCCATGCAGACCCAGCGGTGCTGCTTGCCTTGGGGACTTAGAGATTCCAATGGCTTTCCTTGCCAACAAGGAGTGTCTCTGTCCCTGGGAGTCTGTCTGGGTCCTGGGTTTTATTGGCTGTACCCGCCAGGGCCCAGCTCTGCACCCCTCTGCAGGTGGCTGGGCCTCTGGAAACACCCCGGGCAAGGGCTGCTTTGCCTCACCACCAGAAAACGTTCTCCTCCTAACAGGTCCCTCTTTCCGCTTGGCAGCTCCAGTCACAGCTGCAGAATTTGCTCCATCCCAGGCCTGTCTTGACCCAGGGGTAGTGATTCCTTCCCATAGACCCAATCAGACTTCACATAAATTTCAAACAAAAAACAATTTTTTTTTTTGGTACTGGGGATGGAACCCAGGGGCATTTTACCTTCGAGCTACACCCCCAGCCCTATTTTTTATTCCTTATTTTGAAACAGGCTCTCACTGAGTTGCAGAGGGCCTCACTAAGTAGCTGAGGCTGTCCAAGCACCGCAATCCTCCTGTCTCAGCCTCCCAAGGGCTTGGATTACAAGTGTACGCCACCAGGCCTGGCTTCAAACCAATCTTTTAAGAGTAGGTCCTATCTGGGAGGCACCTGGCAGGAGAGAAGCCCCTCTTAGAACTCAGCCTTTGGAGTGGATTCCTGCGGTGACCTTGCTCAGAGCTTTACATGAATACAGTTGTAAATTGATTGTAGGGTTCATCATAATGGGCTGAAAATACAGCTTTCCTGTGCAGAATGGCTAGAGTCTGCTTAGCGCCCTTTAGCCTGGTCGATCAGATGCCCCTGGGGTCAATGAAAAAACCTGAGCCTGTGATTCTGGTCCCCTCAGTGAGGTCTGTGACACCTGGACACCGGGTTAGGCATAGATTTGTGCCATAAAAACAGGCTACTCTGGAATCTAACCACGCAGGTGCTTCCTTTCCTGCCTATAGATAAGTTTATTGTCTCGATGCTTTCTTCTAAAGAACAATTTATTTAGCCCCTAGAAAACACATCGATTTTTAAATGATCATACAGCTTTATAAAAGAACTTCAGCCTCGTCTGTAATTGTTTTGCTGGTGCACACAAGCCACAGATTTACCGGGGCATAAAATGCCAAATTGACAATTCTCTTTATCTGTTCACTAAATTACTTTATAACTTTATCTGTCGCCCTAAGAATACTAGTTGAGAAATATGGTGACCTATTAAATTTTACAAGCCATGGAAAGGGTATAAACTGAAAGCAGAAGATAATGATTCTTCACTCATTAAATAGTCAAGGAAACTGATATCATCCCATATGGCTGGCGAGAATTGCTTTCAAGTAGGAGGAAGAGGTTTAATTTTGTTGAGTGGTCACGGCCTCACACTCCTGTACTCGGGAGGCTGAGACAGGAAGATCGAAGGTTCGCTGCTAGCCTTACCTACTTAGTGAGGCCCTTCGCAACTTAGTGAGACCCTGTTTCAAAATAAAGAATAAAAAATAGGGCTGGGGGTATAGAGGGAGATTGCCCCTGGGTCCAATCCCCAGGACCACACAAAAGAAGATTGTTATGATTATTCTCACATGTTAATTGTACAGATTAATGGGCTTCACTGTGATAGCTCTACCCATGCAAAGGCTGCTCACTGGTCACGTCCATCTTTCTCCTAACTTCACCCCTCCTTCACGGCCTTCCCAGACCTTAGCAATCTAACAGGAAAAATTTTATGCACAAAGTTACAGTACTCTACTTAACAATAAAAATGATGAAAAACTTAATATAAAATTACACGGGAATGGTTAAATGCAATTAAAAATGGCTCCAGTAAAGAACACTGAAAATGTTTATGACATACTGCTAAGAAAAAAGCAGAATATGAGACAGGTATGGATTAGAACAGGAATTATAGCTTTTTAAAAAAAATCTAGAGACAGGCGTGGTGGCACACGCTTGTAGTCTCAGTGCTTGGGAGGCTGAGGCAGGAGGATCGCACGGGTTCGAAGCCAGCCTCAGCATTTAGTGAGGTTCTCGGCAACTCAGTGAGACTCCGTTTCCAAATAAAATATAAAATTGGTCTGGGAGTGTAGCCTGGAGATGGAAAGCCCCTGGGTTCCACCCCAGTTCCACACACACACACACACACACACACACACACACACACACACACAAAATAAATAAATAAATAAGGTAAAATAAAATAAAATAAAAAAATCTATGTATAGCCGGGTATGGTGGGGCATGCTTGTAATCCCAGTACTTGGGAGACCCAGACAGGAGAATTGCAGGTTTGGGGCCAGCCTTAGCTACTTAGGCCCTCCGCAATTTAGTGAAAACCTGTTTCAAAATAAAGAATAAAAAATAGGGCTGAGGTGCAGCTCAGAGGTAGCATGCCTCTGGGTTCAATTCCCAGCACCCCCCCCCACCAAAAAAAATCTATGTATAGAATGTACTTCTGGCAACCTCCTTCTTGGCTGGTGGAGGCTTCAGAGGTGCTGGAGGTTGGAGGTGAGGCTGGCCGTGTGCACTGCTCCGCGCGCCCTGCCCCTGCCTTCTTCATGCTCACGGGATGCCCGCCTCCTCCCCATCTCTGTGCACCCAGTGTTTCTCAGCAGGTGTTTTCTGTGCCATGAAGCTGACCATTAAAGGCATTGCAGTCCCCTCTAATTTGCTGGCGCTTCAATTTTTTAAAAATATTTATCTGGGGCAGGTTTTCCATATATAGTGAGACGCAAACTCCTAGGAGCTTCATGAAATGTATTTCATGAACAGATGAAAGTTGCAGCTACCCAGATTCCTACTGCAGCCCTGGGGAACCTTGCAACCCGTGCTTCCTGACCCCACCCGGAGCGGGATGAAGTGTGTGACAGGAGCTAACTCCTGATGCACGACACTGATGTTGGCAGCTTACGAAAGAACTTGGAGGTGGTGTTCGGCCTGCAGCCTGGGTTGCCGCCCCCCCCCCCCAGCTTCGCCACCAGCCTCCACTCTCTGTGTTTTGGCCTCAGACTGGACCCTGGCTCATATTAGACAGCAAGTCCAGGAGCCTTGGGAAGCGGGGCACGGCAAGGGTGTAGCCGGCAGTCAGGACAGTGCACAGAGGAAATAGAAATGTACGCAGAGCCTCCGTGATTACAAACGGACGGGCGAAGGCGGGCCAGGTTCACAGGAGGGCCGCAGGGTTATTTCTGACAATACAAAATTAATTTACATGTAATATATTTAAAAATAGCAAACAACCCCTTATGTTATTTGACATCACTTAAGGAGAGCTAAAATTGAATTTTAAAGTGGTTCCTGAGCATATTCAACTAGGTTTATTATTTCTAAAAATGCTCTGTGTAATCATCGTACTTTATTGTTGAAATTGCCTGGTTTTGTTCTACAAGTATATTAGATTCATAATTAAAACACTATTGTCTGCTATACCACCACAGCATTTTCCCCAAGGCAGAGGCTTAAAGAAATTCCTCTGTACTTTCAAGGATGAGCGAGCGCTCTTTCAGGAGACGGTTCCCTCCCTCCTTCCCGCACATGAGTGAGGGAGCCTTAACTTATCGACAAGATCCTCTGGGGGAGCTGCCAGCAGGATCAGAGGGACCTCGGGTGAAGCTTATGCACACGACTGGAAATAGTCCTTACCCTGGCCAGACAGTGAGAAGTCGCTCCAGACTACACCCTTCTGTGGTTTCAAGGTGGCGTCGATTTCTAGGGCTTATCAATGAATCATCACAAAAAAAATAAAGATATTAAAATGCACATGCGAGTGTGTGTGTGTGTGTGTGTGTGTGTGTGTGTGTGTGTGTGTGTTAAGCTCAGTGGTAGAGTGAAAGCTTGCATTGAATTTCATCCCCATCACTGCAGAGGGGAAAAAAAAGAAGCTCTAGTGTGGCCGGACTGGCTGGTCTGTGTTCTGCCTTGTGGTTTGGGGAGGGATGGAGGCTGAGAGGAGCCATGGGGAGGAGCGAGGAGGGTTCCCACTCCTTTTGCCATACCTGGCCAAGCCCAGGAAAGCCGAGTCACAGGCAGCAGAAACTGGGTGGACGCGTGGCTCGAGGGCAGTGGAGAGGAGCCAGGAGCATTCCTCCTGTGGTCTCTGCCCTCCACCAACCAGGTGGTCAAACATCCAAGGAGAGTTCTGGGGGTGCTGCTTTTGGAACGCCCAATAATTTCACCCAAGAAACAGAGCTCTTCCCCAGGTTCCTCCAGCCTCCAGGAGCCAGCCTTTGGGGCTCCAGGAAGACCAAGCATGGGGCTTAAGTTAAAGGCTCCCAGCCTCCCGGCGTTCCTGTGTGGCCCACGTTACCTCCTTTGGTTTGGTCTTCAAGGAAAGCCATATTGGTAAACTGGCCTTGCTCAGAGCAGAGATGTGGGCATTGCCACCAAGAACAGTTTTTATTAGTCCAAATCCCCATCACGAAAAAGGAAGTTATCATTAACTGGCTTTCCACTTTTGCTGGCTGCTCAGAGCATCTGACAGCAGGAAGGACGCCCTGCTCCGCAGAGCTGATGTCCCGCTGGCCAAGGGCAGGCTCTTAACACCTCCGCTGGACCAGGCAGCCCTCACGCAGGCCCATCTGTGACGTTGGTGGGCCGTGACGGATTGAAATAGTCCGAGGACTGCTGCTGGAATGAACACACCTGAGGAGCCGGGGGCCTGTTCTGTTGGGCACGCCAGGATGGAGGGAGGAGGGGGGCCGGGCAGGCCTCTGTACATGCCGTGTGCCAAACAGGAGCCCAGGCTTTTGCACAATTCCCAAGAGGAGCTCTGGGCTGGAAGGCAGGAATCCTTCCAGGGGTGGAGGTAGTTCTTGAAAAGATAGAATGGGAGCCAGGTAATCAGATTATGGAACAGAAAGGTCAAAATGAAACAAGGCTAAAGAATACACACACACCACACATCACACACACACACACACACACACCACAAGAATACATATATTTAAATTTTTCTAAACACTTGAAGTGTCAAAAAGAAAAACACAGGAGATAATATACAATCAAGTGTGTTCCTCAGACTCCCAGAGGACAGAGCTGTTTGTTTAAAAACAGAAGGGAAAATCAGTGTTACTAAGCGGTGCTGTCTGCCAGGAATAGTTAGGTGCTTTTTATTTCCTTCTTGGTGCTGGGACTGAACCCAGGCGCATTCTGAGTTACACCTCCAGTGCTGTTTCATTATTATTATTTTGCGGGTCTGGGGATGGAACCAGGAGCATTTGACTTCTGAGCTACACCTCTAGCCCTATTTTTTATTCTTCATTTTGAAACAGGGTCTCACTGAGTTGCAGAGGGCCTAAGTAGCTGAGGCTGTCTGAGAACCGCTTTCCTCTGGTTTCAGCCTCCTGAATGCTGGGATTATAAGCGTGCACCGCCACACCTGGCTTTATTATTTTTTTAAAAATTGAAACAGAGTTTTGCTAAGTTGCTGAGGGTACGGCTGGCTTCGAATCTGCAACTCTCTTGTCTCAGCCTCCTAAGTACTGGAATTACAGGCATACACTACCGTGCCTGGCTTATTCGGTGCTTTTGAAGGTTGGGTTTCTTTTTTTGGGGGGGGGGGTACTGGGGTTCCTGGAAGCCCTTCTACCTCCGGGCTACACTCCCAGACCTATTTTTACATTTTTATTTGGAAACAGGGTCTCCTAAGCCAGAGCGCATGGCTGGCTTCAAACCTGCGCGATCCTCCTGTCTCTGCCTCCCAAGCGCGGGGATTACAAGCGTGCACCACCACGCCCGGCAAAGGTTGGGTTTCTAACAAAGCATGGTATGCGGCACCCACATTCTCCTGCTCTGACCGATGGACTCATGGTTACATCCCAGCAGGACAGGCACAATACCCCAGTTACAGCACCTACAACCACCACAATACAGCTAATGTTTACTGAGTACCAAGAGCAGGCACTGTGATAAGCCTCTTACCACACCAGTCAATTAAGAACTGTCCTCAGTCTAGTCCCGAGGACTTCCCATTACAGAGGTATGTGCCCATCCCATGTTCTGCCTCAACAGGCTGTGGCCTAGGTCATACAGCTATAGAAAAAAAGTATCTGGGGCCAAAATTCCCAATCTATCTGACTTTATAGCCCCTACTTATAATAGAGCAGGTTATCTTGTATTAAATAGGAAGGCGTAATCCAGGTGTGGTGGTGCATGCCTGTAATACTAATACTTGGGAGATCGAGACAGGAGGATTGCAGGTTCGAGGCCAGCCTCAGCAACTTAGCAAGGCTCTCAGCAACTTAACATGACTCTGTTTCCAAGAAAAAAATAAAACAGGGCTGAGGGTATATCTTAGAGGCAAAATGCCCCTGGGTTCAATCCCCAGCACCTCAATAAATATGGGAGGGCCATGTCAGGAGAATTTCCACAGAACACAGGGACCAACACAGGCAGCTTTGGTGGAAACCTCTCTCAGACAGAGCCTCGGGCTCCCCGACTCGTGGCCAAACCTACAAGGTGCTCTGAGCCGAGGCAGAAAAGGAAAATTCCACCGGGCCTGGAACCCAGAGGGGGTTTGGGGTCCCACCGACCCTCCCCTGAAGCCCCAGTGCTGGGGGGAGCTCTGGACTGTGACCTGAGAAAGACGAAGATGTGCTATTGCTTGGACACCGCTTCTGCTGCTGCTCAGGGTCCGGGGGAATCTGGCCGGCGCGCAGCCTGTGGGAGCAGGTGTCCGGCTGATGGACCTCCCATCGCCAAAGAGGCGTTCTCAGACCTGGAGTCCAAGCTTTTCTGATGCAAAGGTTGCCTCTTCGTATAAGACTTTGCAAAGTGTTGAATAAATTTCAACTTTGAATCTTTTCTATGATGAGGGCAAATATTATTAAGAGATAGGGGTCTTGACAAATTCCCCTTTCCTTAGCTAATCCTTTAATTCTTGGGACACTTCTCCAAGAAAGGAGAAACTTGTCCCACTCCCATTTTCCCCAGCCCTACCTTTAGTGCTGGCAAGGACTCTACCCTGAGCCGCACCCAGCCCACCACTGCCAAGTGTGTGTGTGTGCGTGTGTGTGTGTGCGTGTGTGTGTGTGTGCGTGTGTGCATGTGTGTGTGTGTGCGTGTGTGCATGTGTGTGTGGTTTGAGCCCAGGGACATCCTAACTCTGAACTATACCACCAGCCAGATTTTATTTTTTATTTTGAAACAGAGTCTTGCTAAGTAGCCGCGGCTGGCACGAACCTGTGATCCTCGCGTCTCAGCCTCCCAAGTCCTGGGTTACAGGCGTGCTCTGCCACCCAAGCTAATCGCTGCCATTTTTCAAGCGCACTGAGTATGCTCACAGGTTGCCCACTGCCTTCGCTAACACTGGCAGGTCTTAGCTTCGGCGACTCTGACCCCTCCCAGGCCATTTGGCAGCTCAGTTTTTCAGACTTTGTAGACCAGGAAGGTAACTGCAAGAGACCCCATGACTGGCTGTCCGAGCAGGCTTTCCCCTGGCGCTCTGTGCTTCCTCGGCCTGGCTCCCTACACCCCTGGGGCTGCACCTCGCCTCTGCTCTTCTTGCTCACACAGGCTCCTCCCTGTGTGCTCCTCCACTCTGAGCCTCCAGGAAGCTCAGGAGCCATACCCTCCCTTCCGAGCTGGAAGACTTGCCCGTCAGCTAACACGGCATCAGACATTCTGAAGCCGAGACAGGATTTTGTATTAATGTTTAAATGCCTTAAATAAATCCTTGAAGAAGGGCCGTTGACAGCCGTCAGCATTTCTATCTGAAGTTCAAACCAGCAGAAAAGTGGCCTCATGAGAAGCAGTCTATTTAAAACCAGTGAGATAGATTAGAATCCAGTGGGACAGATTAAAATGCAGTGAGATAGATTAACATCCATGGCAACACACGCTGTCACTTTAAAAATGTTCCCAATCCCCGAGGTCCAACAGAATGTGTGTGGGGTCCCATTGCTGGCACCCAGCCTCAGCAAAACACACAACAAGCAAGTAGAACAGGCCTACATGTTGACTCAGAGAGAATAAACATTACATTATTTTTATGTTAGAAAGAACTTCATGAGTAGATGAGGTTCTAGGTAGCCAGCTTCCGGACTGTGCAGTGTAGGCATTTTTCTGAATTGTATAATAATAGTTTGCATGAGCAAGAACTTAATTCAAGCCAGGCACAGTGGCACACACTTGTAATCCCGGCACTGGGGAGGCTGAGACAGGAGGGTCACAGGTTCGAAGCCAGTCTCAGCAACTTGGAGAGGGCCTCCACAATATAGTGAGACCCTGTTTCAAAATAAAGAATAAAATAGGGCTGGAGGTATAGCTCAGAGGTAGAATGCCCCTGGGTTCAATCCCCAATAACACACACACACACACACACACACACACACACACACACACACACTCTCAGTGGTGGGCTGGAGGGAGAATGCGGACATCTGGAAGTCAGTGTATTGGGTGCCACTAGGGGATCTGATGAGCAACAGACCCGCCCACCTCTATCCCCTGTGCTGGAGCATACGCAGGAAGGAAGAGAGGAGGCAGGGGGACAGGGAAGGCCCGAGGGAGGGCAGGGCAGCAAGTCCGAGCCCCAGCCTCTGGTTTTATCTTGTTTGCTCTCCTCACAACCTTGAGGGAGGGGCAGAACCCCCCCCCCCGCAGGGAACAGACTTGGCCAGGATGAGAAGTCAGGGAGTGGGGACCCAGCCAGTCCTGCCGCTGAGCAGGGGCTGCCCTGCATCTTGGACTTGCTCCTCCGCTGTCCCGCTGCCCTTGGGGTCACAAATGGAATAACTCAGGAGGTCTCTGTGATGGCGGGCGGAGCCTAATGGTGTCCGAGATCCCCGCCTCACGACGGCCTCTGGTGCCACTGAATGCCTGGTGGGTTCTGCACGGACTCAGCCGGTGCGCAGGAAGCAGGGCCTGGCCTGCTCCTCCCTGCTGAGCAGTTGCACGGGTTGGGAAAGGCGCAAAAGGGAAGAAACAGATGTTTGTTGATCCTCCGTCTTCCTGATAAGAGATTCCATTGCCCGTCCGCCAGCTGCCCCGCCTGGGCCTCAAGCTCCAGTCAGAGTCTGACCTGGGTACCTCACCCCTAATCTTCAAAACTCGGGGTCTCCGCTTCTGCCCTGGTAGCAGGCAGGGGATGGAGGCTCTTTCAGGTGGTGGGAGCGGCTGGCTCGGGCCTTGGAGTGGATTTCTTTCTCTGATATGTAGATCATCTACACACAGCGCTACACCTATTTTGACTACCACCATCTAAGGTGGTGAAGAGTTGCCGTAGCAACCTGATTCTGCATCCGCTTGACAGATTCATGCTCGCCTGGTTTGAAAAGAAAATTGGACATTTAATCCCCACCAGAGAATGTATGCAGAGGAGCTGGCAGTAGCAACAGATACCAGCTTCATTATTATTTTTTTTCACTTTTTAATGCGAGTTGAAACGTAGACTAAAGGGGAGAAAACAGTATAATGAAGCTTATACTACCTCAAGCCTCAAGTGGCCAGCATGTGGCCCATCTTATTTCTTTTATACACTCTCTCATTCTCCAGACCCCACCCGCTACATCATTTTTACTGTTATTTGGGTTCTGGGGATTTGAACTCGTGGTCTTGTGCACACTAGGCACATGCTCTACCACTGAGCTATGCCTCCAGCCCGGCTGCAGTATTTTAAACAAACCCGAGATATCTTTTCATCTCACCTACAAATACTTTGCTATGATCCCTAAACAATGAGGACTCTATTTTTTTCTTTTTTTGGTACTGGGGGTTGAACCCAGGGGCATTCTACCTCTGAGCTACAACCCCAGCCCTATTTTTTATTCTTTATTTTGAAGCAGGGTCTCACTGAGTTGCAGAGGCCTCACTAAGTAGCTGAGGCTGGCCACGAACTTGCAATCCTCCTGTCTCAGCCTCCCAAGTGCTGGGATTACAAGCGTGAGGAGGCGCCACGCCTGGCTTTTAAGGACTCTATTTTTAGTAAATTATTCATATAAATAGTAAATAAAAAATAAGAAGCAAGATTTCAGAATATAAATTATGCCACTCTCCCCACACAAATTATTGGAAATGCATCTATTCATTTTTCTTAATGGCCCTGTTTCAGACACAGTTTATATTTTGGCTTCAAACATAATAGAACTATGTAGCAGGCAAAGTTCTAAATTTTCATGAATTATCCCATTGAACCTTCACACCAGATCAAATATTATTCCATTTTGCAGATGAGAAAAATGAGGCCCAGGAAGGCTTATTCATAATTTGGTCATCATCAGACACATAAACACATCATCAAACATATAAATGGAGATGCAGCTGAGCTGTAGAGCACAGGGACCTGCAAAGCCCCAGGTTTGATCTCCAGCACCACCCAAAAAAACCAAAAAATGGCCAAACTCATTGCTTTTAGACCCTAATCGGGTCTAACATGACCTTGAAACAGCTGCACGTTGAGCTCGCGGCTAGCAGCTTTCCCCAGCGCACGCTTCCCTGTGCTCTGCGTGGGATACTCACCCTTGAAACTTGTTCCCAAAATATCTTTGGGCGAAACAGATCCCTTGAAGAAGTGTGCGGGATACTCAAGGCATCTCCCCAGAAGCCCAGGCTTTATTTTGCATGTATTCTAGTAAGTCTGGGAGGCTGGACGACGGCACGGCTCCCTGGCGCTGGGCAAGGCGGGCAGCTGGCTGTCCGTCCAGCCTGGCTCTCCTGTCCTGCAGTGCTCCGCTCACTGGCCGTGTCCTCAGAGGCTCGGCGGGGCCAGGAGCCAGTCTGCCATTTGTTGGTCTGCTGTTTGTCCTTTTTCCAAATGTGAGTACTGGAGCTGGCACGTGAGAAGGATTCAGCAAATGGGGTTTTCCAGGCCGGTCTCTGAATTCTTCCTTTCAAATCAAATAATGATGTATCTGGCAGGGACTAACACACAGAATAGATCAAAGTAGCCACACAATTCAGGGAAAATACAAATTCTTAAATGGAGGAGAAAGGGGAACCCATGCTGACGGCTTGAAATGTGTAATTTTTCAGTGACTTAATAGGCACAGCCTTTGAAGGTTTTCTTTCCTTTTTTTTCCTTTTTTCTTCTTCTTCAGTACAGGGGATGGAACCCAGGGGGATTCTACCTCTGAGCTACAACCCCAGCTCTATTTTTTTCTTCTTTATTTGGAAACAGGGTCTCACTGAGTTGCAGAGGGCCTCACTAAGTAGCTGAGGCTGGCCGCGAACCGCGATTCTCCTGTCTCAGCCTCCTAAGTACTAGTATGACAAGCGTGTGCCACCACGTGCGGCTCTTTGAAGTTTTTCTCAGATAAAAATTAGAACTTTTTTATCTGAAAATTTATATTTAATGTTTCAGGACTTAAGACTCTTGAATTATTAGTATTAATAGTAATTTAGGTTTGAGATACATGAAATATGAACTTGTACGTTTCTTACACTTGACACCGTGGGATCATCCGTATTTTCTGGAACTCTTCTGATTTTTTTTTTTTTGTGTGTGACATTGAAAATAGGGGTGCCCTACCACTGAGTCCCACACCCTTTTTAGTTTGAAAGATTGAGAGAACGTCTCCCTAAGTTGCCCAGGCTGGCCTTGAATTTGAGACCGTCTTCCTCCCAGTCACTGGGAGGACAGGTGTGCCCTGCTGGGCCTGGCTTGATACAGTTCTGATTTTAAATACTTGCCCAACTCGTGAATATCTCAATTATTACTGTCAGTCAAAAAACAAAATAAAACAAGCCGGGCGTGGTAGCGCACACTTGTAATCGCAGCATTCGGGAGGCTGAGACTGGAGGATCATGGTTCGTGGCCAGCCTCAGCTACTCAGTGAGGCCCTCTGCAACTCAGTGAGACCCTGTTTCAAAATAAAGAATAAAAAATAAGGGCAGGGGGTGTAGCTCGGAGGTTGAATGCCCCTGGGTTCCATCCCCAGACCCACAAATAAAAATAAAAATGAAATAAAACAAATGCTTGCCCTATTTTTCACATATATTTACCAGATTTTGGTATAGAAATTATAATTATTCTATGTAGTGGGTTAACAATAAAACTAAGCCTGAATATTTCCTTGGCACTTGTTCTTATATGAGCTTATATTTTTCTTTTCTTTTTTTTAAATTAAATTAAATTTTTTTTTTTTTTTTGGGTGGTACTGGGGTTCCTGGAAGCCCTTCTACCTCCGGGCTACACTCCCAGACCTATTTTATATTTTTGAAACAGGGTCTCTTATGCCAGCGCGGCTGGCTTCGAACCTGCGGGATCCTCCTGTCTCCGCCTCCCAAGCGCGGGGATTACAAGCGTGCGCCACCACACCCGGCTGAGCTTATCTTTTGATCTCTATGCCATTCCACATAACAAATATTTAAAGTATCTCACAATACCTGTGTTGGGACTATAGTGAGAATGATTAAAAATGTAATTGTATCGTTTAAACAGTTACAACAGAGTGCCTTAAGAAATAAAAATAATTCTAGGCAAGCACTGTGTAAAAAACCAGAACTGCGGCGAGTTTCTCTGTCCTTTCTGCTTAATATGAAAAGATGGGAACCAGTTTAACGTTTAACATATGAAAGTTACCCTCACTTATTTCTGCGTTGATTTTTTGGTGTGAGTGTGTGATACTGGGGATTGAACCCAGGGGTGTTCTTCCTCTGAGCTGCACCCACAGCCCTATTTTATTTTTATTTTGGAACAGGGTCTCACTAAGTTAAGGCTGGCTGAGAATTTACAATCCTGTCTTGGCCTTCTAAATCTTGGGATTTCAGGCACGTGCCCCCCTCCAGGATCTATGTTCTGCGTTGTTTTGACCAGAAAAATTCAGTATGCTAAAAGGTGTGTGAATTGGTACATCCCATATATGAAGTTTTTGGAATTCTTGTCTGCCTGGCGTCTTTGCTACCGTTGAGAAATTTAATTGCTTCATGCGGTATGGCTAACGAGCCAGCCCCAAATGGAGTCTTTCCCATTGGGTTGTTTGAAAAGATACAGCATGGCTGTGTCCAATGCTTCGGGAATACAGAAACTCGTCTATGCAGAGGCCGGATGTCCAGCAAATATTTATTTCATATTTACTCTTCTCCTGAAAATATAGTCATGGGTGCTACTCCAGTTTCTTGGATTCTTGACTCCCTAAACCCACAACTGCTGTGGATTAGGGGAGCTCTAATCTAAGAACTCAAGGAGAAGACTTAAAACTCCTTGAAAAAATTTTAATGGTTAAATATTGTAAGCTAGGTGGAGAAACTACCATAGTTCTGTGCATATCTTGTTTTAAGTGTTGGAATATGTTTTCAATTTGGCTCTCACGTGTCTTTCTACGGGGTGAATGTTATTTCCCCTTTGAGCTTTCTCACGGATGGAACCAGGATTTTATTTTCACAGGAAATTGTTCTGACCTAAACGGTGTAGACGATAGCAGTACTCATGCGGTGTGCTCCGGAAAGCCTCGTAAGCAGGGTGTGTGCTTCCAAGCCCGAGAGCTCTCCTCGGCTCCCATTTTCCTTCTGTTGTGGGCTTTCTCTCACGAAGTAGGTGGGCTTCGCTCAAAATTCTTGATGATCTCTTGTGGATTGGGTATTGATCGTAGCTTCTAGAGCAGGCAATTGGAGAGGACCACAGTGGCCTCTCATGAGGGTGTCTGCCCCACCCTTCCTTGGCACACTGTCCCCTTGCACGTGCCCACAGGGGTGGCCTCCTGGTAGCCCCACACACAAATGATACATCGCTCCCACCTACCGGCCACCTCCAGAACCTGTGTTCATCTGGATATTTTCACCTTCATGTCCCTCGGACACCTCAAACCCTTGCATCTAAGATCATACAAAACATCTGCCTGGCCCGTCTCGCTCTTTCTCTGGGATTCACTCTCAGCCAAGACTCAGTCCAGCCTGCTCCCCAGAGATCTGCATGTCCTTCCTTCACCTTTCTTCTCCCATATGTATTCCTGCATCCAGTTGGTGGCTAGAAGCAGCCTCTTCTACCTCCGGGACTGACTCCCTCTCCCCACCCACAGCCCCTTCTCCGCCGGACCCTCATTTCTTGCCTGTATCCACGCTGTTGTCCTTACTGAACGCTCCTGCTGGACATCTTCTCTGGGATGCCTTTCTTGCCCACCTGCATCCATCTGAGCTAGATGTCCTACATATTTACACCAAATATGGTCCCGTGTTTGTTAATTGTTCATTTATGTCTTCTCCCAATGCACCTTAAACTCCTTGGGGCAGAAGCTGTGTTTCAGCTATGAGTGGCCAGCTCCAAACAGTGACACGTGGTCCAGTCATTAGTGTCTACTGAGGAAGTAGAAGGCAATATGCGCACGGTCCTGTGTTCTGTGTTTCTGGGGCAACCTTGGTCAGGGCCTATGATTACAGAGCATCTCCACCTGGGGCTCCGGGAGGTCCATTTCCCTTTTCTCCTTTGTTTTGAATGAGAAAGAGCAAAACCAACCGTATTTAGCGCAACATCATAGGGCAGAAATAAGCACCTGTTAAACTTAAATAGACAAACCCGGCAGGGAGATTGAAACAGGAGGATCACAGGTTCACAACCAGCCCCAGCAACTTAGCAAGACCCTCCACAACTTAATGAGAACTTGTTTCAAAATAACAAAAAAAACAGGGCTGGGGTGGGGGGCAGCTCAGAGGTAGAATGCCCTGGGTTCAATCTTCAGTACCAAATAAATAAAAATTTAAATGACAGGTTGAATAGGGCTCAAACCCAGGGATTCAGTTTTTGTGATCTGTGCAATAACGTTTCTATTTTTCCATATTGCTGACTACCTAGCACATATGACCTGGCTATAGTAGTATTTAAACAATAAGCAATAGAACGGCAATGGCAGCTATCCCTTGCTGTGTGCTTCTAAGGAGCTACGTGTTTTCTATTCTGAGTGTTATCAGATAGCTCATGTAATCCTCACAACTCTGTCAAGTTAAAATTTACAAAGTCAGCATTATTATCTGTGTTTCCAGTTAAGGGCACTGGGGTTCAGGGGAGTCAATGTCCTGCGGGCGGTCGCCCCAAGTCAGCGGTGGCGCCAGGTGTGCGCCTGACCGTCTAATTTCAGAGCCTGTATTTGTCATGACTGCCTGAATCTGTGCACTTGAGACAGTCCATGTCATGCTCTGCTCGGCTGAACGCGTGGCCAGTGAGGCACAGCTGCTGAAATATTTTGGTTTTCTAACACTTTTCTGATAGAATTAACTACTGAAACTCGGGCAAATGTCTTAAAATATCACACATGCAGCCGGTATGGCGGAGGACCACAAGTTCGAGGCCGGACTCAGCAGTTTAGTGAGACCCTGTTTAAGAAAAAAAAATAATTAAAAGGGCTGGGGGTATAGCTCAGAGGTAGACTGCCCTAGGGTTCAGTTCCTAGTACAAAATCACACCCCCCAAATCAGATGCTGAGGTGTTTAACATCGCCTTTTCCTGTAATTGCTAGGTTTTAAGCAATATGGAAAAAATTGAATTTCCTGTAATTAAAGTTAGATTTCATGGAAAAGCCATTACTTCTCAAAAACTAAGTTTTCTTCTCAAAAATTGTCATTCTGGAAGATATTTGTTCACATTACTCGACTTGTGTAGTAATTTAGGTTTCTCTGTTTTTGTGTTTGGGAAGGGATGAAAGTGTATTTAATGCTAACTTACAGGGTTTTGAGCCATCTTTTGCCATGGCAGAAGAATGGAGAATCATTCAAAGAAGCGTCCCCGGCTTGACCAGCTCCCACTGAGCGTAGCCAGAGGGTCCCACCCACTAGGCAGGTTTGTGAGTTTCTTAAAAGCAATTGTGCATGAGTGGCGTAAATTATAGCTTTAATCTGACCCTTTCTCTCTGATGGCCACTACCGTGCATTACCAACAAGCAAATGGGATCCCCACAGAAGTGAAAAGGAAATTAGGTTGTTAACACGGTGCCTTCTGCCTGTTTCACTGTTTCAAGTGTGGATTATAGTAGTGATGGGCGCACTCATGTGAAGACCTCTGTTTCCCTTTTCCTCCTTGTTCAGCACTTGCTCTAAGTTTGTTAACCTTACTTAGAAATATATCTATGAGCTTATACTTACTATGTATCACATTTTTAGGATTTAAGAAAACGTGGAATTTTTTTTTTTTTTTACAATTAGGAGAACCAGTGATCTATGACAAAATTATCAGAATGGTATTTAAAAGCAGTTAAAATATTAAGAACTATGAGCCACAGAAACTACCATTAAAACTGGCCAGCCACCCCAGCCAGCCTCCCAGACAGGATCATCTCTAGATTTGGTTTTTAAGGAGCATGTCTCAGAGAGGACGGTGCTTTCTATAGAAGAAGAAATGTTCTAAAACAGAGAAGCCAAAGGTGTTTCTGAAAGCAGATTATTCAATGTAAGTGATCAACAAGCTGACATCAGGCTAATAGCAATTTGCCATTCTTTGGAATTAAGGAATTTTAAATATTAGGCTGGAATCGAACTGTGGTGAGAAAGTGTTTAGTAGAATGTGTATATGTGGGAAAAAACTATACAAACACATTTCCAATACTGGTATGATATATTAGATATCAGATTTGATTTCTCTGTGCAAAAGTGCATTATATTAGGTGTATGTAATGATCCAAACACACACAACTGTAACTTGAGATCTTTGCATTTCGTTTTCTGTAAATTATACCTCAATTAGTAATAAAAGCAAATCTGACTTCTAAGGTCCTAAACAGGGGAAGTCTGAGGAGCTGACATAGCCACCGAAGGAGATGTGAGAGTTAAATGAAATGTCACAACCTGTGTGTGTGTGTGTGTGTGTGTGTGTGTGTGGAGAGAGAGAGAGAAAGAGAGAGAGAAAGAGAAAGGAGAGAGAGAGAGATGGAGAGAGAGAAGAGAGAGAGGGAGAGAGAGAGAAAGAGAGAGGGAGAGAGAGGAGAGAGAAAGAGAGGGAGAGAGGAGAGAAAGAAAGAGAGAAGGGAGAGGGAGAGAGAGAGGGAGAGAGAGGAGAGAGGGAGAGAAAGAGAGAGGGGGAGAGGGAGAGAGAGAAAGAGAGAGAGGGAAAGAGAGAGAGAGAGGGAGAGAGGGAGAGAGAGAGAGAGAAAGAGAGAGAGAGAAAGAGAGAGAGACATTGCACACATGCAAATGTCAATGAACTAAATAAAAACAGAGAAAGAGGGAGAGAGAGGAGGAGGAGGAGGAGGAGGAGGGGGAACGGAAGGGGTTGAAAGCCAAATGAAACACGATGTTTAGTTAATAACTACGCATTAACACTATCTCATTAATTGAGACAAATATACCACACATGTGATGTAGTTAATCAGAACTAATGTTCAGAATGCTTAACAAAAGGAAAAACTGGAGGGAGCAGAGGAGAATTCTGCAACTTTCCTATGTCTTACAGTATTCTAAACATTTAAAAAGCTTATTTTAAAAACTAGAAACTTGAAGGGTGAGGGGAAATAGACCGTGCGACTCTCGGTGCGCACGGTCCGTTTCAAGCACTAAGTGCCAAGCAGCCGCCGCGGGTTTTGTCTTTATCCACTGGGCGCTGGTACTTACTAGACTGCCCTATCAGGAGTACTTTCTTTGATAAAACAGTTTAGATGGTCATTAGTACATTATTTTGCACACATGCAAATGTCAATACACTAAATAGAAACAGTGCAGTTTTTATTTTCACCCGAAGTATAATCCTCATTGCAATTTAACGCCACCATTACTTCCTGCTTCACGCCTCCGCCCTTGGCTAGCACATTCTGTATGTACGAAAAATTCATTTCGTGCCTGCCAGAGCCTTTTCTTTTCAGGCGCGCGTGTAGATGCGCAAAGAAAACTCGTCCACACCGCCGCGATGGCCTTTTGCTAAACGCGCCTTTATACCCCAGCCCGCCATCCCGGGAGCGGGGCCGGGCCGGCGTCCATCCTTTGGGGCGCCGCCCTGGCGACGAGGCCAGCGCCCCCTTTTTTCAGTTCTGGAGCAGAGGCTGGCGGAGAGGCCGGGAGCCCAGGTAGAGCGAGATGAAGATGGGGAGGACCGGGAGGAGGAAGAGGCGGGCTGGCCGCCGGGCTGCGCGTTGCCATGGGAACCGCGGCGGCGCCCCCAGGGGAGCGGGGCGCTCACCGCCGCAGCGTCGACCCGGCCGCCGCCCCACCCCCATCGCGGTTCCTCGGCATCCCCCAAATCGGAAAACCGCGGGAAGGACGCTCTGCGGAGGCCCGGCCGAGGCTCTGGGGTGGCCGCAGCGCCCCGCGCCTCGAGCACCTCGGACGCCCGGGCGGGGACCTGCACCCCAGCACCTCGGACGCCCGGGCGGGGACCTGCACCCCAGCACCTCGGACGCCCGGGCGGGGACCTGCACCCCAGCACCTCGGACGCCCGGGCGGGGACCTGCACCCCAGCACCTCGGGCGGAGCGTGCTCCTGCGCAGAAGCACTCCAAAGCCCGGGCGGTAGTAATCACCCCTGCCCGCGTACCCTAAGAGGGGCAGAGGGGAAGACGACTTCTGTCCAATCCTGTTTCCCTAACGCACCGTCTGTCCCTGGAGGTAGAAACGTATTTCAGGAAGGCAATATATGGGTAATTAATAAATCCGTGCTGCTCAGGGGTCCGCCTCGGGTTGGGGTGCGGCTCGCGGCCTTCGGGACTCGGGGGCAGGGCTCCTCCCCAGCTACCTGGCTCCCGGCCGGCTTTTCAGCTCAGGTAATTAGGGGAGGCGCAGAAGGCCGAGGCACCACCCTCTCTGCTCAACCACGCTCCTCCCGGGTCGCGGAGCCCTGGGCTCCAGAGACCCCAGCCCCGCTTTGAGTTGGCGAATCCGCCTCCAGCGAGTGGAGGCCCGGTCGCTCCAGGCTATAAATATTAATAAATTGCAGGGCCCCAGGCTTAATTATCTCCTCTAATTGCAGCTCAACCAAAAATCCAGCCTCCTGCCACTCAGGCCGGATCCGCACCCGGTGGCTCAGTTGTCAGGAGGCTCCTTCAGCCGGCTCCAAGTCGTTCTGTGGATCGGGTTAAAACCAGCCTCCGAGGGATTCCAGCCTGTGCAGCTTGCCTTGCGTTTGGATGACTGCATTTGGTAAATCTGTCCCCAGAACTACCCCTACTCCAGTCCCCGGGCCCCCATCCCTCCTCCCCGCCCCCCATCCCTCCTCCCCGGGCCCCCCATCCCTCCTCCCCGGGCCCCCCATCCCTCCTCCCCGCCCCCCATCCCTCCTCCCCGGGCCCCCCATCCCTCCTCCCCGCCCCCATCCCTCCTCCCCGGGCCCCCATCCCTCCTCCCCGCGCCCCCATCCCTCCTCCCCGCCCCCATCCCTCCTCCCCGGGCCCCCCATCCCTCCTCCCCGCCCCCCATCCCTCCTCCCCGGGCCCCCATCCCTCCTCCCCGCCCCCATCCCTCCTCCCCGGGCCCCCCATCCCTCCTCCCCGGGCCCCCCATCCCTCCTCCCCGGGCCCCCCATCCCTCCTCCCCGCCCCCCATCCCTCCTCCCCGGGCCCCCATCCCTCCTCCCCGGGCCCCCATCCCTCCTCCCCGGGCCCCCATCCCTCCTTCCCGGGCCCCCCATCCCTCCTCCCCGGGCCCCCATCCCTCCTCTCCGCCCCCCATCCCTCCTCCCCGGGGGCCCCCCATCCCTCCTCCCCGGCCCCCCATCCCTCCTCCCCGGGCCCCCCATCCCTCCTCCCTGGGCCTCCTCCATCCCTCCTCCTGGGCCCCCCATCCCTCCTCCCTGGGCCTCCTCCATCCCTCCTCCCTGGGCCCCCTCCATCCCTCCTTCCCGGGCCCAAGTTACTAAAGCAATAGCCAGCCAGAGGGTGTGGCAAATAGGGGTGGCCTGGAGGGAGTGGGGTTCACCTGGGTTTGCCCTGGGTGGAGAAACCCAGTGGTTCCACCGGACCACACTGGGGACCCCTGGCATCCAGCAGCCTTGCCAACCCCACCTCCCCGAGGGCTGCTGGTGGCTGAGGGAGAGCCCGGCTGCACAGAGCAGCCCCTCAGGGCTCCATCACACCCTCTGCTTGCAGCAGTCTCCCCTTCCCTCTAGCCAGCCAACCTCTTTCTTGTTTGACAGGACACCAAAGCTGGTCTAGACTCTTGAGCAGGCCGCATCCAGGCGCGGGAGGCACCTGCCAAGGCCAGGCCCTGCATGGATCTGCAGCCAGGGCTGGGGAGCCCCCTGTGGAGCGGAGCCAGCAGCAATGGGAGCCCTTACAGTTCCCAGGCCTGGCCCTGGCGCCCTTCCACAACAAGGACAGGACAAGAACAAGGCCTGACAGCACCTCAGTAGGCCCCACCTTCTAGCTCCCTGCGCAGACCTGGATACTCTTCACAGGAGATGCAGAATGGAGTCTCCTCTGCCTCCTTCAGTTGGAGGCCGTGAGTGCCTACAAACCGCTGCCTAGGGATATCTATGATCTTTCAAAAACAAAATGTCTGCTTGTTAGGTACATCGCCCTTGAGATGCACCAGGAGGAGAGCTCAAAATGTGAAATGAGGATGATTTACATGAAACACCCACAGTAGCCGTGGTGCTTAGCACCCAGTGCTTAGCACCCAGCGTATCTCAGTGTGAAATGTGGGCCTATCATGGAAGCCCACTTCAGAGAAACGATGTGCTTCCCAACCTGAAAGGTCAGCATCACCGAGAAGACTGTGGTGGCCACAGAGCTTCACAGGTGCTAACTGCCCACTAAAATGGTAAAAACAAAGAAACCCAAACACCGGTATTTCAAGACTAGCTACTGAAAGTAATTATCAGCGGAGATTTAGATTTCAGAAGCAACACCAGCCTTTTCCTGAGCAAATCCAATTTTCTTGTGTAATTAATGTAGGCTCAAGGCTCTGGCAACAAATAGTTAACTGAGGCCCAGAGTCTGGTGAGGCAGGAGGTCAGTACAACCAGCAGAGAGCCCAGGGCTTTGCATCCCCAGGGCCTGCTCCACCACCAGCCCCCAGGTGGGGGGCAGTAGCTTCCAGAAGGTAACCCTGTCTGTAGGCTTCGCTTTCCACTGAGGTGGGTGGAGACAGGAGGGAGACAGCGAGGCAGTCCAGAGCCTCTTCTCCGTTCCTTATTCTCATTTGATTTTTTTTTTTTTTTTGGTGGTACTGGGGTTCCTGGAAGCCCTTCTCTCTCCGGGCTATGCTCACAGACCTATTTTATATTTTTATTTGGAAACAGGGTCTCTTAAGCCAGCGCGGCTGGCTTCGAACCTGCGCGATCCTCCTGTCTCCGCCTCCCAAGCGCGGGGATGACAAGCGTGCGCCACCATGCCCGGCGTTCATTATGATTTTTAAACTGGCCCTTTGTAGACAAAGGCAATTCACTTTTTGTTTGTTTGTTTGTCTGGGGTGTGTGTGTGTGTGTGTGTGTTGCTATAGACTGAGCCCCGGGGGCATTCTACATCCAAGCTATACCCCAGTCCTTTTTAGTTTTTAGGTTTTGAAACAGGTCTTGCTAGGTTGCGGAGGCTGGTCTTGAGCCTGGGGTCTCACTGACCCTCAAGTTAGGGTTGTAGGAGCGCTCCGCCATGCCCAGCTGCTTGGGTTTTTGAGATGAGGACTTCACCAGGGTGCCCAGGCTAGACTTGAGCTCACTGCCTTCCCCGCCCAGGAGTCGCTGAGGTTCCAGGCCCTGCCACCATGCCCTGTGAGCTGGCATGTAGCAATGCGTCGCTGACAATCGTCTCGCCATCTCTCGCCCCTTTCTTTGTCTGTTCTTTCACACTTATTTGCACACATGCACACTTACAGATCTGCCTGATTTGTATTTTGTGTTGCACTTTTTCAGTTTGCTAAAGATCTAAGTCACGTACCAACTTGTCTCTTTCAAACCCTGTACACAGCCCCTTGTTCCCTGGCAGAAAACTCTGAAAGCTGTTTTTGAATTCTGCTCTCTCAGCCTGGCTGGGCCTCCCCCATGATGCAATGCTAGAACAGGGCCCAGCAAGCTGCGGTGTCTGTCCCCGGCTGGCTGAGTCTGGCCTTGGTGCTGGGAGCACAGGCTCAGACAAGAACTCGTTGAGCGGCCTTCCCGCAGCTGGAGCCACCACAGAAGTCACGGCATAACGCTCTCCATTGTGGTAGGAGTTTAGATTGGACCGATTCTCTCTCTCTCTGGTACTGGGAGTTGAATCCAGAGGGATTCTACTCTGAGCTACACCACCATCCCTATTGATGTTTTATTTTGAAACAGGGTCTCAGTAGGCTGCCAAGAGTGTTGCTAAGTTGCTGAGGCTGGCCTTGAACCTGTGATCCTCCTGTCTCAGCCTCCCAAGTAGTGGTCAGGCACTGCCATGCCCAGCAGACAGGAACCATTCTTGCCAGCTCCGTACCACCACCCCTCATGGTCGACTCTGGCAGGTGAAGAGGCCGAGCTCTGGGGAAATGAAGGGCTTAGGCAGAGGATGCGGGGCTTCGGGTCTGTCCTGGGCTCTCCTCGCTGACCAGTCACTGTAAAGTGAACAGGAGACACTGAGTTAGTATTTGGAGTGATGGTTTACCTCAGAATTCACACTGCTCTGAAAGTGTGCATAACACACTCCTCAGCCACAGAGTACCTGGAACTGGGGTGCATCCCAGGCAATAGAGCTGGGCACAGGTGGAACCCAGGCCTTTCCACAGGACAGAGGCTGCCAGCTGGAGGATGTTACATGCAGAAGCGGAAAGCCTCGCATCTTTTATTTTTTGGTTCTGGGATTGGACCCAGGGCCTTGCACATGCTAAACACATGCTCTGCTCCGGAGCTCCCACCCCACCCCCAGCCTGGAAGCCTCTTGACAGAGCAGCAGGAGGGGAGGTTACCTCTGAAATGTTGAAAATAGGGGTCCTGGGGAGATA
Organism: Muscardinus avellanarius; assembly: GCF_963383645.1. Lineage (NCBI taxonomy): Eukaryota > Metazoa > Chordata > Mammalia > Rodentia > Gliridae > Muscardinus > Muscardinus avellanarius. The sequence continues at coordinate 5,061,195 of NC_137806.1, forward strand.
AGCGGATATTGCAAAGGAAGCAAGCAGCCAGCGAGGCACCAGATCTGCTTTGAATCAGAAAGAATCAGAAAGACCTTGGCACCTTCGGGGATGGGGTTTGGGGCGAGGTCAGCCGGTTGGGGAAGGGACAGACGAGCCACCTGCCTGGAGAATCCCCGCGTAGTCCAGATCTGCCCGCGGACCCAGGTATCCAGCTCCAAACAGCCCTGCTCAGGGGCCCGCGTGGAGCCACCAGTGCTGTGAGCCAGGCAGCAGCAAGGGCTTCACTTGGGTCAGACATTGGTCGACTCAGAGGAGACGAGCAGGGATAAAGCCACCCAAGATCAGTGCAAAAAACCAGAAGAAGCAGAGGTGCAAACAGAAAGCCAAAACCAAGCCGAGCGCTGGAGTCAAAGGGCTGCGCGGCTTCACGATGGCCATTAAGCATCTGCAGAGGGAACTGTGGCCCCTCAAACTATCGCTCTATTTCCAACAACTAGTAAAAACGCTGCCATCATAAAACCGTTGTTGAGGCCCACGTGTATTTCTTTAAGCAGTTTTTTTTTTTTTTTTTCGGATCTGGAGATGGAACCCAGGGGCATTTGACCTCCAAGCTACACCCTCTGCCCTATTTTTTTATTCTTTATTTTGAAACAGGCTCTCACAAAGTTGCAGAGGGCCTCACTAAGTAGCTGAGGCTGTCTGTGAACCCCGATCCTCTGGTCTCAGCCTCCTGAATGCTGGGATTACAAGCGTGCGCCACCATGCCTGGCTTTAAGCAGTTTTTGTGTGTGACAATGTTATATTTTTAGAGTACTTCTTTATTTTTCAAGGCACTTTTCATGCATGTCCTTTCATGGATCTTTTTCCTACAGCCTAGATCTCAAGTCCCAGGAACGCGGGTGGGGGCGTGGGTGTCCTGCTGTCCGTGGCGCCCAGGGGCTGCAGGAAGTCACTCCACACAGCCCTAGGTTGGGCCTGCCCTCCAGGGCACCGCCAGGCCAGAACATGGGCAGGGGGATGGCGGATGGAGAGTGGGGGCCTTCCTGGAGTGCTAGGAACGGACTAGAGGGTTTTATATATGTTTTCTCATCTATTTCCCAAATAACCTGGAGTTGTGGATATAAGCAGCTCTTGTTCACCAGCCAGGAAATTGAAACCCAGGAGTATTAGTTGGTTAATTAGCTAGTAATATTCTTAGACTATTTCCTAAAAGGTATATTTGTATCCTTGTTTTAGTGCTTTTGGTTGTTAGGAAGACTAAAAGTAGAAAGAAAGAGAAAGAAAGAAAGGAGAGAGAGAGAGAGAGAGAGAGAGAGAGAGAGAGAGAGAGAGAGAGAGAGAGAGAGAGAGAGAGAGAGAGAGAGGGAGGCCAATTGTACTAAAACACTTTATTCTAGCTCCAAAACTGTTTTACATCTCCATATCTGTTCAAAGTAACTTTTTTTCCTTCTTCTGTATAATCTTCTCTGTGTCTAAACTAGAACGAGGTAACTCTAAAGTTCGAGTTTGATAGTAGAGAGCCTCTTAAGACAGAAATATCTTGACTTAAATAGATATACATGATTAGGGAAGTAATTGAGCCTGCCTGCCTGCCTGCCTGCCTTCCTTCCTTCCTTCCTTCCTTCCTTCCTTCCTTCCTTCCTTCCTTCCTTCTTTCCTTCCTTCCTTCCTTCCTTCCTTCCTTCCTTCCTTCCTTCCTTCCTCACTAAGGATTGAACTGGGGGTGCTCTACCACTGAGCTATACCTCCAACCTGGTTTTATTTGTATTTTATAACAGGGTCTCTCTTAATTATTGCATGTTGGCCTCAAACCTTCGATCCTTTGGTCTCAGCCTCCCAAGTACAGAAATTACAGACATATATGACTGTGCCTGCCTGAGTCTTTTTCCCCCTCTTCAATATAAAATGCATTTTGTGTATTTAATGTGCTGAAATATAAAATCATTCTTGCCTGGCAGGGTTTTAGTATACTACTTAAATTTACAAATGGAAGTATAGCAACATTAAAATAATGTTTAACAAGCCACAATTTCCCTGCCCTTATATAACTGTTCTTATTTTCAAATAATGTATTCACATGAATTGTTTCAATAAGACATATTATTTGCTATGTTATTGTATAAACATCTCATTATTTCTATAGACTATTAAGAAAATGGATATGTAGACAATTTTACCGATTTACCCTAATATATGAAACCATGCCTCTGAAAATAAAAATTATTTTTCAATTTTAATTTTCGGACTCTAATGGATATTGATAATATAGTGTAACTATATTAAGTATTCACTCTATACCAAGAACTCTGCCAGGCATTTAAAAAGTATATTTCATTTCACTCAAGGCTTCTAAAAGCCCTAAGGGGTAGTTTTATTAGTCACATTTTACAAATTTGGAATCAGAAGCAGGGAGCAGTGCTAGCAGACTAAGGGAGGGGCCGAGCTGGGGTTTTGTGAGCCCAGACTCATGTCCCCGTCCACGAGAGCGCACGCACGCCCATACCTCTAGTCCTTAATGGCCCATTTCCAGAGAGGAGACAAATCTTTCTGGTTCTTCCTGCGTCTTACTGTACTGCTTTCTGTAGGGATTGCAATATCGTATAATTCTTCTAGCAATCAAGAAGCAAACGGGTCTCATCTTTCCTAACCGATTAAAATACTGTCCTAGTCTGTGGTTGGCCTTGTAACATTTTTATAGATGATATTTTATTAAAAAATGCTTTCATGATTTCAGTGATCAGTTTGCCGCATTGCCAGATAACTCAGTGGTAATGTGATTCTGCAGTATTATGTATCAAAGCTAATTAAATCTGAGAATTGTGACGCTAATTGAGGAGTAAACTGTCTCAATTCTTGAGCTTATTTGGAGCAGGGCATTTTTTTTTTTTTTTAGTAGTTTTCTATCACTGAAGTCAGAGTACTGAAATAGAATCATGTAACTGCTGATATGGTCTTTATTTTTTCTCTAAAAAGAATAACTCTCTTTCTCTTCTTTCTCAATATACATATACGTATTTGTGTGTGGTAGTAGGAATTAAACCCAGGGACATTCTCCCTCAGAGCTAGACCCTAGTTCTATTTAATTTTTTTTTTAAAAATTGAAACAGGGTCTTGCTAAGTTGCTGAGGTTGTCCTTGAACCTGCTACCTTCCTGTCTCAGCCTCCCTCGTTACTGGGATTTCAGGCGTGCGCCACCACACTGGGCTCAATGACTTCTGTCTATGTTAACAGATTCCAGCATAGACATCTCTGCTTTTTTATGAATTGAGTTGCAAAATATTTTAAAGCAAAGAATAGAAATAACGTATCAAATGGGCCAATGCAAGTGGCCCGAAAGGACAGACCCTGCCGTCAGCTCGAGTCTCGTTTTCACTCCTGTATTTTCCCAAAATGGAAAAGAAGACGTTTTCTGTAATCTTTTCGTTGGTTTGCTGGATTGCCTCTGGGAACTCTATTTTTTTGTTAATTTTAATTTTTATTTTTTTGTGGTACTGGGGTTGCTGGAAGCCCTTCTACCTCCGGGCTACACTCCCAGACCTATTTTTTATATTTTTATTTGGAGACAGGGTCTCCTAAGCCAGCGCGGCTGGCTTCGAACCTGCGCGATCCGCCTGTCTCCGCCTCCCAAGCGCGGGGATGACACGCGTGTCCACCGCGCCTGCTTCCCTGGGAACCCGGTGTTGTTATTCTGCCCTAATTATAAAGGCTTTCTGGGGGTGGAGATACCATTTTTGTTAGTGATTTTTTCCAAATTGAAGGCATAATCTCTGACCATATGCTTTAGAGTTGGGCACTTAGCACATGAGCCCACATGTGCACATATTGAACCTCTTCAGATCTGTTCTCAGAGGGCTCTGAGCATGTCTTCATTTCTCTTTTTGTCCACCCGTGTTTACACACGGATTGCTGGGAAGGCCAGGAGAGAGTGGCCGGTTGGAAGCCTCCCAGATCTCACCCCAAGGGCTCACCTGCCGAGTCCCGCCTGCTCTCCCCGCCTGCTCTCCCCGCCTGCTCTCCCCGCCTGCTCTCCCCGCCTGCTCTACCGCCCGCACACGCACAGCCTGGCTTTGTGTTTGGTTTTTGCTGTGCTGTGGATGGAACCCGGGATGTCATGCCGCTAGGCGGGAGCTCCGCCACGGAGCTACATCCCCAGCTCCCGCACCCTGTCTTGTCAAGAGTCGAGCTGGGCTCGCTCAGTTTTACAGGCCCCAAGAGTGACGCTGGCGACTCAGGTGTGGCTGCAGCTGGCACCATTTTGTGCAGTCAGATGGTGCCTACTTTCAGTGCCCCCTTTTTTATTTTTTGCTACAGGGGATTGAATCCAGGGGCATCTACCTCCAAGCTGCACCCCCAGCACTTTTAATTTTGAAACAAGGTCTTGCTAAATGTCTGAGGCTGGCCTTGAACCTGCAAGTCTCCTGTTTTAGCCTCCTGAGTACTGGGATTAGAGGCATGTACCACCATCCTTGGCTTCCCCTTTTCACCTTGAAGAATATGTGTTTTTGGTCATTGTCAAAGTTTCTTGGGCGTAGGACTCAGAGGAGAAATCTCAGGATAGGCAGCCAGGACAGCTCTGCACCAAATGGTGCCTGGCAGCCTGAGTATCCACGCATGGAAGAGTGAAGCCCCTCTCACCCAGCTTGGAGGCAATGCAGAATGGATCAGAGACCCAGAGACTAGACCTGCAGCTTTGCAGTTACTAGAAGAAAATATACCACCAACTCACCAGCAGAGCCCAGGCAGAGGCTTCCTCCATAAGCCCCTACAGCCTGGGCAGTAAAGCTAAGAATTAATAAATGAGATATAATCAAATTAAAACTTCAGCAAAGATCAAGAGTGTGAAGAGAGAGCCTACAGAACGGGAGAAAATCTTTGTCAGCTACTCCTCTGACAAGACTAATACCAGAAGAGTACACACACACACACACACACACACACACACACACACACACACAATCGAACACCACAGAAACAACCCAATAAATGGGCAAAATCGGACTGAAAGAAAATTCTTTTTTTTTTTTTTTTTTTTTTTTGCGGATCTGGGGATGGAAGCCAGGGGCATTAGACCTCCAAGCTATACTCCCTTCCCTATTTTTTAATTCTTTATTTTGAAACCAGGTCTCAATGAGTTGCAGAGGGCCTCACTAAGTAGCTGAGGCTGTCCGCGAACCGCGATCCTCAGGTCTCAGCCTGTAATGCTGGGATTACAAGCGTGCGCCCCCACACCCGGCTTGAAAGAAACTCCACTAAAGAAGAAACCCAGATGACCAAGAAATATATGAAAAAAATGCTCAACAACCTTAGGAAGCAGGGAAATGCCAATCAGAACCACACCAAGATTCTACGTCAGTCCCGTGAGCGTGGCGGTCGTCAGGGATACAGACAGCAGCGGACACTGGCAGGAAAACGAGCTGTGACCCAGAAGCGCCAACTTTCTGCCAGGGCGGGGCAATCGTCGCCCGCTTGTCTTTGTGGGCACAGCCTTTGCCTTCCCAGGAAGCAGGGGCCGCTTTTCTCTTGCCGACTGTCAACTTTTGCCAAAGCTGTGCTGTCAAATGTGGATTATGTATTCTTGGGACATCTGAGGAGCTTATTAAGGAGTTTGGAGGCGAAGTTCCAAAATAGGAGTGAGTTGGCACAGGCTGCATTTAACTTCCAAGCGGATACCACGAAATTGTCCCAAGCACAGTAGCTTCAGAAGGCAGATACCCTTGAACCATGCAGCTAATTTAATACACGCGGTGTTCAGAATGCTAAGAAATCAGTCCTCAGGCAGCTTTACCACCGACACCTTCCCGTCTCTTCTCTTTCTCTCCCGGATATTCGGATGTGCGACACTGTAATCTGCTTATTCTTTGGCCTTCCTTTTCCAATGCTGACATTTTTCCTTCTAAGTGTGCCAACAAGCTGACTGTATGAAATTTCACTTAAAAATCTCAACATTTAGCACCGGGCGTGGTGGCGCATGCTTGTAATCCCCGCGCTTGGGAGGCGGAGACAGGAGGATCGCGCAGGTTCGAAGCCAGCCTCGCTGGCTTAAGACACCCTGTTTCCAAATATAAAAATATAAAAATAGGTCTGGGAGTGTAGCCCGGAGGTAGAAGGGCTTCCAGCCCACCAAAAAAACTCCCACAAAAAACAAAAAAGCTCAACATTTATATACTAAACCAGTTTCAAAAAGCCCTTGTTTTGAACAGAAGAGCTAGGAAGCAGGTTTTTCTTTTTCTTTCTGCTAGATGGTAGGTCTTACTTTCCAATAAAGTAGGTTTAATTTTGAACAAATGTATTATTTTTATTTTTAAAGCTTCACTTGGTCTTTTTTTTCCGACGACGGAAGGTGGGAGGGGGGTGGGACCGGAAGGTGTCACCTGTAAAGGCCCAGAGAGACCTTGTTGGAGGAAATGGGGAGAAACCTCATAACTCTTCAAGTGTGAACCCAGCAGCCACGATCTGTTGTGTCAGAATAGCTCCTATAGCCAGGCATGGTGGCACACGTCTGTAATCCCAGTACTTGGGAGGCCAAGACAGGGGAATCACAGGTTTCAGGCCAACCTTTGCAATTAAGCAAGACCTTCAGCAATTTAGTAAGACCCTGTTTTAAAATAAAAAATAAAACTGGGCATGGTGGCTCATGCTTGTAATCCTGGTACTTGGGAGGCTGAGACAGGAGGAGCACGGTTCGCGGCAGCCTCAGCTGCTTAGTGAGACTCTCCACAATTTAGTGAGACCCTGTTTCAAAACAAGGAATAAAAAAGGCAGAATACCCCTGGGTTCCATCACCAGTACCATAGAAATAAAAACAAAACAAAAAGAAAAAGAAAAAATAAAACAGGGCTGGACATGTAGCTCAGAGGTAGAGTGTCCCTGAGTTCAATCCCCAGTAACACACACACACACACACACACACACACACACACACACACACACCCTCCTGCACTTTCTTAATTACATTTTGGCTTCTCACATTCAGAAGCCCTTGCCAGCATTCCTTGGCAGTTTTTCTGAAAAGAGACCAGAACCATTTGCTCATCTTCTCCGAGGTCCAGTAGAGAAGAGCATTTTCTGGCACAGATTTCTCCTAAAATAATGCAGCCCGAGGGTCACGGGACTGCGGAACGAACGTCATGTTGATTTCATAGGACGCAGCGTTTACGTGAAGCGAAGGGACCTTTGCTGAGCCGAGTGGGCCAGTCACTCGGTTAACATCATCGCATGCCAGTCGCAGGCCCCCACCGGGAGGAGCACCAACTCGGTGTTCGGCCTGCTAAGCCGGAGACACCTGCCATGACGACTGTCATTTATTTGACTGCGTCTCATGGGCTGGGCTCTATGCTAAGGAGTTTGCACATCACCTTGTTTAATCTTCTGAACAATGCGGGTTATTATCTTCAGTTTACACGTCAGGAAACTGAACCTTATCTGGTTTGTTCTACTGTTACCAAACTGGTAAGAGTAGAACACAGCCCGGCCCCATTGGTCTGGCTCCAAGTTTTGGCCTGGAATGATTTCAGGTTCCTGACAGTTTCTCCTTTGAAGTAATACTAAGACGCGGGTGTGGCAGTGCACACCTGCAATCTCAGTACATGGGAAGTTGAGACAGGAAGATTGAAGTTTCGAGGCCAGCCTCAGCAACTTAGCAAAGCTCCCCGCTGCTTAAAAATAACAAAATAGGGCCTGGGATGTAGCTCAGATGTAGAACACCCTGGGTTCAATCCCCAGTGCCAAAAAAGTAATAATAATAATAATAATAATAATAATAATGCAATAAAGATAAGAGGGTTGAATCTGGTGGAAATTAGGAATGCTGTAAACCAAAGTTACTGTGTCAGTTTGATGTGCGTGCGGGTTTGTTGTGTAGGTTTTATTACTGATACCTTGTTCTCACCTATTTATTTATAAACCCCTCTTCCTTAATTTAGAATTGTAGTCGATTTATTGTTCTAGGCCTCTAATCACGTCTCCTTTTATTGCACTGTGCTGCCCAGGGCACAGGAACTTCTGGTCCCTTCCCTCAGCCCTCCCCGTCACAGTGTGCAGGTCTCTGCTCCCCCAGGGGCTTCTCAGTGCGACCACGGTCTCCTCTCTACCAGTGAAGAAGGCAGGGCCTCTGGGACACTCCCTTGAACCGTCTCTGCTGCCCTCACATGTTATGTTTCTGACAAATATTTGCTAACTGTAGGAGCACCTCTTACCGCCTTTGAACAGTCACCACGGTGAAGAGCCCAGGGGCTTCAGGATGGAAGTTTTCTTCAAGTGGGAAGAACTCAGCAGGGGAAGCCTCTCCCGGAGTCCCCGCTGGCGTGCCAATTCCCCCAAAAGGCCAGCCTGAAAGGAACGGGGTCCATGCTTCATAAACAGCAGATAAGTGCTCTGCATGGGAAATAAAGGAGCAGGTTTGCCGTCAAGTTCCAAGCATCAAGGAAGCATGGAAAGTCACGCTTTAACTTCCTTAACAAGCCTGTTACTGACAGCCGGATGACAGAGGCCGTCAGCGAAGCCATGAGTCACGCTGGAAACAAGTGGTTCTCTCGCATACACAGTTCATCCGGGCCCCTGAGACCAGAAGAGCGACGCCATGGTGGATCCCAGAAAGCCACGGGTCATGTGACTGCACCAATCGTCCTTCAGTTTCCAGGGTGTTCAGAGGTTGTGTGGATTCCCACCTGAAAAGGAGCGCGTGTCATGGGATCCTTCCTTGACATGTGAGAATCCACTCCAATGACGTCATTTCATGTACTGCTCGGCTGTGCTCGTGGCAGACACAGGAGAGTCAGACGTGGCAGACACAGGAGAGTCAGACGTGGCAGACCCAACTCCTTTCTGAGTTGGTCAAGGACTTCCTGATCTGGCCGTGACCTTTAACTAAGTGCGCTGCTGTTTGATCAGTGTGGGGTGAAGTAAGGCTCACCTCTCTAAAGTATGCTTAGAGATTCGCAGGGGCTGCTGGACGAGGAGCCAAGGGAACATGTTTGTAGGAAGAAACACTGCAGGGGATACATGAATGCAGTCACCGGTGTCCATCCAGCAGCAAACGTCAATTGAGCACCTACTATTTACCAGGTACTGTGCTAGGTACTGGATAAAGAAGCAAGGAGTAGACCTGGCTTCTGTCCCCAGCTCTCAGGGGGAGGCAGGTCCCTGGCTGACTGAGCTGTGGGTGGAGAACTCATTAAACCCCCTTCTAAAGCATTTGTCCATTACATCTCACACCTAAAACTGACAGGCCAAGACGATATTAATCCTCGTGTTGACAAAACAAAATGACACCTGCTATCATTCTTAAGTAGCCCTGTGTACTAAACATGGCCCTACATTTCTTCCTCAAAAGAAACACTGGGTCATGCTGGGCATGGTGGCGCACACTTGTAATCCCAGCATTCAGGAGGCTGAGACCAGAGGATAGTGGTTCGTGGACAGCCTCAGCTACTTAGTGAGGCCTTTGCAACTCAGTGAGACCCTGTTTCAAAAAATAAAGAGACTAAAAAAATAGGGTTGGGAGTATACTTGGAGGTACAATGCCCCTGGGTTCTATCCGCAGTACTACAAAAACAAAACAAAACAAAACAAAAACAAAAACAAAAACAAAAAAACCCAACAACACTGGGTCACTACAGCTCAGGGGTGAAATTTAAGTGGGACAAAAATCCAGCTTTAAAATAAAACAATGAAAGCATATATATAAAGAAATAAAATTAAAACCCAACAGTTGGCAGTGTGGCCTATAATCTCAGCAAATCTGGAGGATGAGGCAGGAGAATTGCAAGTTTGGAACCAGCCAGGCAACTTTGTGAAACCTGTCTGTAGATAAGAAGTAAAGGGCCGGGTGTGGTGGTGCACGCTTGTAATCCCAGCATTTGTGAGGCTGAGACCAGAGGATCGCGGTTCGTGGACAGTCTCAGCTACTTAGTGAGGCCCTCTGCAATTCAGTGAGATCCTGTTTCAAAATAAAGAATAAAAAATAGGGCAGGAGGTGTAGCTCAGAGGTTAAATGCCCCTGGGTTCCAGCCCCAGACCCGCCAAAAAAAAAAAAAAAAAAAGGTAAGAAGTAAAGGGTTAGGGATGTCGCACTGGACCCCGAAAGTCCTGTGGCCGCTGGCACCACATCTGTGTCCACAACCGGAGGAGGCCCAGCAGGCACACGAGGGCTCGTTACTGTCTCTCCAAGTGCCCCGAAGTAGTCATCAAATAGCACAATCCTCATCGAGACAAGTGCATCTAGCTATTGTACTAAGTGTGTACTTGCCAGACTCACCAGGAAAGCACCGGCAGGGTGGGCTGGCGTGACCCTTCCCCACGCACGGGCACACCACGAGAGCTCTAGCCCTACCCTAGCCCAAAGCGTGGGCAGAGTTCTGAAACAGCACCCACCCCTGAAGATGGGGCTGTGCGCAGCTGGCCTCTCCTGGTCCTTCTTGGAGACTCCGAGGAGGTGGTGGAGGACGGGACACCAGCCACGAGGTTCAATGGGTTTTGATAAGTGTCTCCAGGTAACCTGCACCCCCACGCTCAGGCTGTTTGGACAAGTTGATTGTGTCTCTTTGGTGCCTGTGCCTTCTGTTTCCAGACCCTGGAACTACTGATCTCCTTCGCGTCATGTAGTCAAGAGATCAGTATGGAGAGTCCTCAAAAGTCTAGGAATGGAACCACCATGTGACCCGGCTCTACCATGCATCGGTATCTTTCCAAAAGAATGAAAATCGGATCGGAGCTCACCGTGAGGCAAGGCCGGTGCTGGGGCCTCCGAGGCCTGGATTGGAGCCTGACAAGGGGTTAGGCCGATGCCGGGTCCAACGGCCGGCATCGGAGCTTGACAGGAGGCAAGGCCGCTACTGGGGCCTCCGAGGCCGGGATCGGAGCCTGCCGAGGGGTTAGGCCGGTGCCGGGGCCAATGGCTGGCATCGTAGTCTGCCGTGAGGCAAGGCTGCTACTGGGGCCTCCGAGGCTGGGATCGGAGCCAGCTGAGGGGTTAGGCTGGTGTCGGGGCCAGCGAGACCAGAATCGGGGCCTCCCATGAGGCAAGGCCGCTGCTTGAGCCAGCGAGGTCTGGATCAGTCCACCGGGTAGCCAGGCCACTACTGGGGCCGTCAAGAGTGGGATCGGTACTTGCAACGCGGCAAGCACAGAGAAATATCGCAGAAAATAAAAATCAGGTGCTTCCCCTAATCAGCAAAAACTAGGAGGAAAGGGGCAACACAGGAAGAGGTCGAGCTATAGAAAGGGCCCTATAGTGAAGCAACTGAGGTGACCAATCAGAGGGTATGGAATAGAGGAAGATGGAGCCTTTTTAAAGCGCAGGAGGTACATAAACAGTTGTACCAAAGTTAATCACCAAACAAGCATGGAATCGAGGGAGGGGGAGGGAATGGGATGGGGACTGGATGAGGGCTAATTGGACGATGTGTGCTTGTATATCCTCTCAAGTCTTGTATTCCAATGTGATGTATGATTACAATGCACCAATTAAAAAAATAAAAAAACAAAAAAAACCCCCAAAAGAATGAAAATCAGAATCCTGTGGTGATACATGCCTGTCTGTGTATTTAGAGCAGCACAATTCATGAAGATAAATTATGGAGCCAAACGAGGTGTCTGTCAACAGATGAATGAACCGTGAACATGTGGTATATCACACAATGGAATTTGACTCAGCCCTAAAGAAGAGCAAAGGTATGCATCTGCAAGAAAATAAGTAGAACTGGACAGCATTGTGCTAAGGGGACTGGCCGGCTCAGAAAGACAAAGGGCAAACATTTCCTCTCATATGCGGAAGCTGGTGAGGAGCTGGAAACCCAAAGGACCTTCTAGATAATTGAGGGGTCAGAGGAGGGAGGCGATGACGGAAAAGGAGAAACTGAGGAAGAAAACGGCTCAAATCGTGCTATGCCCAGATAAGAAGCTGCCACTGCCAACCTCACAGGCAGGTGGAAAGGAGGCGCGTCCTCGGGAGGCGCCAAGACCCGCGCCTGTGTGCTGTGCCACTCGGAACCGCGCTACGATGGATAATTACAGTGCACCGATTAACATATTTTAAAAAGTTTTATGGAATTCTTTCAATAAAAATATATTTCAATGGAATCCTAGAACATGTGGTTTTTCGCATCTGCTCCCTCTCGCTGCAAAGCTCTTGATATTTATTCAAAACATGTGCATCAGAAAGTGTATGTGTGTGTGTGTGTGTGTGTGTGTGTTTCTGGGACTTGAACCCAGGGGTATTCTACCTTTAAGCTACACCTCCAGCCCTATTTTACTTTTTGAATTTGGAAACAGGGTCTTATTAAGCTGCAGCCTCATGACTTTGCTGAGGCTGTCCTTGAACCAGTGATCCTCCTGTCTCAGCCTCCCAAGTACTGGGATTACAGGTTTTCAGCACTGTGCCTGAATTTTTTCCCCATTGTTCTGAATAAAGCATATTTATTGAAGCATTTTTGTATATATCTTTATGTGAACATATGTTTTATTTTTGCAGTACTGGGGATGGAACCCAGAGGCATTCTACTTCCAAGCTACACCCTCAACCTTATTTTTATTCTTTATTTTAAAACAAGGTCTCACTAAGTTGCGAAGGGCAACTACTTAGTGGTAGCTGAGGTTGCCGCAAACCTGTGATCCTTCTGTCTCAGCCTCCCAAGTGCTGGGATTACAGCGTGCGCCACCACGCCTGGCTTAAGCTTGGGTTTTAAACTCTCTCCATTAACACGTAAGAGTGGAATTACTGCCTCGTACAGAAGACTCTATAAGAATCTTGCTGTTTCTACACTTGCCGTTTCTCCAGAGGTCTTAAATGCTTCAACATCTGGCGTGGCCCAGCGGTTGAGGCCCCGCCCATCCGCCTATTGGTCTTGGCTCCTGGCCTCCTCCTGCCTCTTCCCGTCCCACGGATTTGTGCGGCTCCAAGTGCCCGCCTTCCTCTCTGAGGTAACCGCTCTTCCCAAGGCCGAGCCCATCCTGTGGCCGCCCACCATTTCCCACACATCCATCCTTACGGTAGGTGGGTTGGCTTCTCCTCTGCCTTTTCCTCTCAGCTTCAGGTCAGTGGCAGGTGCTGGGGGAGGGAGGAAGCATCTTTGAATCCCAGCAGAGAGAAAGAATTGTTTGTTGAAAGAACGGCAAACAATCCCTGGGACTTTACTATGGAGCTGCTCTCTTCCTCTCTCTGTCCTGGGGACTGGCTCCAGGATGTTCTACTTCCTAGCTACATCCCCAGGCTCGTTTTTTTATTTTGAAACAGTCTTTCTAAGTTGCTGAAGCTGGCCTCAAACCTGTGATCGTCCTGTCTCAGCGTCTCAAGTACGGGATCACAGGTGTGTGCCACCATGCCCAGCTTTATTATTTTCTAATTCATTGGACTCACCCTCCCTCAAAACAAGCCATCAGTCATTCTTAAAGAAATGGAGTGCTGCAGATGCTTCCTCAACAGGTGCCTTGGCCTGCATTTGGAAGGACCAACAGCCCCTCCAGCTGCAGACTATGAAAGGGAAAAACCCAGTAGGACTTGGTAGGACCCAGCTTCTGACTCACGCCCTGTGCCCCCAGCGCCCACTCAGCCAGAGCACAGTCCGTCCTGTCCCCTGCAAACATTGGCTGAGTCTTGGGGGTAGTGACGGAAGGCTCCAGGGGAGGGTAATGGTGGTGAGCGACCAAAACGCCTTAGGGAGCAGGGGCCACTTGAGGTGACACCGAAGAAAGAGTGTTGGATGGACGGAGAGGCCAAGGAAAGAGATCCAGGAGGTGGGGTGCACGCTCACACACATGGAAGGTGGTCGGCATCAGCCTGGCCTGCTCAGGTAGGCCCTCGATGAAGCCTGGAGTGCAGAGGGCCCCTGTTGGGAAAACGACAGCGCATGATTAGAGGGACCCATGACCAGCCGGGAGCGGGCAGGGTCTGGAATGCTTGGTGGACGTCATCGTCCATTTTCCATTGCTATAGCTGAATACCAGAGACTGGAGATTTACTTACTTACTTACTTACTTACTTACTTACTTACGTACTTACTTACGTACTTACTTATTTGTGGTGCTGGGGATGGAAACCAGGCTTTCTACCTCCAGGCTACATTCCCAGACCTATTATTATTATTATTATTATTATTTTGGTGGTACTGGGGTTCCTGGAAGCCCTTCTACCTCCGGGATACACTCCCATGGGCTACACTCCCAGATCTATTTTTTAGCTTTTTTTTAAATGTGGAAACAGGGTCTCTTAAGCCAGCGAGGCTGGCTCCAAACCAGCGCGATCCTCCTGTCTCTGCCTCCCAAGCGTGGGGATTACAAGCATGCGCCATCACGCCTGGCTCTCCCAGACCTATTTTATATTTTATTTGGGAACAGGGTCTCACTAAGTTGCTGAGAGCCTCACTAAGTAGCTGAGGCTGGCTTCGAACCTGCGCGATCCTCCTGTCTCAGCCTCCCAAGCGCGGGGATTACAAGCGTGCACCACCACGCCCGGCTTGGGAGGTTTATAAAGGAACACACATTTTGTACCATTCTGGAGGCCAGGAAGTTCAAGCATGGCTCCGGCATCTGGTGAGGGCCTTCTGGATGTGCTCTACCATGGCAGAGGGCATCACGTGGAAACAGGGCTGGAGAGAGTGACTTTTATAATACCCCCCCCCGCCCCTTGAGATAACAAACCCACTCCTCAGAGTGACGTGAAGCCATCCAGGAAGGCAGAACCCTCATTCATCCACTAATCTATTCATGAGGTAGAAAGATTAAGTTTCCAACACGTGGGCAGGCGTAGTGGTGCTTGCCTATAATCCCGGTTGTTGAGAGGCTGAGATGGTAGGATCCGAGGTTAGAGGACAACCTCAGCAACTTAGACACTTGGCAAACTCACAAGACCCTGCTTCAAAACAAAAAATAAAAAGGGCTGGAGGTGTAGCTCAGAGATAGAATCCCTGGGTTTAATCCTCAGTACCAAAACAAAACAAAAAAAGTTTCTAACACATGAACTTTTTTGAAGGGCACATTTAAATCATAGTAGCAGAGGGGACTGAGTCTCGCCCCATAGGCAAGGGGCTAGGGAAGAGGACAGAGTCCTGTTTTAAACCATTCACCTGTGTATGTACAATAAGGGAGTAAAAGCTACACTGACAATATTTTAAGAAAAGGTTCTGAGAGCCACGTGGGGCTTTGTCAGGGAGGCTGGGCTGACTCTGAAACCATCTCAAACTTAAGCACTAACCAGCCTCAGTTTTCGAGGTGCTCAGACCTCCCAGACTTTTCCCACCTTTAGCAGGCCTGACTGGTTTCCGGTCCCCAGAACGTTGCCTCGGGCTGTGTACAGATACTCTAAGTCATTGCCGGTGAGGTGATGCGCCATCCTCTCGGGTTGGACAGCTTTCCCTCTGCCCCGCCCCATCCCCAAAGGAGCAAAGTTCTTGTATAGCAAATCCAGTTTAATCCGACCATACTATGTCACACAAGAAAAAGAAACACAGTGATGTAGAGTTTACAAGACGTCTTGGGGGTTCCTACGTATCTGGGAAGCCTGGCTCTCCATGGGCATGGTGTAACACTATGGCCATGGTCACCTGAGGCTACCCTCTGTGTGTGAAGTCCACTGCGTGGCTTGTGGCTCAGGCTCCGAGGCCAGGCCGGGGGTGCGGGAGATGAGGGGACCCGGGCTGCCGTCCGTACCTCTGGGTTTGGGGTCTGCCCTCAAAAGGTGGGAGCTTCCGCTCAGAGCCCAGAAGCGATCACGTTCACCTCTTGCAGATGGGGCCCCGACAGCAGGGTCCTACTGTGGTGCGTTCTCTGAAGACCCTGCCAACTGGCGCTGGCTGGTTCAGCTGGACGTGGACACAGTAGCAAGTGTGGGCAGCGGAGTTCCTGGCCAGGGCATCACTCCCACTCTCCGCCTATTTGGGAGTCTTTCCAAAAGCACTGAGATTAGAATATTAGAGTAATGTACACATATCCACGTGTAAAGCAGCACAGTTCACTATAGCCGAGTCATGAACCGGTCTAAGTGTCCACCAGCAGGTGAATGAATTACAAAATTATGGGAAATCCACACAATGGAATTCTACTCAGCGGTAAAGAACAAAATCATATCATTTGCAGAAAAATGATTGGACCTGAAGAATATTATGTTAAGTAAGACCAGCCAGTCACAGAAAGTGAAGGGTAATATATATATTTTTTCTCACATTTGGAAGTTAGCGGGTACTTGGGATACCAGAGGGATTCCAGATAATGGAGGAGATTCCGGTGGAGCCGGGAGGTGGTGGGAGGTGGAGAAAACTCGCCGCCTGTCCACCCAGTTCTGCCGCCTTCTTGGAAGCAGGGGCCTGTGAGTCTAGGTGAGGAATAGAATTTACTTACCTACTTATTGTGTTACTGGGGATGGAACCCAGGAGCATTCGGCCTCCGAGCAACAACCCCTGCCCTATTTTTATTCTTTATTTTGAAACTGGGTCTTGCTGAGTTGCAAAGGGCCTCAGTAAGTAGCTGAGGCTGTCCGTGAACCGCGATCCTGCTGTCTCAGCCACGCCAATGCTGGGATTACAAGCGTGTGCCACCATGCCCAGCTTGGCGAGGAATATGTTTAAAAGTGGGGAGTGGAGAGAGATGGGGGGTGAAGGAAGATAAACAGAATTAAAGAAAGAAGGGAGGAAGAGGGGAAAGGAAGGGAAAGGAAGGAGGAAAGAAAAGGATAGAATAAAAGAAGGAAGGATGGAAGGAAGGAAAGCAAAATATATTGGTTTCTTTGCTGTTGGCAAATATTTGCTTCATTCTCATCATTTTTATGTGGATTGTTCAAATAGTATGTATGATGTAAATCAATAATAAACAAAAATAATATCGGGTGGAGTTAAGAAAGAAAATATGGAGGAGTTATAAAACTAAATTTAGCTAAAAATCAGTTAGCCAAGAGATAAGGCAGGATAGTTCAATAAAGGTAATATAAGATTATATTAAGCAATATAAATCAATAACAATAACTTAAAAATGAATACCAAGTATCAGCAAGGATGAGAAATAAAAGAAACTTTTTATTGTGCTAAAAAGCCATGTAACATGAAACCTACCCTCTTAACAAATTTTCAGCGTACCCTACAGGATTACTAATTATATGCACAGTGTTGTAAAGCAGATCTCTAGAACTTTCTCATCGTGCATAACTGAAACCTGCGCTCATTTCTCAGGAAGTTCAGCATCCCCCTGACTCATCTATGGAAACCACCATTGTGTTTTCGCTTTTACAAAACTGACAGCCTTTGACAGGTCATATAAATGGACTTCTGCAGTATCAGAGAGCCTGGCTTTTTTTTTGCGATACTTGGGATGGAACCCAGGGGCATTCTACCTCTGAACTACACCCCAGCCCCATTCTTTATTCTTTATTTTGAAGCAGGCTCTCACTGAGTTGCAGAGGGCCTCACTAAGTAGCTGAGGTTGTTCGCAAACCGCGATCCTCCTGTCTCAGCCTCCCGAATGCTGGGATCACAAGCGTGCGCCACCACGCCTGGCTAGGCTGGCTTCTTATTAGACACACAGCCCTTCCTCATCCCGGCCATGGGCCATGTTCATTCTCAACCCCACGAAGAAGTTTCACAAGTGCTAATCATTTTTCTTCAGTAATTCTAACAATTGCTCCGGTAGAAAACAAGGAAAACAGTGTGACCTGCAGGTAACTCAGGTTGCAGCCCCGGGAGCTCTGGCGCCACCGGGTCACTGTGCTGCGCAGCGCAGAGGTGCTGGGCGCGGGGGGCACGGTGTTACCACCAGCTGTACCACGGCCCCCGGCGCGCAGTCAGTGGCGCGGGCGTGATCGGCCCCAGCTTCCAGAGCTGGCGAGGGTGTCTGAGGAGAACACTGGTGTGACGGAAGAACACTTCCAAATTGAGCCCTCAACGGGAAGCACTAATTTTTTACGTGCGTTTATTGGCGCAAGGTAATTATTAAACATCATCACGAGATTCAAAGTGGTGTAAACAGCCCTTGGTGTATTTCCCTCTGCGCACCTGCCCCCTTCCTCCCTGGAAGCATTCATTTCAACGGCTTTGGATTAATTTTAAGCACTTTCTTGGGACTTCTGGAAGGTTTCAGAGAGAAAGCACCCGGGCGAGAGGAGATAGAGAAGCGAGCAGGGCCAGGGCACTCACATCAGTGAAAGCAAATAGAAGTTATGTGTTGAATGAGACCCGCTGGGAGGTGCCAGGTCCTACCAGGCCATTCCGAGCATCAGGACTCACAGTCGCTGAGCAGTAAAGAAAGGTCTGTTGAACTTTCGGCAGCTCCATAGGCTTTTTTTAGAAACCTCTTTTGCAAGGTTGATTTTAACCTGAGTCTTTCAGTGACGTTTATCTATCTCATCACCTATCAGGATGAGAAGATAAACATCACCCAACAGGGGTGAGCTGCTAAAACAAAAACAAAAACAGAAACAAAAACCCAACCTGTGGCACACGCTCATAATCCCCGTGCTTGGGAGGCTGAGACAGGAGGATCGCACAGGTTCGAAGCCAGCCTCAGCTACTTAGTGAGGCTCTCAGCAACTTAGTGAGACACTGTTTCCAAATAAATATAAAATAAGTCTGGTAGTATAGCCTGGAGGTATATAGCCCCTGGGTTCCACCCCCAGTGCCACAAAAATAAATACATATATAAAAATAAAAACCCCAACCGGACAGCCAGCAGTAATCACTGCACCCACGTACACGCTGCATACACCTCTACACCAGCGGGAGCCGCTCATCGCCCTCCCCCTTTTAAAATTAGGAAATATGGCCAGGCGTGGTGGTGTACACTTGTAATCCCAGCATTTGGGAGGAGGAGACTGGAGGATCGCGGTTTGAGGACAGCCTCAGCTACTTAGCAAGGCCCTTTGCAACTCAGTGAGACGCTGTTTCAAAAATAAAGAGACTAAAAAATAGGGCTGGGGATGTAGCTCGGAAGTTGAATGCCCCTGGGGTCCATCCCTAGTGCCGGAAAAAAAAATTAGGAAATACAGTTCAGACATGGTGGCACGTGTCTGTACCCCAGTACCTGGGAGGTGGAGACAGGAGGGTGGCAGGTTTGAGGCCAGTCTCGGCAACTTAATGAGGTCTGCTGCAACTTAGCAGCAAGACCCTGTTTCAAAATGGAAAAAAAAAAAGGGGGAGGGCTAGGGGTGTAGCTTGGAGGTAGAATGTCCCTGGGTTCAATTCCCAGTACAAAAATAAATAAATAAATAAGAAAAAATTAGGAAATATGGAGGGAGCCATGGGAACTTGGAGATGATTCTCTCTCTTCCTCTCTCTCTCTCTCTCTCTCTCTCTCTCTCTCTCTCACACACACACACACACACACACACACACACACACACACACACCCTGTGGCATCTAAGGTAACCCAACGCTGTCTTGAGCTGACAGTCATACTTGTACGCTGTGACTGGGCTGCGTATTCAGGACAGACAGGGGTTCTGAAGTCCCCAGCCAAGGGCTCTGGGAGCCTTTGTTTAGCTCTGCACTATTCACAGGACAAAGGCTGCCGCTGCCAGTGATATATGCAAATGTGTCCTTTTCCCATTACTGGAAGTGACCTTTCTGATTGGATGGGAATAGCAACATCGCCCCAGGGTTAATAGGACTTATTGTCTGAGGGGAGGGTGCCCATTCTCCTAGCATGAGGTGAAAGCCGGGAATCAGAGGTATACAATCCAAACTTCAGGGCCGAACCTTTCCTGAGAAGTTTGACGTTCAGGCCAGAAGTGATCGCTGTTGGAGCGTCCCGCTGTATGAGATCCCAGACAGGACACTCCAGGTTAGTTAAAGTCCCGCTGCCACAAAGAAGTGGGAGACACGCGTGTCAGTGCAAGGTATTATTGAACAGTTCTGCACACTGCTTATACAGAAAACGTGAGAAAATGGCTTTTCTGGAGGAAGAGTTGCCCTACCAAGCAAGTCTCAGCAGGAGCCCCAGGCCTGCACCGTGGGGCTAGCGCGGTGGGTTCGACTGCTAGCTAACTGCTCTCCATACCACACCACTTCTCATTTCCAAAACTCCTGCAAATAATTTGATCAGTTTTCCTGGGCCAACATGCATTAAAAATCAGAAGGGGAAAGATTTAAAAGACCGGGAAGAAATTTAGCCTGTAGCCACAAGCTACTTGTGGCCATTGGCAAAGCTGGCAGAGATGAACGTGGACACGTTTTTAGAGAAGCTGGGATTTCAAAGGGTATTTATTTATTTTTTGGTACTGGGGATTGAACCCAGGGCCTCACACATGCTAGGCAAGCACTCGGCCACCAGCTACAGTCCCAGCCTGAGGCTGTGGTTAAGAGAAAAGGAAAAGCCGGGTGTGGTGGTGCATGCTTGTAATCCCCGCGCTTGGGAGGCGGAGACAGGAGGATCGCGCAGGTTCGAAGCCAGCCTCGGCTACTTAGTGAGGCTCTCAGCAACTTAGTGAGACCCTGTTTCCAAATAAAATAGAAAATAGGTCTGGGAGTGTAGCCCGAAGGTAGAAAGCCTCTGGGTTCCACCCCAAGTACCACACACACACACAAAAAAAAAAAAAAAAAAAAAAAGAGAGAGAGAGAGAGAGAAAAGGAAAGAAAAAGAAAAGAAAAAATAGTGACATCATTTAAAGGGAGAAAGCACCAATTTCTGTAAGGAAGAGACTCCAGAATCCTTTTGGTTAAAACAAAACAAAACAAAAAATAAAAGTTAAAAAAAAAAAAGACAGGTTCACACAAGTTACACTTAATGTTTATAGGCAGCGTGGGGGCAAAGGCGCTAAGACATAACCTCATTAAAATACGACTCTGTGAAAGAGGCGTTTGGCTGGATTTCCCATCCTCGGGTTAAAATGGTTAAGTATTTAATTGCTTAGGAAGTAAGCTTATTATTTCAGATTTCATGCATCATGAATTCTTCTCCCTAATTTGAAGAATTATGAAAGGGAAGAGAGATTATCTGGCGAGCACGTTTCTGAAAGAGCGGCTGGTGGATGTCATCGCACTGGGCGCCCTGGTCAGCAGAGGAGAGGCGCCCTGGTCAGCGGAGGAGAGGCGCTTGGCAGCAGGTTGAGGATACAGTCTGAGAGGTGAGATCTGCCTTCGGCTCCGAGCGTGAAATCACAGCGCACACAGGGCTTCTTAGAAGCAGGGCAGCGATGGATGCTTTGTTTCTTTCAAGCCCTCAACACTTGTCCTGGAAAGTTGTTCATTGAGCAAACACCGCAGTGCGGAGCATTTAACAGTAAATTTTCACATCTACGAGAAGGGATTAGGAGGCAATTGGAAACGGAGGGGGAAAGCCGGGTGCGGTGGCACATGCCTGTAATCCTAGTACTTGGGAGGCTGAGACAGGAGGATCATAGGTTAGAGGTCAGCTTTGGCGATCTAGTGAGACCCTGTTTCAAAATAATAAAGTATTGAGGTGTAGTTCCGTGGTATGGCACCTCTGGGTTCAATCCCAGTGCCATGAAAAGTAAAATAACAAACAAACAAACAAACAAACAAATTCTTGTTTGATTGGATGACTGGATAGAACGAGAAAAAGATTCTCTCAGCCAGGGCTTTTGCTTGTAGGAACCACCCCTCTCCAAAGGATTGGGAAATGGGGACTGCTGATTGACTTGATTACTATGCTGTCAAAGAAACAGTTTCAGAGAAGCTTTCGAAGGCCTTCAGGGCAGCCAGCCTGCACTGCGCAGGCGGGGTGACAGATGTGCCCCCCGAGTCACACGACACTCAGGATGCTGCCGCCTGCGCCTGTCAGCAAGAGCCTCTGCAGGCTGCTGTGTTGAGAACACTTGGCTTCTCCATGAACAGGCATTTCTTTTATTTGCACTTTAATTTTAGCTTCTGAAACACACACTCTTATCTAATCTACCCTTGAAGTTTTGACAGGAGAATTCTGCAGTGTGGGCCCCCAGCGCGCGACCTCCGCCGGTGGGTTGGCTGAGCGTGCCTTCCCTGGGTGCAAGAGGAGAACGGGCTGACCGAAGCCACCGGCAAAAAGCTGGGCTCTGCAATTTCTGTCAGTGGGTTTTCCTCTGTGATTTGACTCTGTAATTCGATACTTTTCTCTTAAGCTATGTAACCTTCGTTGCTCTTCAAAAATATTTTCAGAGGTTTTTCATTATTTAATTATTGTAATTTAGTAAAATATCTAGGGATCATTTATTCGCTGCTGGGAATTCACCCCAAAGTTCTTCCCATGCCTCCATTACAACACGGCACACTTGTCAATGTGATTCCTATTAAATATAGCTAATCTTTCCAGTTGTGGTGGCACGTGCCTGTAATCCCAGGACTTGGGAGGTTGAGACAGGAGGACCACAGGGTCACAGTCAGCCTCAGAGACCTTGTGAGCCCCTCTGCAACTTAGTGAGACCCTGTTCAAAATAAAAAATAAAACAGGGCTGGGGGTGTAGAATGCCCCTGAATTCAATCCCCAGTAACACACACACACACACACACACACACACACACACACACACACACACCATACACTCTCAGCACTAGGTGTCCGTCAGATATTTCAAAGCTGTTTTTCTTGTCACAGGAGGTGATGGTTTCTGTGCCATCTTTCTGTGAGACACTTCTCTTTGGAAGGTTGGTGTGGAGGGCAAACATTAGCCAGACCCCCTTCCTTCTTCCTGTCGGGTACCTTGCTTCCTCCTGTCCCTGGAGTGTTGGCTTCCTGAGGCATATAACCTTCTCAGATTTATAACCGCGTGCTGTCTGTTAAAACTGCTGGAAAGGCTGGGTATGGTGGTGCCCGCTTGTAATCACTGTACTTGGGAGGCTGAGACAGGAGGATTGCATAGGTTCGGAGTCAACCTCAGCTACTTAGTGAGACCCTGTTTCCAAATAAAGTATAAAATAGGTCTGGGAGTATAGACTGGAGGTAGAAAGCCCCTGGATTCTACCCCCAGTAACACACACACACACACACACACACACACACACACACACACACCAAAACAAAAACTCCTGGAAACACATCCCTCCATCTGGGGCACAGTCTGATTTCTTTTGGTGACCCACCTCAGTGCCCAGTGTGTCTTACCTACAGCTCAAAGTGTAAACTTCAAACACTGACCTCGTGCTGACTTGTTAAAATTAACACAGCAACCAGGCGTGGTGGCATAGACCTGTTATTCCAGTGAGGCTGAGACAGGAAGATCACAGGTTCAGGGCTAGCCTCAGCAACTTTGCAAGACCTTCAGCACTTTAGCAAGACCCTGTTTCAAAATAAAAAAAGGGTTGGACATGTAGCTTAGAGACAGAATGCCTCTGGATTCAGCCCTGAGCACCAAAAAAAAAAAAAAAAAAAAAAAAAAAAAGACACAGGTGATCTGGCTCCAAGACGTCCCATGAAGAAATCAAATTAAAAGGCAGAGTGAACAAGAGGGAAAGACAGGTTTCTGACAACATGGTTCACAAATGGGAAGGAAGGGAAGCTAGAACATTGGTCTGTCTGTTACAGCTGCGCAGTGTCCACGCTCGCGTATTCAGCTACCATGTCAGATAAAGGTGCCAATGTGAGTCCATTAATCCTCTAATTAGTGAGTAACAATTGTCTGATAGATATCTACAGTCCTGAACAACTTAGAAAAATGAGTACACACCATGTGCTAAGTCCTAAAAGTAGAGTACAACATACAACATACATGCTCTTACGTGTACCAGCACAGCTATGTGAGCTGTATAACAGCCCCGTATCCATAATTGTGGACATGGAACCTGTGGAGTGGCCGCAGTTATAAGATGAAGCCATAATTCAATTTAGAATTATATTTTGTGGGTCTGAGGATGGAACCCAGGGGCATTTGACCTCTGAGCTATACCCCCTGCCTTATTTTTTATTCTTTATTTTGAAACAGGGTCTCACTAAGTTGGAGAGGGCCTCGCTAAGTAGCTGAGGCTGACTGTGAACCACGATCTTCCAGTCTCAGCCTCCCGAATGCTGGGATTACAAGTGTGTGCCACCACGCCCGACCAATTTAGAATTTTTAATTTATTTTTTGGCAGTACAGGGAATTGAACCCAGGGTCATTTTTTCTCTGCGCTATACCCCAGCCCTATTTTTGGAAGCCCTTCTACCTCCGGGCTACACTCCCAGACCTATTTTATACTTTTTTATTTTTGGAAACAGGGTCTCTTAAGCCAGTGTGGCTGGCTTTGAACCTACTCGATCCTCCTGTCTCCGCCTCCCAAGCGCGGGGATTTCAAGCGTGCCCACCACACCCGGCTATTTTATTTTTTAATTCTGAAACTAAGTTGCTGAGGCTGGTCTTGAACCTGTGATCCTCTTGTCTTCAGCCTCCCAAGTACTGAGATTACAGCCATGTGTCATGATGCCGGGCTCAGCTTCAGACTGAAATGAGTTTAAGTGTGTGCTCTTACCGTGTTCTATATCAGCACAAGACCTCGAGGCCTCCCACTCAGAATGTGGAGTGTGTCTGGGGGTCACATATCTACCCCAGGCAGCAAGCCACGGTTCAGAGCGCCACGGTCCCCGGCCCTCGGTCCTGGCATGCTAATGGAGTTATCTGCCTGGCTAGTCTATAAAATTCTTCAGTTCATTGACTTTCACATCACCAGTGGTTCACATGAGGCTTAACACATAATAGCAGCCCAATAAAAGTGTGTTGAATGAGATTATGATGTACATTCCGTATAAGCAAGGCCCGGAGGTCTGCCTTCTTGTCTATCCAGAGGTCTTGCATCTTGGCAGCACTTGCTGCGCTAGCCTGGCTTCCCAGGCGTCCGGGACACCCAGGCGGTGGCCCTCTCTCCTCTGCTGATGGCTACGGCTGCTGCCTGCAGACCTCAGGGCTGCTGCTGACCTCTGAGACACACGTCTCTCTTGTTTTTGCCTCTGTGAGAATTATGGTTGGGGAACAACAAATAAACACAAAACAGGTGAGAATAAAAAATAAGAGAGGAGAGGGAGGGGTGAAAAGCCTCTCTCTCTTTTCTAACAAGTAAAGTTAACAAATGCTGAATGGACATTCTCTCCAAGAATAATGAGGAAACCCGACATCTGGCGCCGTCGGCGACCCGTGTGATTCAACTCAGCCATGAGAAGGCTGGACCCATCCACCAATCATCGCCTGGGTGTGACCAGGCTGATGAAACCTCCTTGGGGTTCTGAGAATGTGGGTGTGAGAATTTAACTCGTGCTGACCCACAGCCTCCTCCATAGACAGAAGGGCTGGGATGGCTCCATGTGCTGCCCTCTCTGCTCCAAAGCCTGCGGGGACTTCCAGGTGCCCAGACCACGAGCAAGAACGAAGCTGGTGTGCAGGCCCCGTGGTGGACATCTCCGTGTCTCCATGCCCTCTGTGCCCTTGGAAACATCAGCACCGGACCACCTCTCTCCTTCCAGAGCAAGCCCTGAGCACCTTCGCCCAGGGTGAGAACTTTGTCTCTTCTGTGCACGGAGGGGCTGTGGTTTATGTAGGTAGAGGCCGACAGCCCAGGGTGCACCAACCTGCCTTTTTTTATGCTAATGGAAACAAATTTCCCAAACAAGAGAGACAAAAAAATATTCTGAAAGTCAAACTCTTTAAACTGGGTGTGGTGTGTGTGCACCTGTAATCGCAGTACTTGGAAGGCCAAGACAGGAGGATTGCAGGTTCGAGGCCAGCATCAGCAAGAATCTCCTCTGCAACTTAGTGGGACCCTGTTTCAAAATAAAAAATAGAAGGGCGGGGTGTGTAGCTTCGTGATAGAATTTTCCTGGGTTCAATCTCCAGCACCCTCCTCCAAATTCTTTCCTCCAGTGTCATCACTAGCATACAAAAGGCCCTGGGTTCAACCCCCAGCACCACCACACAAAGGAAGGTACGCATTGAGATGCTAGTTGTTTCTTGAGAAAATAGGATGTGCCATATCTTAAAGAGCTCCACCATCTGTTTAGATAGGATTTTAACAGACAGAATGACTTAAATTTAAGACTCTTCCTTTTATTTATTTATTTTTTTTGTGGTACTGGGATGGAACCCCGAGCTATACCCCCAGCCCTATTTTTTATTCCTTATTTTGGAACAGGGTCTTGCTGAGTTGCAAAGGGCCTAAGTAGCTGAGGCTGTTTGCGAACCTGGATCCTCAGCCTCCCAAATGCTGGGGTTACAAGTGCGTCATCACGGCGCCCGGCTAAATTTACGACCCTTTCTAAATGAGCACCTCTTCTCGTCACTTTAAGATCACCAGAGTAATTTACAAAAGCAAATTTGAAAGGAGGTGTAACTTCAGTGAAAACCCTGGAGTTGTGACAGCTTTAGTGAGGGGCAACAGGCTTTTAAACTTGAGTTATTTTCTCTTTCTGTTTTCTTTTCAAAAATAAAACAAAGTATCCAAATTCAAAAAAACTAAGGGACCCCCAAACTAAGCACTCATTGAAGGCAACCACTGTGGATATATTTATGATGGGCATCCTATAAAATGCTAACATTTGAATATTTCTTTTCTTTCCTTTTTTCTTTTTTTGGTACTGAAGGTTGAACTCAGAGACATTCTACCTCCTAGCTACACTCTCAGCCCTATTTTCTATTTTTTAAAATTTTGAAACAGGGTCTTGCTTTGCTGAGGCTGGCCTCGAACCTGTGATCTTCCTGTCTCAGCCTCCCAAGTACTGGGATTACAGGCATGTGCCACCACTCCTGAGTTGAATATTTAATTTTGCTGGCCAGCCTCAAGGTCTTTTTCAAGTTTTGCTTTATATCATATCGCAGATGAGGAATTATGCAAATAAATTGTAGCTGAAATGCATGGTTTTGCTGAAACAATTTTTAATACTAAAGGCTCTACTCCAGGGGTCAGAAAACTTGTTCTAAAAAGGCTAGTAAATGTGTCCGGCTTTGTGGGCCACAGAATCTGTGCCACAATAGTAATATTGTCACTAGAGCTTGAAAGTAGCCATAGAAAATACTAAATGAGTGGGCATAGCTGTGTTCCAATAAAACTTTATTTGTATTAAGAATCATGCAGTGGGCTGGCTTTTGCCCCCAGGCAGTACTTTGCTGGCTCTGTTCACATATTAGGAGAAAGTACAGAATAAAGGGGTGAGGGAAAGAGTGGGAAGGAGACTAGAAACAGAATTTTTTTTTTTTTTGGTGGTGGTACAGGGGTTCCTGGAAGCCCTTGTACCTCCGGGCTACACTCCCAGACCTATTTTTACATTTTTATTTGGAAACAGGGTCTCCTAAGCCAGCGCACGCGGCTGGCTTTGAACCTGTGTGATCCTCCTGTCTCTGCCTCCCAAGCGCGGGGATTACGAGCGTGTGCCACCACACCTGGCCTAGAAACAGAATTTAAAATCAGTGATCAGTGGTCCAGCATGGTGGCACATGCTTGTAATCCCAGGACTTGGGAGGCCGAGATAGGAAGATCACAGGTTCATGGCCAGCCTCAGCAACTTAGCGAACAAGCAAACACTTGCACCTACTTTTTAAAAAGTAACCAGGCATGGTGGTGCACACCTATAATCCTAGTACTTGGGAGGCTGAGAAAGGAGAATCACAAGTTCTAGGCCAGCCTCAGCAGCTTAGGGAGACCCTGTTTAAAAATAAAAAACAAACTAGGGCTGAGGGTGTAGCTCAGAGGTAGAATGCCCCTGGCTTCAATCC
Organism: Muscardinus avellanarius; assembly: GCF_963383645.1. Taxonomy (NCBI): domain Eukaryota; kingdom Metazoa; phylum Chordata; class Mammalia; order Rodentia; family Gliridae; genus Muscardinus; species Muscardinus avellanarius. The sequence continues at coordinate 5,088,754 of NC_137806.1, forward strand.
CCAGCACCCAAAGAAAAAATGAACAAAAATACAAGAAACAACAACAGCAAATCCAGGCAAGTTACCATTTCACCTGGGCATCATCAGAAGCACCCGGGAAGCATACTTCAGTGATAGGTTTCCAAGTTCTACCTCCGGGGACTGCCATTAGTAGGTCTAGGAATATTTTTATATTCCTCAATGTGAGAAACAACTGGAGATAAAGAAACCCGAGTGATAAACAACAATAAACTGTTGGATTAAGAAACGCATAGAAAAACGCAGCAGTGTGGATGAACCCTGGTCGGTGTGGGCGAGGGCTGCAGTCCCAGGAGGGCCGAGGCCCGCTGGCCTTGCATTCAGCTCCCATTCCTGAGTCGGAGCAGAGCTGAGCTCTCACCCCGGCTTCGCCACCAACTAGGTGGCCTTGGACAGCGACGTGGAGACTCCAGGCCCAGGTTTTGTGGAAGGTACCAGCACTAAAATGGAGGCCCTTACATCACACTCTAACAAAGCGAAGTAGGGAAACCCTAAAGGGCGGCGTGCATGCCCGTCTGTGAAAACCATTACAAGGTCTTCCGGAAAACCACGGCATTGCCCAAAGATCCCCTGCAACCTTATCCAAGAGTGAGTCTGTGGGGCAACCGCCCAGCAAGTGTCTATTCCACCGTGGCCCGGCAGCACCCCGTGAATCCTTGTAGCCAAGGATGATAGCTTCACGACTGTGTAACCTTTCTTATTTTGCCTTTAAACCCTGATGTCTCTTTGCCTCTCGGAACCACAGCACACATACTCCAGATTGTAACCTTCTGCTCATTCCCGAGTAAAATCCTCTTGCAATTGTGAGCCACTCTCTGTGGATGCCGAGGTTGACCATCTCCTCACCCGGCACACTTCTCCAGCACCCCGTGTGGGATTTTATAAGACACGGATCTATGGGAGCCCGTCCTAGGAAGGGATAATCTTTTGTCCTCTCTCACTGCCCTTTGGCAGGCTTTTCGCCAGATTGCACAAACAGAGTTAGAACAAACTTCTGAAGGGCATTCAGTTTCGTTGAGAAGGTACTCACTCTCCTCTTTAGGGTTGTCTCTTATGAAAGAACTTTTGATAATCACGGCAGGTTCGTGGTCAACTTTGATTTTCCCAGTAAGCTTCACTGGCCTTTCAGGCCAGCACATGTCCACTCTGTATACATTACCACTTCATTATATAGAGTTCCGTACAGCATGCACTGAATTCTTTTTTTTATTTTGTGGCACTGGCAATTAGATCCAGGGCATTCTATCTCCAAATTACACCCCAGCCCAATTTTCTTTTTTATTTTGAAACAGAGTCTTGCTAGGTCACTGAGACTAGTCTCAAACCTGTGATCCTCCTGTCTCAGCCTCCCAAGTACTGGCATTTTATTATTTTTGTTTGTTTGGTAGTGGGGATTGATACCAGGGGCATTCAACCTCTGAGTTATACCCTCAGCTATTTTTATTTTGAAATAGAGCCTTGCTGAGTTTCTGAGGCTGTCTTCAAATCTGTGACCCTCCTGTCTCAGCCTCCCGGGTACTGGGATTACAGATGTGCACCCCCACGCCTGGCGCGCATTTGACTCTAATTACTACGTCCCAAAGTGTCATATGAAGGGTTAATGCTTCCTGCCAATTTCTGTCCTTTCTGAATTAGAAATAACTTTTTATGGGTCTAGGACGATTTTCAATTAAAAAATTGAAATTAAATAACCAAATGAAGGGGAAGAGAGTGTCACATCCAGATCACGCACAAGGAAAACGAGGTCCACGCTCCCTGCTCACCAGGCAGCTCTGCAACAATGTGACGTGCGTGTCACTAGAAATCACTGTTCTAGCAAAAGTGTGCAAGAGAATCTGTAGAACTTATGGAAAAATGGAACTAGGGACACAAACATCCAAACACTTGACCAGTTTCTCTCTCTCTCTCTCTCTCTCTCTCTCTCTCTCTCTCTCTCTCTCTCTCTCTCTCTCTCTCTCTCTCTCTCACACACACACACACACACACACACACACACACATACTCATATAGAGTAATTTAATGGAAATAGCATCACAGTTTCAGACATGTTGAATGGTTAGGAAATAAAAGCAACCAAAATAAATGATGTAAGTTACATTGAAAAAGACTTGAGTAGGGATCTGGGGGTGTAGCTCAGTGGTAGAGCACTTTTGAACACACACACATGTTTGTGAATTTCTAACATACCTGTGCAAATTATGAAAGACTCGAGCGGCACCTGTGGTCACAGCTGTCAGAAGAGTCACAGCTCTTGGTTATCACACGGAGGAAGAAGAGATTGCTGATGTCTGGCAGAAGGTCAGGACTCCGGAGGTGGGTGCAGGGGACGCGCTCCTCCTGCGGTGAGCAGCGGATGCCAAGACATGTATGGCTAGTGTAAGCCTACGTGGCTCAGTTATTTTTTGTGTGTTTGCCTAATGTTCCTTGAGGACCAAACTGCACCCAAACAACACGAACCGCGCGCTAAGTTTACGGTACTTCCCATCTATAGGCTGAATAATAAGCATCTTCAGCCTGGCGTAATGGCGCACGCTTATAAACCCAGTTCTTGGGAGGCTGAGAGAGGACTGCAGGTTTGAGGCCGGCCTCAGCAACTTAGCGAGGCCCTCTGCAACTTAGTGAGACTCTAATTCAAAATAAGAAATAAAATAGGGTTGGGAGTATAGTTTGGGAGTAGAACACCCCTGGGTTCAATCTTCAGTGCCACAAAAAGAAAAAAAATTATGCACTTTCAGGAGCAAAGCCATGGAAGCGCTGTGTCTGTTCACAGGAGCCAGGGACAGTGGCATCCTCCCCGGCAGTGGTATCCCACTGAAGTTCCAACAGTGCCGATGCATAGAGCTACAGAACTAAAAACATTCATATGGCTTGCAGGATATTCGCTGAGTTGTTTTCTCTTCCTGTCCATCTTACAGTAAGTTTTATTGGGGGAATTATTATTTACTGATAAGATGGTCCTCGGGTGGAAGGCGAGGCTGTGGAAACCGAAAGGACCCGGTTTCCCCGTTGCCTCTTCAGCTGCTCTCGTAGTGTGAACGGTCTGTCTGCAGTGGAGGGAAACACACCGGAGCCGAGGAACAAAACGCCACCTCGTGAGTCGTCAAAGTGCTTTATTCGGTAAAGCCTGGCTCCTGCCGGAGTGGACTGTTAGCACAGGAGACAGGAGGCAACTTCCTCACTCGGTCCTAACAGTTTATCAACATAAATGAACGACAGAGACTGTTACAGACAAAGAAAAAAAATAAAGCATTTTGTAAACCTCTAAAAGCATACACAGATTGGCCACAAGGGAAACGATTACTCAAATCATATACCTGTACCTTGTCTTTACTTCAGGGCCCTCGGTTAGAAGCCTTGGGCCAGAGGAACCCCAGCAGAACTTCAAAGCCCTCAAATGGATCTGGTGCCAGAATCCATGAGGGCGGGCAACCAAATTGTAGCATTGATTAACTTAAATACAGACAATATGGATTTGTGCAGGTATGTTACAGGGGCGTCAACATCAGGGGCTAATGAGTCTACGGAAAGTCTTAGATAGTGGGTGACTGGAATTGCTGCTGGCTCCACGGAGGCTGGGAAGGCAGCCCAGGAATGCTGGGCTCAACTGTGACCCCAACCCTGAAGTAAAGCGGCGGGAGAAGCCGGTGGGTGGGTGGCTTTGCTGAGTTGTAAGTCATTATTGAAGGGTGAATTTTCTTTCCTTTTCTGAAACTGCCTACGAAAACCATCTTATTTTTAAACACAGAGTTTTAAAGGCACAGCTTTAGCACAGCATATAAGTTGATAACCTACTCTAAGCAAGTCTAATATTTTATAACTTGACACCTTTTAGAAAATGCAGAGGAAATGGTAGATACATGATCGATGTTGGAAATTTGTATTCGATGAAACAACCGGCACAGTTTGGGGCAATGAACTTATAGAACCAGATTTGGTTTAACTCTCTTAAAAAACTTAGGTTGATAAATGTATATCCGGAGACAAAACAATCCCTTTTCTTTTATTGTAAAAGACTGTCTACCATGTACTATGAACACAGCATTCACTCATAAACATGACTGCAGGACACATCTCAAAATATAACAAACATTATTTCACCTACACTGTAAAATGACTTTACATGTAAACTTCAAAAATCACATGCTGGATATTAAATTTTTAGATTCAAAAATATCCCTGTTTCCCTAATAATGTAAACAGTAAAACCGAGGGTGTCAGTTAAAGGGATCATTGTAACTAAACAACACTGTCTAAACAATGGCCAAACATAAACCTCTGAAGTCAGATGTGCGTTGGGTCACAGGATAACTGAAGTTTTAATTCTTTGCTCATCTGCCTGCAGCAGGAGGTGCGACTACTATTGCCCCAAAATATGCGCTTTCCAGGTAATAAGCTTTGTTATTGTACCATGAATTCCTACCCTGAACGCAAGGGTAGCAATGAAGCCTCCAGGTAAGAAAAGAGAAGCAAGCAGTCTCCCTGGTAACAGTACAGAAAGAGTCCTGGGGGTCAGCTTGGAGGAGGAGGGCTTATTCCAGGACACCAGGGGCCCTGAAACTGCAGCGACAGAACCTCAAACCAGTCCCCACGGAGACGCCAGCATGCTCCCGTCCAGTGCCCGAGCCGCTGGGGGTCCGCGTGGGGGTCCGCGGGTGCCGCTCGCGGGTTCTTTTTACTGCCAGCATTATTATTATCTTCATTATTATTATCTTTGTTATTATTATGAATACTGCCTTACATCTTTCAACTCGAAAAATAAACGGATCCGCAGTTCGTCCTGCGATGCGGACAGGTGTGGCGCCACGTGCGCCCCTCCCTCTCCCCCCTGCGCTCACCTGCTCGTTCATTCATTCATTCACTCATTCATTCATTCCACCACAGCTGGAATCAGGTTGTTTTTTTTTTTTGAGGGGGGTTGTAACACATTCTGATCCATGCCGATCCGTTTTAATTAATTAATTAATTAATTAATTAAAAGTGTGCACACACGCGCATGAGCGCGCGCACACACACAGACGTGCGCGCGCAAGAAGTCAGAAATAGCTAGAACAATGCTGGGAAATATCAGGTAGCTGTTAAAGCGAGTAGCCCCAAGTCAGTCATCTTGGCCTGAGGACGTCAACGAGGCGCTCGGCTTCCTGCAGGAGCGCCGCTGAGTTCTCACTTTTCCGGCACCGAAGCCACCTCTGTGCTTCCCACGCTCATGTCCGTCCACGGCTACGAGGGACGTTACGTCAAGATGTGACCAATAAAGTCCAAAAAGCGCTTTGAATACTGTTCCGGGTTCACGGTCGAGATCTCGGCTCCAGCCTGGGCAGTTTTAAAGAAAGGGATATTGATACGGTGTTTGTGATGTCTACAAAGTAGTATTGCGTATCTATACCTATTTCCAACGGAAGCTGAATATAATGCTAATACTTTTTCTTTTTGGTGCTGAGGGTGGCACTCAGGCCTCACGCATGCCAGGCAGGCCCTCCACCACCGAGCTATCCCGGTCCTCCGGCCACCCACGGTAAATCCCCGTGGACTCTGCTCTCACTGTCGCTCAGAACACCTGGACTGTGGCCAGGAAGCAATGTCCTTCTGGGTCTGGAAATGAAGCAAAGGTTGGTGCCAGCACAAGAGGCTATTATCACACACCGGTGACAGCTGCAACTTATAAAATGATCAACTCAGCATAGGTGGGACGGTCCCTCCACAGAGCACACTCTGCGTGATGACCTTCAGAGGCTCGGGACAGCACCTGTCATTCTCAAGAAGGCAGACGCTTTGAGACCGACAAAACACAAGTATCTGGTAAAAGGGACACTTTGGTAACGGCAGCAAAGACGGCTTAGTATTTAGGATCCTCTTAGTTATGACAGAGAGAAGTGGCTTAGTGTTATAAATGATGAGGACTGACAGCTGGGCGTGGTGGCACACACCTGTGATCCCAGTACGTGGGAGGCTGAGATAGGAGGCTCACAGGGTCGAGGCTAAATTAGGAGGGCCCTGGGCGACTTAGTGAGACCCTGTTTTAAAATAAAAATTTAAAAGGTTGGGGGGCGTAGTTCAGAGGGGAGTGCTCCTACCAAAACAAACAAACAAACAAACAAACAAAAAACCCCCCTCAAAATAACAACAAAAAAACCCCTGTGACATCAGAGGGCTAGACCCTAAGATGGCCGTCACAGGCTCTTTCCTGGTGCTATAATCAGGTGGGACACAGGCTGCTGGCCGCCCGTCCACAGAGTGGGCGCCTGCTCCTTGGCAGCAGGGCACAGGGGCGCCACTGTTTTCTTCACCGCCGCACAGGGCCAGGAAGCCGGCCCCTGCGGCAGCGCAGTGCGGTGTTCTCTCTGCTCAGGTGCGCAGCTCTGGCCAGCACACCTGAGGCGTCCCTGGCCAGTTTCCAGCGGCAAAGGGCGAGACCGGAGTTACCGCTGGTGCCTTGTTCAGATACTCAAGTTTATGGACAAACCTGCGATTTCCACACCTGGGCTTCTGGCGTCTCCACGGAGGAGCCCAGGCCTTGAAGGTAGAAAGTGACCCTGGAAGCAGCTTGAGACAGCACTCCTTGGCTAAGAGCGACGTTCTGGTCCTGCAAACGGCCCACGATTTCAGCCCACGTGGTATGCCACGGAGCTGAACTGAACTGGGAGCGTGCCTGGGAGACTGACATGGAGTCATGCTGGTCATGGTAAACACGTGCACGGCACGGTGTGTTTAAGATGAGGCAGACAGCGGCGCCATATTGCCACTGGCGGCAGCAGCACCGAATTCACCGAATTCAGTACAGCTACACCTGCGTACTCAAGAACAGTGAGTCAAATTGCGGGCCACAGCGGAGAAATCCCAGTACTGTACTCACTGGGACTTGACCCAGTGGGGGAGTGGCGGTGGCAGAGATATCACACCATAGGAGAACTTGCAACCTGGCACCCCCCACAGTCTAAAGCAGCCTCTATCGACTCTCTGGGTCGGAGACTCTGTGATACAACACAGTAAAGGAGTAGTGGGGTCTGAGATACTACTGACTCGAGATCCAGAACACCTTAAGTGAAGTCATAGTGACCCAAGGGAAGAACCCAGAGAAGGCACAAACTTCCGAAATCATGGGAAAGAGGAATAATACTGGAGCAATGAATGCTCACAACCCCACAACATCAGAACCCGATAAAACAGAAAATCAGAGATTTCTAGAAGATCAAATCAGGAAAATAACTGTAGAAATAATAGAGGTGCTTCGAAAAGAACTCAGAGAGAGCCAAAAAGAGATAAAGGATGCAATTAATGAAGTAAAGGCCTCAATTCAAAGCACAAACAACAGATTAGATCACATGGAGAACAGAATCTCGCTCTTAGAAGATGATCATTCCAAAAATGAACGCATAGTTTCTAATCTAGGAAAAAATATCCGACAGCAGGAATCTGATATTGAAGAAATATGGGCCCATTTTAAGAGAGCTAACCTAAGAATAATTGGAATAGAGGAGGGAAAAGAAAGTGTAACCAAAGGGATCAACAATCTCTTCAAGGAAGTAATAGCAGAAAATTTTCCAGACATAGAGCAAGAGGTCGATACGCAGGTCCAGGAAACTTATAGAACTCCCTTTAGACAGGATCGGAGAAGAGGATCCCCACGCCACATAATTGTCAAAATGACCAATGTGGAAGCCAAGCAGAGAATCTTAAAGGCAACAAAAGCAAAGGGCCAAGTGACATTCAGAGGCAAACCAATTAGAATCACTCCAGACTTCCCAAACCAAGTCATGAGAGCCAGAAGGGCTTGGAGTAACATATTCCAAACTCTGAAAGAAAACAACTTCCAGCCAAAAATTTCCTACCCAGCAAAACTTTCTATCAAATTAGATGGAGAAATAAGAAGCTTCCATGACAAACAGAAACTGAAGGAATTTATGTCTTCAAAACCAGCGCTAGAGAAAATACTCAAAGAGATTAACTACAAAGAAGAAATAGGTAACACACATCAGAACTAGAGAAACAAGATTTTCCATCCAACAGACAACTAAGATTGGTTATCTGTGGAGATTCATTATTTATGTTAGTCTTTTACCTATCTCTAAAGGGTATTGTTTGCCTTTATTGTTGTTAATTTTTAGGATTTCTAGTTGGAATATTAATATACCTTCAGATATAGCATTTGGAAATATTTTATCCCATTCTATTAGTAACTGTTAACTTTGTTTACATTGTCTTTGGATATACAATATGTTTTTTACTTTTTAGGGAGTTTGTATACTCTTCTGTTGCCTGTGCCATTGAAATCATAACCAAGAAATCACTGCCAATTTCAATGTTGTGAGGTTTTATGACCCAGATTTTCTCCTAAAAGTTTATAGTCTTAAGATTTATATTTAGGTCTTTTATCTATTTTGAGTTAATATTTGTATATGGGATTAGGTAAGGGTCCAATTTTATTCTTTTCCATGTAATTATTATTTTTCAACAGTATTTAGTTAAAATATTATTATTTCTACCACCAAATGTTCATGGAAACCTTGTCAAAAATAACTTGACAATATAGGGAAGAATTTAGGTCTAGGCTTTTATTTAACTCCAATGGTTTATATATCTGCCTTTAGAATAGTACTACACTGTTTCAATTATTGTAGCTTTATATGGTTTGAAATCAGAGAATATATATCTTCTGGCTTTGTTCTTTTTCAAGATCGTTGTGGGTACCTAGAGTCCATATTCCATATTAGGATAGATTTTTTTTTCTGAAAAATAAATATATAAATATATGATAGTTTCACCTAAAAAATAGAAAAAATAGAATCTCTGGTAAGAAAGAAAGCAAAAAGAAATATTGAAATGTTATCTTTAAGACATCAAAAGCTTGGTATCTGACAAATGAAACTGTTATGTGAGATTATCATTTTTAATTTTTGATAAATTGCTATAATACTAGATGTCAATCACTAAGCCAAGCATGGGAGGGGGGGATAGGGAGAGAACGGGGTGGGGATCGGGTGGGGGCTGACTGGGCAATGTGTGCATGTATGTCTACAAAAGTTTGTATCCCACTATGATGTATGAATACAGTGCACCAATTTAAAAAAAAAAAAAAAAGATGAGGCAGACACTGCACCTGCCCAGCGCTGGACCCGCTCACCTCACACGTGCCCTTGGAAGCCCCTGGAGCCAGGCACGAGGCCTCTATCAGCAGAGGGGACTCGGTTCCCAGAGCGTTTCCTCAGTGCGAGCAGGGAAGCGACACGGGGACCCTGCCCCCTTCTGCCTTGGCCTGCTGAGGTGGGTGCCGGGCTGCCCTCAGCCCTCAGTGGGCTCAGGTCTGGGGGAAGGGGCGGTGCCTCAGCAGGTGCACAGCATGAAAAAGGTTCTGGCGGCGTGGGCTGCTGCACACCTCTCTCACCAATGTGCGAGGGGCCTTGGTGTGCACTGTGCACGTGGCCCAGACACCACAGCTGTTGAGAAGAGTAAAGGCTTCTTTGGCCAATGGAATATGCTGTTAGGTTGGTTCCATTTCTGAGATGACCAGATGACCAAGAGCCTTTTTTTTTTTTTTTTTGGTGGTACTGGGGTTCCTGGAAGCCCTTCTACCTCCGGGCTACACTCCCAGAATTATTTTATATTTTTATTTGGAAACCGGGTCTGTAAACCAGCACGACTGGCATCATCAAACCTGCAGGATCCTCCTGTCTCCGCCTCCCAAGCTTGGGGATTACAAGCGTGCGCCACCACGCCCGGCGACCAAGAGCCTTTAATTGATTTTTTCTTTTCTTTTGGTAATGAGTATCAAATACAGGGGCATTTTTACCTTTGAGCTACACCCCCAGCCTTTTTTATTTTGAAACAGGGTCTCACTCAGTTTCTGAGGCTGGCTTCCAACATTTGGGACCATAGGTGTTTGCCACCATGCCCTGTGCGTGCAGTCTCTCCCCCCAGCCCCTCTGGTGCTGGGGATTGAACCCAGGGCCTCACGCATGCTAGGCAAGTGCTCGAGTACCACGCTGCACCCCCAGCCCGGAGAGCACTGGAGGAGCAGGCTGGTTCTGGTGCATCTCCCACAGTGTGTGGGAGGCGCCTCTCCTGTGCTGAGAACAAACCCATGGTGCTCCAGGGCATTTTAGTAACTGGAAGGCCTTAAAGGAGCCCTGCAATACAAGCCTAAGGTGGGTGGATGCAGCTCACTGAGGCTCAGCCTGGCGGCGGGTTCCCTGCAGGGCAGGGTCCTGGGTGGCCCCATCTCCACCACTGCCAGCGCTAGGGCCTGGCAAGCCACTCTGCAGGCTGTCAGCTTCTCCCACGGACAAAAGGGGCCACACGGGGATCCCACTCACAGGCTCGCACGGGGATTCCACAACTGAACATATGCCTAGCATCATCTGCTTCTGAGCAAGCATGAGAAAGGTTCCTATTATGACCTGTGAGCTTATTATACTCAAAAGACTTCTACGACAGAAACAAATGCACGACGAGAAAAGAAACAGAATCCCACGAGTTTCGGACACTCCTGCTTCAGCCGGGAACATTTCGTATTGAAAGACTAGACTATGTTGAGCACTTCTATGCTTTGGGCATCGCTCACACACAGAAGGAGCTGTATAATATTCCCGTGAGGCATGCACTATCGGTGTCCCCAGCGGAAGGTCTGGGCGGCTCTGCGGGCCGCAGGAGTCTGGCCTGACTCGTGGACGGGGACAGCACAGCCTTCTCGAGGGCTGTGGACCAGCCACGCACGGGCTGAGCGGCGGGAGGCGGTGTTCCCAGCGCAGACACTTACGCCATGCTTCACGGTCTTTGCAGCGTGGGCGGCCTTCTTCTTTGCATCGTAATGTGTCAGGATGTCAATGATGGCCATGAAGTACACCTCTTTCCTCGGGGAGTCTGCAAAGGGAGAAGAGCAGTGATCGTGGGACAACATCTGGAAAAGCCTGGGCTCCCGGGGAGCTGCGAGGCTGGGGTGAGGGAAGGGAAGGAGGATAAGAAGCTCCGTCCGACTCCACCATCCCCGCTCGGGGTCCTACTCAGTTTTCATTCAACTGGAAAAAAAAAAAATCATGCCACCAGGATATTAACAGTAGAGGTCCAAGGATGGGGTTGAGTGTTTTATATTTGTTTTTTCTTTAATGATAGCGTGTGACTTTGCTGTACCGAAAAATACTATTTTAAAATGCTCTATAAAAGGTAGAATTGCACACCTGTAATTCCAGTACGTGGGAGGCTGAGACAGGAAGACACTGCAGGTTCGAAGCTCAGCCTCAGCAACTCAGCCAGGCCCTCAGCAACTTAGTTCTAAGTTGCATGTTTCAAAAATAAAATATAAAATAGGGATGGGGGTGTAGCTCAGAGGTAGAATGGCCCTGGGTTCCATCCCCAGTAACACACACACACACACACACACACACACACACACACGGACAACTAATTATGCTTATTAATCCTCTTCTACCATTGCCTAGATTGTTCATAACTAATTTTCATTGGACCTAGTATTAGAAATGGATGAAGGTTTCTATCTTCTTCATTTTAAACTTTCTGCGTATTTTCAAAAATACAATATTTCCACTAACTGATGTGTGCATGTATTTAGGTATCACTTTGACTCTCCCTGTGATGTACTGCAACGCACCAATAAAAGGATTAACAATAAATAATGTTTCAGTTATATGTATTTGACTCTATATAAATATTTCTGTATGTAAGAAATGACTTTGAGAGCCAGGCGTGGCGGCACACGCTTGTAATCCCAGCATTGGGGAGGCTGAGACTAGAGGGTCATGGTTTGCGACAGCCTCAGCTATTTAGTGAGGCCCTTTGCAACTCAGTGACACCCTGTTTCAAAATTAAGAATAAAAAATAGGGCTGGGGGTGTAGCTTGGAGTTAGAATGCCCCTGGGTTCTATCCCCAGCACCAGAAAAAAAAAAAAAAAAAAAAGACAGACAGAAGTTTGAGCTGGGTATGGTGATGCATGCTGTAATCCTAATACTTGGGAAGCTGAGACAGGAGGATGCAGGTTTGAGGCCAGCCTCAGCAACATAGTGAGAACCTGCTTTAAAAGAAAAAGAAAAAGAAAGGAAGGAATAAAAGACAATTTTGGTGAGTAAAACACAGTTCAAGCCCACTTGAGATATTGTCTGAGATTTTAAAAAATAATAAGGGCCAGGGGTGTAGCTCAGCGGTACAGCACTTCTCCAGCATGTGTGAGGCCCTGGGTTCCATCCCTAGCTCCTGCTCCCTTACTCCAAAAAGAAGGTGAACCACATGTCTTAGCATTCAAAAAATAAAACATAAAACTTTTTTTTGTGTGTGTGGAAAAGTAGCTAAGGTGGAGTATAATATTTCTTAAAAAATCCAATCACCTAGCTATTAAGCACTGAGGTGGGTCTGACTTGCAGAAGGGGTCACAGGCCCCAGGCCCCTTCCTTCATGGGGGAGGACAGAGAGCAGCAAATCAGAGGTCCTCCCTGCCCCAGGGCCCGGCCTCAGTGCTCCCGGGAAGAGGGCTGCTGTCCATGCTGTGCCTGCCCCACAAGAAGGCCACCCGAGGGTCACAGTGGACCACACACACGGGCCTCACCCAGGACAAACGGTGACGCTTTTGACTTTACAGAGGAGGTAAGGCCTGGGGGTGTAGCCAGGTGGTAGAGTGCTTAGCTAGCGTGCACAAGGGTGTGGGTTCAATTCCCAGCGCGTGCATGAACACACACATACACACACATACATTTACAGATAGCATATAAAAGCAGTATTTGTAAATATTATTAAATCAATCTGTGTGTGTGTGTGTGTGTGTGAGAGAGAGAGAGAGAGAGAGAGAGAGACAGAGAGAGACAGAGAGAGAGACAGAGAGAGACTATCCATCAGCATCACAGAATTCAAGGACCTGATCACACTGCGTTTCAGTACCTGAGACTCCACTTCCCTTCCACATGCTGTGATCTCCAAGCCCATTTCGTTGCAAGCTGAAGAAGCCTGGCGCAGGGCTCCATGCTCGTGACTGCGCTTTGATTACCGAGGACACCACAATGTAAAATCAAAGCACTTCATATGCAAAGACTTGGTAACAACTAAGCTTACTTTCATGGCATTTAATTCCATAGACGTCAATGTTGGGGTCGAACTCGCCGGGGGCCAGCGGCGGTGAGCTGTTGAGCGTGTTCCCGGGGCTGTCCGGAGGGGTCCCCGCGGGGTGGGCGCCGTCGCTCTCCCCCTCCTCCTCGCCTTCGTTCTCCTCGCACTCCACCTCCTCCTGCTCGGCCTTCTCCACGTCGTGAATCCCCACCAGGAGGCTGTAGTCCATGAGCTTCAGCTGGGCCAGGAACTGCAGGGAGGAGGCGGCACGGTCAGGCTCATCTTTTATTTGTTTGTTTTTTGGCACTGGGGATTGAACCCAAGGGTTCTTTCCAAGCTACACCCCATCCTTATTTTATACTATATTTTGAGACAGGGTTTAAAATCCGAAAGGTCTCGCTAAGTTGCTGAGGCTGGCCTAGAACCTGTGATCCTCCTGTCTTGTCCTCCAAAGTACTAGGATTACTGGTGGGCACAGTGCCTTGCTAGTTATATCTTAACAACCACCAAGACTTAAAGATCAGCAGCTCAGGTGAGCACACAAGGACCAGGCCACCAGGGAGGGTCCCGGGCCTCCTGCAAGAGGTTCTCACGCTCCCGGGCATTTTCTCTGGCCAAAACACAAGCCTCACACTCGGGGCTGGTTTGGAGCCAGGATCCTTTCTCCAGAGATGTAAAGTGCATGCTGAGGCCTGCATCACCTGGAGGTTGGGCTACACCAGCTGAGGAGTAGCGGAAGACAGGGGACGGGCTGGGAGGGAGCGAGTCTCCCTCCCAGCCCGTCCCAGCAGAGACGCTCCCTCCCAGAGACGCTCCCTCCCAGCAGAGTCTCTCCAAATGGGTTGGGCAGCACTTTGGGATCCAGCGCGCTCCGCTCCGTGGAGGGATGGTAACGCTGTCCGTTGCCAAGGACCGCAGGCCCCAGTGTCCCACTCCACCACAGACGGACCGTGCTAAGCTCCGGCCAGCAGCTCGGCCCGTCCTGGAAGGAGGGGGTGGGAGATGCCGAGTCCCGGGCTCGGGCTCGGGCCGCTCCTTCTTCTCCCGTTCACACTGGATGCCGCACTGGGATGTACTGTGTGGGGAGGCCGGCTGGCGGGCTCTGGACAGGGATGGGGTCGCCTTGGACCCTGGGCTGGGGCCTAGCCTGGATCAGTGAGGCAGAGTGGCTACTGGGCCTCCGGCTATTCTGATAGAACTCAGGAAATAAACAGCCAAACACAAAGAGCAATTATAGGTCCTGAAGTTCTAGCTGAGAATGAAATGGAATCCATCTGCGGAGACCCGCAGGGCCAGGCCTGCAGGAGCCCGTGGGAGCCGAGCAAGGCGCAGAGGGAGGACCTGGGCGCCGGCCCGCGCCTCTCCCGGGTGCCCATGCAGTGGCCTTACCACCAGGAATCCCCTGGGGCCGGCGAAATGTTCCCTTTGGCTAGGAGCTCAGCAAAAAGGAATGCACACAGAGCTTGCATTTGGATACTGAAGCCAGGTCGGGAAGCAAGCAGACTTCTGGGCAGAGAGGGCCACGAGCACGCCTTCAACTCCACGCTTTTGGCCAGTTTTCTGGGCCACAGAGAGAGGAAGCTGCTGCCCCCGTGGCTTCCCCAAAACTCCCTCTGCCGAGCTTGCGACCTCGTGGGCAGAGACCGCTCTGCCCGCAGATCCTGGCAGTGCCTGGGCTCAGGACACTGGCCGGGAGCGGTGCCTGGGAGCAGCCTTCCCGGCCCGTCTGTGCTGGAGGAGAAGCCCGGGCCGTGGCTGCTGGAGAGAATCAAACACTCAGGTGCTGGCCCGACTTCTGAACCTGCTTGAGACGCCCAGCCAGGCAGCCATCCTCGGCTTCCCACTCTGCTCTCCCTGGGCCCATGGACGTGGACCAGAACTGAGTGCTCAGGCGGGAGGGAGCACACAGCTCAGAGACCAAGGAGGCCACGGCCAGGGCTCAGATCTAAGGGGTGGGTCTAGGACCCTGAGCTCTCTGCACCGCGCGCTGCCTACGGGAGCTGCATCGCCGCCGTGGCTCCCCCTAACTCTTGTCCTTCACAGCCCTGGTAGGAAGACTGAGTTCAAATCAACTTGTCTCTTCTGAGGACAGCCCCACGTTAAGCAGTCTGAGCCTCCGGAGCCAGCGGCCTGCTGCCCAAGCTGTTTCCTCCAACATGTTCCACGGGCCAGCATCCTAGGGACATATTTAGAAAAGGCTGCATTGCAACCAGTCATGGTGACACTCCTGTAATCCCAGCACTCAGGAGGCTGAGACAGGAGGACCTCAGGCCAGCCTCAGCAGTGAAGTGAGGCCCTTTGCAACTTAGTGAGACGCGGCTTTAAAACAAAAAACGAAAAAGGCTGGGTGTGTAGCTCAGAGGTAGACGTGGGTTCTCCCCCAGACTGGGGGAGATGAGAACCAGCGAAGCAATGGTGGACTGGGAGCCCGTGGGTGGTCGGAGAGGTAGACGGGCTCCGCCGCAGTGTCCAGCCCGGAACAGGGACTTGGGACGCAGCACTCAGGAATTCCCTGTTCGTTCCTCCCGCTTACTTATTTACTTGTTTATTAATTTTTTTTGTGGTACTGGGGATTGAACCTAGGGGCATTCTACCTCTGAGCTACCTCCCCAGCCTTATTTTTTAATTTTTATTTTGAAACAGGGTCTTGCTAGGTTAATAAAGAGTCTCACTACTTGCTGAGGCTGTCCTCAAGTCTGTGATCCTCCTGCCTTAGCCTCCCGAGTACTGGGACTACCGGTGTGCACCACCATGCTTGGGCATGTATTTATTTTTTAAGTACAGATTTTAAAATGTGAGGATTTTAAAACGTGAATCTTCACATTTTAAATCTTCAGGTAAATCTTCAGGTTCCTCGGTTTCCTTTCTTCCCACAGTCTTAATTACTTGTCAGGACACTGACCTGCCTCTTTGTCTTTCAGAATATCCCACCTAATCTGATTCCTTACTGATTAATAACTCATTATGCCAAACCAGTTTTCTTTTGTAAAGTTTTGGTGCTGGAGATGGGACCCAGGGCCGGGAGCTTGCTAAGCTCTGCCACTGAGCTACACTCTCAGCCTTGAACACATCTCTGAGCTGTCCCTTCCTCACGATGAATCCCATCACACACTCCTGGACCGATGTGGCCACGGGGCAGTGAGCGAACGCCGCTTTAGACTTGAGAAAACTCTCGAGGTATGGTGGCGCACAACTGCGATCCGAGGACCTGGGGGGCTGAAACAAGAGGATCGCAGGTTAAAGGCTAGTGCACAGAAACTTAGTAAGACCCTGTTTCAAAATAAAAAATAAAAAGGGTTGGAGGTGTAGCTCAGGAGTAAACTGCCCCTAAACTCAATCCTCAGGACCACAATACAATAAAACAAATTTCCTTTGCCAGTGCTGGCGATACATTTGTTCTAGTGAATCACCATCTCCCAGAACATTCGGTGGACATTAGGATTCTAGTTCGCCCTGTTTAACATCCGACCACTTGTTCAAAACTGCAATCCTCCTCCTTGGGAGCATTTTCCAGAAAACAAAGTCTCAACCAAGACAAAGGGAATAGAGAACGGGGGGCCACAGGGAGGGAGGGGGAAAGATAAGGGGTGACAGTGGGGAACGAAACCCACCAAATCAGGTTCTGTGCAAGTGTGGGTATGTAACAAATCTCATCTTTCTGTATAATTATAATGTGCCAGTAGAATACTAAGTCTCCAGTGTGTTTTCACAGACATTTGTAGCTTGCATGTTGTATCCGCGTAGTCAGGAGTGTGGTCTCTGACAGCCTCGGCTCCTACCTGAATTTAATTAGTTGTATCTTTGAGCAAACTCCACGGGGTCTCTGGGCTCAGTTTTCTCATCCTTCAAGCTGGGATAGTAAAAGTATTCACTCTCAAGAAATTGTTTTAAGGATAAAAAGGGGCCGGGGGTGGCACTGCACACCAAGTAACCCCAGTATTGGTGGAGACTGAGACAGGGGGATCACAGGTTCAAGACCAGCCTCAGCAACGTAGTCAGACTCACAGCAACTGGTGAGAGCCTTCTTACACGGCATGGTGGTGGGCCACACACACAATGGTTGAGAGCCTTCTTACACGGCATGGTGGTGGGCCACACACACAATGGTGAGAGCCTTCTTACACGGCACGGTGGTGGGCCACACACACAAGACGAAGCGCTCACGAGGCTACGCCCGGGCACCGCAGGGACAGCAGCGGTGAGACTGGTGTGACTTGGGCATCAGGGCGCGCCGGGAGAGGAGAGACGGAGGGCGCTCTCTAGGGTCACGCTTGAGTTGACAAGAAGCAGGGCAGACAGTGAAAGCTTTGCATTCTTTGGGGGTGCAGGAAAGTGCTTACATGTGTAGTTATATGCAGAGCTGCCCGGATGAACGTACCCAGGTAGTGAACAGAAGAACAGGCCAGCCTGCCTGCCTGCCTGCCTGCCTGCCTGCCTTCCTTCCTTCCTTCCTTCCTGTACTTAGGAATTGAACCCAAGTGACACTCTCAGCGCCCCTTCTCCCTTTTTATTTGGAAAAAGGGTCCTGCTAAATTGCTGAGGCTGGCCTTGAATCTGAGATCCTCCTGTCTCAGCCTTCCAACTACTGAGATTACAGCGGTGTGCCATCACACCCAGCTCAGGATTTCAAGAGAAAAAAAAAAAAAAGCAGCACACCTGTAATCCTAGTGCTGGGGAGGTTGAGACAGGTGCACGCTTGTAATCCCCGCGCTTGGGAGGCGGAGACAGGAGGATCATGCAGGTTCGAAGGACCCTGTTTCCAAATAAAAATATAAAATAGGTCTGGAAGTATAGCCCGGAGGTAGAAGGGTTTCCAGGAACCCCAGTACCACCAAAATAAATAAATAAACAAATAAAAATAAATAAATAAAAGGCAGAATGCCCCTGGGTTCAGTGCCCAGTACCAGTAACACACACACACACACACACACACACACACACACACACACACAATTTATTGAGCTACAATAAACTCAGATATTCTACTTTGAGCATTATGGAAACCGAACAAAACGAAATAAAACTACTCAAACCGCAGCAGTTAGGCCAGTCAACTACATTAGAAAGTCGAGAACTGATGAAAAAGAAAACCAGGTTACATTCTGGCTTCATTATCAGGATCAGATGTCAGGCTACTCCACTGTAATTATCCGCTTAAAAATTTAATGACGCTTCCACGTAATTCACAACTAAGGACACTGTTATCAGCCACTGAGAAAAATTTTTAATGAAAGAACACTTCACGTTCTGCCTCCATTTCAACAAAACAGCTAAGCGTGGGATTAAGCTATCCAATCCTTTAATCAGCGACATTATTAGACACAACAAAGGGCTCGAGGATCCTCACTAGTCCAACAGTGAGTGCGAACCGCAGAGTCACAAAATTCCTGGAGGCCAAGCAGCAGAGTGATCTGTAGCCCGCTGCAAGGAAATGAAGACCTTTTGGGGGGCGGCCACAGATAGCTGAGGGCCGATTACCATAATGGTAAAAGAACGTGATTCTCAGGATCAAAGGCTTGCTTATGAATCAGTAACCCCCCAGAGTGTTTTTCCCATGGTTCTGTACTTATTATCAGAGCAAGTTGACTCCCAAATAAAGAGAAAATGCTGAACTAATCTGCATTTTAATCACTGACAACTGAGGAAAAACAAATGTTTATTAATAAAAAGCGAGAAGAAATATGACATGAGGAAAACAAACATTTGTATTTATATTTTAAAAAAGTAGCCAGGCGAATCAGGCGTGGTGGCGCGCACTTGTGATCCCCGCATTTGGGAGGCTGAGACAGGAGGATCGCAGTTCGCGGACAGTCTCGGCTACTTAGTGAGGCCCTCTGCAACTTAGTGAGACCCTGTTTCAAAATAAAGAATCAAAAATAGGGCTGGGGTGTAGCTCAGAGATAGAATACACCTGGGTTCCCTCCCCAGTACAGCAAAAACAAACAAAAGTAGGTGTGATGGTGCGTTTCTGTAATCCCAGTACTTGGGAGGCCGAGACAGGAGGATTCCAGGTTCGTGGCCAGCCTCAGCAACCTAGTGCGGCCTTCCACAACTTAGTGAGACCCTGTTTCAAAATAAAATAGGGCTGGAGGTATGTAGCTCGGAAGTAGAATGCCCCTGGGTTCAATAGCCTGTACCAAAAAAAAAAAAAAAAGTAGATACTTTACAGGCAACCAATATTGAAACATGTATATCATGAGGATTAGCATAATGTAAAAAAAATTCTGTTAAATGATCTAAAAATAAGTAGGAACAAACTTGGGTAAACCTCGGTGTTTTGCCGTGAAATGGGCGGTTACAAGATTATAAAGGAAATGAAAACCCTGCTTCTGCCTTCATGGGGAATCAAACGCACGTCATTCATTCTTTGGTTCTAGTTAATTTAATTATTTGTGTTTAATGACATGAGGAAGAAGAGTCTTTCCATAAAGCCTTTCTCTGAGTAGCAGATCTTAGCATGTGGGGGACAGTATATCAGAACAAAAAGACAAAAGTGCAAATACGTGAACAGAAGCAGCAGCCGGGAGAAGCCGAGTTTAGTAATGATCGCCAAAACCAGAACTCCCTTTGTGCCATCTTGAAACTCAGAGAGGTCTAGGAAAATGCTCTTTTCCTCCCTCTGAGTTTATTTCTAAAAGAATTAAGTATGGAGGTCTGACCGGAAAGTTGAAATGCTTTTATACTGCTATTTTTAATTCTTAAAGAAAATAGTATTTTGAGAGAAATCTCCTTCATGACAGACCAGAGCCCCTGGACCCCTGGGCCTCATTTCTCGCCACCCTCCCCTCTGCCCTACAGGTACGACTGCCCTGCGCTGGTCCCATATGGCAGGGCTGCTCTCTAGCTCTGTGACCCTGTTTTTGTGGCTGGTGGAAGTATCAAAGCCTTAGGTGGCTGGGCACAGTGGTGCACGCTTGTAATCTCAGCTTTTTGGGAGGTTGAGATAGAAAGATCAAAGTTTGAGGTCAGCCTCAGCAACTTAGTGAGAGACCCTGTCTCAAAATTAAAATTAAGTTGGGCGTGGTGGCAAAGGCTTGTAATCTCAGCATTTGGGAGACTGAGACAGGAGAATCATGGTTCACGGCCAGCCTCAGCTACTTAAGGGAGGCCCTCTGCAACTCAGTGAGACCCTGTTTCAAAATAAAGAATAAAAAATAGGGCTGGAGCTGGGCATTGGTGGCACATGCTTGTAATCCCAGCATTTGGGAGGCTGAGACATGAGGATCACGGTTCACGGACAGCCTCAGCTACTTAGTGAGGCCCTCTGCAACTCAGTAAGACCCTGTTTCAAAATAAAAAATAAAAAAAAAGGGAAGGGGGTGTAGCTCAGAGGTCAAATGCCCCTGAGTTCCATCCCCAAACCTGCAAAAAAAAAAAAAAAAAAAAAATTGTGCTGGGAATGTAGCTCAGAGGTAGAATGCCCCTGGGTTTCATCCCCAGTGCCGCAGGAAAAAAAAAAAATTAAAATTAAAATTAAATAGTAAAATAAATAAAATGGCTCTAACTACTTGTAGCCCCCCAGACAGGGGACTGGAGGTGGTGATGCCCAGAAAACGGCCGCAGGCCTTTCTGGTGTTTGCCATACTTCTTCTCAAACCCAGATCTTGTAACATAAGGTTTATCTTTTTGTATCTGAGCTGGCTAACATAGAATATGCATATTTTTGCCTTGGTTGAAAGTTTAAATAGATGCCTTCAAAAGCTCCGAAAGCCCAGCTGAGCGACGCTGCCGTGGCGACCGCCCGCGGCTTGCTTTACCTCCACGTCCTTTTTCAGTTTTTCCAGGAAGACCTTCTTGTTGTCGTCATCGATGTGAATCTTTTGGCCTTCGTTAATGAAATCGTTATCTTTTAAAGTTGGCAGTTCTTTGGCCTAAAACAAATGAGAGAAAGAAGTTTAAATAAAATCGAGAAACATGTTTACCCTCTGAGTCTGGGAATTGAGGCCACCTGTTCACCTCCCAGGGGTCAAACTCAAGGCCGGACATGTGAGGTAGGCTGAATGCCACCGGGGGGACCAGTGAGCCGGGAACACTGGGTGCAACCCCACTGGGATGGGGCTTGGTCATACTATGTATTAAAAGGCTTTTTGTGACATATTTCATTGGGATGGGCCCAACTGATTTTCTTAGATTAATTTTTTTTTTACAAGAAGACCTATATAGAATTATAAAGCCAGCCCCACTCCTCTCTACTCTTGGGTAGTCTTTGCTGGGTTCTGGTTACAAATAACATGTTATCCTGTCTCACAAAAGCCCCATCCATCATCGTATGTATTTTTTTTTGAGTCAGGGAGAACAAGTAGCTGAGGTCCACACTGCCCTTCCAAGCTCTCCTGTTTACCACTCCGCCAAGAAAGAAATTCTACTGCTGTTTGGACAGTGTCAAAGACACCATCTCTCTTAATAAGACACACATTCAAAAGAGAAATTCTACCCTTTACAAGTAGACAGGAGGGTGAGCCGGCAACTCACTGTACTTCCCCCAACCAAGAAAAGTAATGGCTGACTGTCAAAATGTGGCCCGTGAGCCAAGCGCGGTGGCACACACATGTAATTCCCGGTACGTGGGAGTCTGAGACAGGAGTGTCGAAGGTTCAAAGTCAGCCTCAGAAATTCAGTGAGGCTCTTATCAATATAGCAAGGCCCTGTTTCCAAATAAAAAAAAATACAAAAAAAAAAATGGGCTGGAGGCGTAGCTTGGAGGTAGAATGCCCCTGGGTCCAATCCCCAGCACCCACCCCCACAAAAACGAAAAAATCCCCCCAAAACAAAAATCAACAACAAAAAATGTGGGTCATGGCAGAAAGAAGCTTTATTTTGGCTGCACCATATAAAATAACATATACATCTAATTTTAACACAGTGTGGATTATTCTATTTCACTCTGTGCCACCTGTATTCTGGGAGAATTAAAAAAAAATCGACCTCTTATCCCAACTTCTTTCAGCTAACCACAGCTTGTTTCTTTCTGTGGAAAGGAATCCAACATAATATACTGCTTTTCTTTGTATAGTAATGGGCCCTGGATGGTCCTTTTTTTTTTTCTCATTAAGTGTGAACCAAACTGAAAAAAAAAAAAAAAATCCATGGAAACGACATCTTTTCTTGCCTGACTCTAACACTGCTCCCTGCTGAAGGAAATACACTGGCTATCCCGACTGAGCCATCTGTCAGATGCCTGGACTATCTACGCTGACCTCTCACTTGATAAAGTACATGTGTGTATGTCAACATATTCCCACTACCCACACGCACATACATGTGCACGTAGTCTACATTTTTAAGTTGGTAGTTTGGTTGTTCATTTTGTTTCACTTTGAGAGGAGAAAAATCGGAATCATGTCAGAACTTTGAGTCAGACAGAACTATTGTTAAAACAGTGATCGCTGTAGAGTAGGCAGAGCAAGGCTCAGAGAGCCGAAGACTCCACTCGGTAGGTAGCTCGGCTCTACCGTCACTCGGGGTGCCAGCGTGGGCAAGCAGGTCAAGATGGCTGTTGTTAAGGAGCTTGTCATCGTGTACAGGCAAAAGATAGGAGCAAATGAGGTGATAAAAGCCCGTAAGATGCACAGACAAGGAAGATTCTAGCAGGACGCTGATCTCTTTACTTTTGTACTGAATCAGAGAGTCTTGAAAAAAAAAGAGCTCGGCCTTGTAGACTAACTCCTTACGTCTGTCACTGATAATTTAAAAATAATGTAATAACGTAAAAATATGGAGCCCTGAATGTCTGCATTCCGAATGTAGCACACGTTTACATCAATCATAACAAACTACAGGGTATTTGATCTCTTCTATTAGAACTGTAAACATGGCGAGGTTTCACGGAGATGAAGATTCAAGGTCCTAATGTTTAACAAAACACATTCTAAGCACAGCAAGAAGGTAACACTGCCCGCAACACACAATTAAGGGAAGGAAAGGTTAAAGCTGATCTCCACAAAAATAGAGGAGCCCCAGAAAGACTGTGATTCTCCAAGCAGACAACTTGAGTGTTTTTGTGTAACTGTTTTGGGGATGGGTGTGTGGGGAGTCGGGGGTGTTAAGGATTACAATATTCGTCTCAATTTTGCAACTCATTTTATATGTGTAGGGAAAGATGGAAGAGGACGTGTGTGTGCACGTGTACGTGTGAATTCAAGGAACCTGAAAGCCAACACGACAGACCACAGACGAGGCAGTAAATTACACATCAGAGATGTGTTTGCAACGCACGTCACATTAATGGAGATGAGTGCCTTTCGGGTTGACCCCAGCAGCATCACTGCGTGTGACAGGCAAGGTCTAATCCACCTCGCAAAACTGTGGACACCCCGTGCTGTATTAGTAAGCTTGCCTGTGAATTTCACAGGCACTAGAGATGTATTTAGATTGGCTCAAATTCAAAAAAGGGCAACCAGGTCGGTTAAAAGACCTAAGGGCTTATTGAAAACATCCAGAGGCAGAGATGGGTCCTTGGCAGGACAGCTGTGAGAGGACCCAGCCCTGCTGGGAGACACCTACCGCCTAGTGTTTGCCTCAAGGCTGTGCTCTGGAGCGCCAGGGCTTTGGGGCCTGCAGTCCCTAGGTCTGATCCTGGCTCTGGGGCACCAGGGCTTTGGGGTCTCCAATCCCTAGGTCTGATCCTGGCTCCTATGTGCTAGGGCTCCTGCCCGCTCCCAGGTTGTTTCTTGATACAGAGAATGGGTGCTGTGCTAAGTACTTCACATAGATCATCTTGTTCACTCGTGACATCTCATCCGCTCTTTGCAACAACTTAACATCATTCTTGTCCACATTTTGCAGATAAGAAAACTAAATTAAGCCGGGCGTGGTGGCGCACGCTCGTAATCCCCGCGCTTGGGAGGTAGAGACAGGAGGATCGCGCAGGTTCAAAGCCAGCCACGCACGCTGGCTTAGGAGACCCTGTTTCCAAATAAAAATATAAAAATAGGTCTGGGAGTGTAGCCCGGAAGTAGAAGGGCTTCCAGGAACCCCAGTACCACCAAAAAAAAAAAAAAAAAAAAAAAAAAAAAAAGAAAACTAAATTAAATAACACCAGTAACTGATGAGTTGAGAGGGGAACTCAGGCAGCCCAGCTCTCACTTATGTGGACAAAAAAATAATCATGCTGAGAATCCAGTGAGAAGTTGTGCGGCACACTTAAATAATGAGTGGTACATGCCACCACCATCATACCACCACCGCCATCACCATCATCACCAACAGGGACCATCACCATCACCACTACCAAATACACCATCACTATTACCACCACCAATACCACCACCACCACCACTAATACCACCACCACTACAGCTAATACTCACACCATCGCCACCACCACCAATACCAACACCAACACCGACACCATCATCATCACCATCAACACATCACCACAACCATCACCACAGCCGCCAGCATCATCACCACTGATGTGAGTACTCAGCAAAGTGTATGAATTTAAACCTGGCATTATACATTGAGAGATCGCATACAAAATTTTTTTTGTTCAAAAACTTTGTTCTTTTTACTAATAACTAGATATTCAAGATTATATCATCTGACATTCATACTCAAGAAAACCTTATTACTTATCTTTTCCAAAAAATTTTCATCGTATCCCTCCATTCCATAAGCAGAACTGACACTAGACACGCATCATTTTTTTTCCAGTCAGGAAAATTACTATACTCTGAGTTGACAATCTTCATAGACTCAGTGCAGAACCGCACACAAAGGCGATGTCTGCAGAATGGCACAAAGCTGGGGGCAGTGACATCCTGGAGAAGCAATGGCTCCACACTTCCTCTAAAACTCTGGATTTTTATACCCAAGAGTTTTCCAAGCCGGGTGTGGTGGCGCACGCTTGTAATTCCAGTATTTTGGAGGCTGAGACAGGAGGATCGCGGTTTGCGGACAGCCTCAGCTACTTAGTGAGGCCTTCTGCAACTCAGTGAGACCCTGTTTCAAAATAAAAAAATAGGGCAGGGGATGTAGCTTGGAGGTCAAATGGCCCTGGGTTCCAAACCCAGACCTGCAAAAAAGAGAAAAAAAAAAAAAAGGAAAAAAAATAGTTTTCTAAGCTCTCAGCCATTGGAGTTTAGCTCTTTGGGGGGTGTCTTTATGTCCTAGAACAGCCAAGAGGCAGAGGGCGTTAAGAGGGAGGGCTGAGGAGCTGCAGATAGTGCTGCCTCCTGTGGACCCCCAGGTGGCTCCAGCCTGCAGCCGCTGCCACCTTCCTAGGACCACAGGCCCACTCTGTTTCTTTTCTCTGATGCCAGTCAGTTCTCCCGGCCGACTCAGTGGAGATCAGGAGGCTCCCAGCCGGGCTGCAGCAACCCTGGTGCTGTCCTGGCGGGAAGAGACCTGTTTGTTCTCACACCCTTTCCCGTGCCCAGCCCCGGTGCCAGAGCTGCTCTAAGCCCCAGCCAGCTGAGGCTCCTGAGTACAGGCACCCGGCCCAGAGCACCCTGAGGCTCCTGAGTGCATGCACCCTGACCCAGAGCACCGGGCACAGGCACACCAGTTGTTTTCTCTCCTAGGAAGCAATTCTGCGGCTGTGGTTTGGGCTCGCGATGAAGCGCGCCGCCTCTCATGTGAGTGGGAGCACAAGCACTGGGACCCCAAAGGCCTAAGTGGATTCGTCCCATTCGACCCCCTGCAACCTCGCTCTCCTGCTTCCGCTGTCCAAAAAACACAGATGGGCAGCTCTCCCACTTGCATGCTGGGAGATACCAGAGCCCAGGTCCCCTCGCTGTGGCCCCGGTCCACGGAGGGGCAGCACGGAGCCAATGGCTTGAAGCAAATGGCTACAAGCAGAGCCAGGCACTGGGTCGGAGCTCCGTCCCTCCAATTAACCGTGGTGTGACCGCGCAGGTCCCTTAACCTCCTGCGCATGGCGTGGTTTCTCATCTTTAGGTGGAGATTAACAAACAGATACATGACAGGAAGAAAGGAGCCACACATGTAGAAGGCTCGGAGCTGAGCGGCACGGACGGTTCAGATCGTCTGCTTGTCATAATCCCAAGTATGGTGTGAGTATCAGATAACAAATCATAGCTGGGTATGGTGGCCACGCTTGTAATCCCAGCATTTGGGAGGCTGAGACAGGAGGATCGCGGTTTTCGGCCAGCCTCAGCTACTCAGTGAGGCCCTTTGCAACTCGTTGAGACCCTGTCTCAAAATAAAGAATAAAAAAATAGGGCTAGGGGTGTCATCTTAGAGGTAGAATAACCCTGGGTTCCATCCCCATTACGGCAGAAAAAAAAATACAAATAAAACATGGCTTTATGATAATAAAAATCGGGTCAGTTAACTTCTTGAAGTAATGAAGAATTCATGATTTATGATATTTACTAAATTTATGGAATTTTCCATGGGCTAGTTTTCCTCAGCAAGTACATTATAATAGTGGGGCAATTTAGTGAATGCTATTTTGCTGACCTAAAGTAAAAAAAAAATCATGAACTAGAAGCTTAGTATTCAGAAAATACAACCCAAATATGAGGACGTACTGAACTCATTCTTAAGACATAGTGAATTCACTGGGAACATCAACCTTGCTAAGGAGATGGTTTCATTATAAACATCTCTCAGTTTTTTGTAAAGAAGTTTTAGTTACTTTAAAGGTACAGTATTATAACCAGGCACAGTGTCACAAACACCTGTAATTCCAGTACTTGGGAGGCTGAGATGGGAAGATTGTATGTTTGAGGCCAGACTCTGCGACTTAGTAAGGCCATCAGCAATTTAGCAAGACCCTGTTTCAAAATAATAATAAACAAAAAAAGGGATGGAGGCGTAGGTTGGAGGTACAATGTCCCTGGGTTCAACTCTCAGTAGAAAAACAACAACAACAAAACTTTGCAACTCAGTGAGACCCTGTTTCAAAATAAAGAATAAAAAATAGGGCTGGGGGTGTGACTCGAAGGTAGAATGCCCCTGGGTTCCATCCCCAGTACTGCAAGTGCGTGTGCGCGCGCGCACACACACACACAAACACACATACACACACACACACACACACAAACACACATACACATACCACTTAGCACTTTTCTACCTAAAGTTTTCAAATTACTATCAATTTTTGCAGAATCTCTGAAAATCGAAACCACAACAGGAAAATATATTACCCAAATGATTTAAGTTCACTGATTTCAAATGGGGGTTAACACATTTGTGTGTGGGTCTATATGCTTATTTCATCTGGCTCTACAATATGATGTATAACTGCTCTCATTTCTACGGAGATCAGTATTGTAGAACGTTTTCAGGTTTAATAAAGTCAGAAATTATAGAAAAATTTATTTTGGTGATATTGAAAAGCTCTAATTCTTTTAGATGACCAAAATTAAAAAAAAAACAACAACAAATTTTAAGTCTGTGTTTACAGCCAGAAATACAACTTTAAATACACAGAATTAAAACTCAAACAACACTGGATCTTATTATCATTCTACACCTCATTCAAAAAGAGCCATTAACAACAGGAAAGTTAAAAAATATGCATGTTCTTCAAATGCACAGAGGCCGTATACATCCCTGTAGCCCAGAGGCATGGTGTTTTAGTGTGGATGGAAGCCTGAGATGAAATACACCCGGTCACACTTGAGTGTTTAATGCAAACAGGGTTTTGGCACCAGAAGGTTTCAATGCAAAGGATCATAGCACTCTGATTAAAGGACTTGCATTTCAGAATGAAATGAATTTTTGCTCGGTGCCCTCATTGGGCAAGCCATCTAAGGAGCATGTAACCGCCAGGCTCAATGTCAAAGATTTGTGCCTGGTGCTGTGCTGGGCCATCCCTGGGACACTGCACTGCACGCACAGCTTAGGATACGTACTAACTATTGTCTCATGTTAGGGACTGCTTACTCTCCCAGTTTACTTGTTATTCTGAGTTCATTTAAATGAAAGTTAACTTGCAAAACAGAATAAAACTCCTTTGCCGGGCTTGTCACAAAAACCTTATATGAAAAAATCAGAGCCTATGAAGTTGGAACTACACTTGAGAAGTGTTTCTGTCGGGGAGAGAATTTTACATAAAACCTTACACTGGGGACGGGATCAAAATAATTTGATGGAATAGCATCAAATATGTGGTATCAATTTAGGAGTAACAAGAGACGCGAGAAGATTTATAATAAAATCACTGCCACTTCCCAAAACTGCTAAGCCGCAAATTTAATATGTAAAAAGGCAAAGTAGAGAATATGGATACAGCTCATACAGAAGAGGCAAAGGTAACAGGTGTTTTCTCACAAAACTACATACCTCGGCCTTTCTTAACAACATGAACAGAACGTCTACACAAGTTCTTGGCTTGGGAATGATCCAAGACGTCATTACGGACTGATTTCTACACCGAGAAGCATCCAGATGTGGAATTTCATCATTAATTTTGAATGTTTATCTAAATGTAAAATATGGTAAGAAAAATATACCTCAACCGACTTGTGAAACAGCAGCATAAAGGAGTGCAAAACTGGTTAAGTTCGACTGTCGCTTTGCCGTTTAGAACTGTTAAGGCTGGTGAGACCCAGCTGTGGGTTCCTGTATCTCAAGTTCTTCAGCTAATATGGAAGACATGAATTTTACTCCTTTTCCAACGTGGTCATACTTTCATGAACATAACTCTACGTGGCAGTGTCCAAGGTTGACAGTCTGGTCTTTCCTCATGAGCGGTGATGTGGTAAGCTGCCTGTAAGACCTTACAAAATAGGACCTTAAAAAGTGCTGTTCCAGCCGGGCGTGGTGCGCACGCTTGTAATCCCCGCGCTTGGGAGGCGGAGACAGGAGGATCCCGCAGGTTCAAAGCCAGCAGGCTGGCTTAAGAGACCCTGTTTCCACATTAAAAAAAAGTATAAAAATAGGTCTGGGAGCATAGCCCAGAGGTAGAAGGGTTTCCAGGAACCCCAGTACCACAAAAAAAAAAAAAAAAAAAAAAAAGGCGCTGTTCCAATCTGGTCGGAAGGAAGGTTCTGCTGCATGGATGTCTACGGTGATGATCTCAGTGTCAAAGGCTGGAAACTCAAGAAATTTGCTAGGTTCTATTGTTTAACACTAGCCTAGTGAAGATCATTATTTTATTATTATGAGGATCTGCAGCAGCTTGGCTTAAATCCAAGACACATAATCCATCTTAGATGTCATCCCATCACTCCAACTTTCTCTACAACCAGCTGAATAAGAGTTGGTAGCTTAAAATAATTCTTTCATCAGCCAGGCTTCGTAGTGCACAGGGGTAATCCTAGTACTCAAGAGGCTGACACAGGAGGATCATAGGTTTGAGTCCAGCCTCAAGCTACCTAGTGAAACCCTCAGAAACTTATTAAGACCTTATTTAAAAAAAAATAGGCTAGGGGGTGTAGCTTGGGGGTAGAATGCCCCTGGGTTTAATCTATAGTGTACACACACACACACACACACACACACACACACACACACAATCTAACAGCAGCGCTTCAGGTACGATTTGTGATATTCTGAATTTATTCCAATGAAATAAAATTAATCTCAGGACACTGAGAGTTTACACACCACGGTAAGCAGGGGTCTGGTGGGCTTGAGGACTTGTGTGCTGTTGCGGGGAGAAAATCGAAGATGCCCCGAGGGCCGGTCGCACGAGAGCCTCTCTTTTTTCAGGCCACACTTACTAGTCTTGAGAACCCTCAAGCTGGAGAGCCCCGCTTCTGGGCCGGGACACAGCTCAGTGGTCGAGGGCTTGCCCAGCATGCGTAAGGCCCGGGCTTAACCGCGTACCTCAAAACAAAACCCTCCCCAGCCCACTTCACAGAATGCTCTTACTGGGCACACAGAGGGCCCTTAGGGCGTAGACATGTGCTGATATAATAAAAGGGCGCAAAGCCAGGCGTGGTGGCACATACCTGTAATCCCAGTACTTGGGAGGCTGAGATAGGAGGATTCCAGGCTTGGGGTCGGTCTCAGCAATTTAGCTAGGCCTTTAGAAACTTAGTGAGACTCTGTTTCAAAATAAAAAACAAAATAGTAAAATAGGGATGGAGGTGTTCAGAGGTGGAAGCCCCTGAGTTCAATTCCCCGTAACACACACACACACACACACACACACACACACACACACACACACAGAGTGAGAGACAGAAAGAAAATGAAAACTAAGGCCTGAGAAACAAGCCTTTCCTCCGCCCCAAGGGAAGCTGCTTGCTCGCCTGCTGGGTGGAGGGACAGGAATTCCCAGCGCTGCCTGGCAAAGGGAGACGATTCCTTTCCACAGAGGAAGGGAAAGAATCCCCAGGCTGGTTAAAGCATTAGCTGAGTGGAGGGTGGAAGCCCTCGGCAATCTCCCTTTAACTGGAAAGGACACGCTTTTTAAGTGCAATCGAAGAAGGATTTCCTGAAGGGCATGGTGCTTTGTGTTCGTAGCATCTACCAGGAGCCTGGCACTGCTTTTTGCTGCAGCCCGGAAGACCAGATAGAGTCAGCGATTAATTAGATTAGTTATAACTCGCTACCATTTAAAGATCACCAAAGAAATCCCCCAAAACCGGTCGAGGAGAGCAGTTTTAGATGCAGGGGTATTAATGATTTCTTCTCCTGAACCTTCAGTCAATGATAGGGAAAATGTCAGAGCCAGCGACGGTCTCTTAATTGCTTGTGCGATTCACAATGCACAAGAATCGACACGGCAGCTTTTTGTAGCCGTCATCAAAGTGTCAACAATGATTATTGCCAATATGGTTCCACAAACGCCAATTGCCGGGCAGCTGTTTTCTTTCAAACGGGTTCCAGGGAGGAGGTTGTATGTTAAAAGAAGTCTTCGGATTGTGACCCTGCGCCTCCATTAAGCGGGCTTTCCTTTCTCTAATGAAATCAGACATGAGTTTTGAGAAGAACGGCGCAGAATGATGAACAAAACGCATATTTGTGTAAATCCCCAGGACTCGCTCTCTCAAGAACACGGGCTTTTTAGAGAGTCAGGTCAAATCCCCCAGAGATCAAGTGAGACCAGTTCTGTTTTCTTTTCCTTGCGCGGATTCCCTGCTGAGCAGCTGGCTTGCTGGAAGCACACTCCGACTGTCATTTGTAAGAGGCAGGCCGCTCAGCTATAATTACTAATTTGATGTCACACTGGAATTGCGGTTCAGCTGTGAAAAGATCGACCACCAGGGAGATCCGCATTTCTCTGTCTCATTTAGAGCAGGCAAAACTGCTGGAGCCGTGAATGGAAGATGCCCTTCCATGAAAAGGGAACGGATTAAACAATAAAACAAGTCATAGCAGCTGTCAGAACTTGACAATGGTTAAAAAAAAAAAGCACTGTTTCACTTTTTTTAAAAAAGAAAAAATGCAAGACATCTGTACATGCGCGTTCTGATACTTGTTGCCATGAAAGTGATTCCATTATTGTTAGAATATAACTTCTTTATTTCCTGCAGCTCCGGCTTTATTATTATGCTAATGCAAATCGTGCTAATTACGTGTCAGGCTGATATCAAAGGAGGGGATTTGTCTGCACCTATATCACTAAATATTTGAAACGATGGCTTCAGAACTTGTCACCAACAAGTTAAAAGTATGGGGAATTAAAATGGTTATAAATGTGACTCCGATGAAAATCTAAGAATGAGAATCCAGATGCCTAATTAGGCCGTGTCAGTGGAGACTCTATGAATATTGTTCTTGGCACTACGAAGTGATTTTTTTTTCTTTTTTGGTGGTACTGGAGGTGGAACCCAGAGGCATTCTGCCTCCGGGCTATCCTCCCAGACCTATTTTATACTTTATTTGGAAACAGGGTCTCACTAAGTTGCTGAGAGCCTCACTCAGTAGCTGGGGCTGGCTTCGAACCTAGAAGATCCTCTTGTCTCAGCCTCCCAAGTGCCGGGATTACAAGCTTGCGCCACCACGCCCGGCTACAAAGTCATTTTGAAGGGAAAAGTTCTATACAATGATAGCAATAGAATAATTTTCTTGCAAATCATTTGCTTTCATTTATAAAATTCTGAAATGTAGAAAATAAATACTGTTAGCCTTCTCTAAATATTTCAAACCAGAGGTACCAGTTATTGTTCTGATTATATTTATGGCTTTATTTATAAGAAAAATAATTGTATGATTTTTTTTGGGAAGAGTAAAAAACAGCTGATCATGAAAGAAAACCCAAAAGTTGGCAAAAAGGAAAAGCAAAGAAAATTTTTTATAAAGTTTTGAGCTCAGCTACATTAGTGTGTGTGTGTGTGTGTGTGTGTGTGTGTGTGTATGTGTGTGTGTGAAGGTTGAACCTAGGGGCATTGTATCTCCAAGCTATATCCCCAGACCTATTTTATTTTGAAATGGGGTCTCACTAAGTTACTGAGCCTGTCCTCAAACATGCGATCCTCCTGTCTCAGCCTCCCAGGAACTGGCATTATAAGTGTGCACCACCATGCCTAGCTAATATATCTTATTTAATGTGTTACAGCTTAGTAAATATTTCTAGACTCTAAACAAACTGCTATAAGGAGTTCATTTAAAAAGGAGAGACGCTCTTCCTAGGGCAGGAAGCGTTCGTTCCATCACCAACTTGTTTTCCTTTCATATTCCACACCCTTAAGCTGATTTCTTTGCCTACGAAACATCTGTACGATACAAGGACAGGCGAGTGGCCTTTCGGAGCCTCTGCCTTCTGGAAGAACTACCCAAAGCCTCAGCTCCCAAAGAAGTCTAATGTCTTGGATGTTTTTCCCTGGGCAACAGTGTAGGCAAATTCAAAGTTTGTGCAGTAGAAGGAATAGGGGCCAAAGACCATATGTATAAAAATGTACACTTGAAAAGTTATAAAGAAATATTCAAACCTCTTGCATGGAGGAAAATCGGATCTTTTTTCTTTTTGGTACTGGGGACTGAAATCAGAGGCATTCTACTTTTGAGCTATACCCCCGACCCTTTATATATTTTTTTTATTTTGAAATGGGATTCATTCATTGCAGAGGCTGGCCTTGATCTTGCAGTCTCCTGTCTCAGCTTCCCAAGTACTGCATGCACCATCAAACCCAGCTAAATTGGTTCTTTATACGAAACCAAAATAATTCCTTTTACTACTTTAAAAAACTGCCAAGACTCAGGATGAATGGCTGTGCACTGAATTTCCCTCTCGCAATGCTTCTGTCAACAGGTCATATGTTATACATTTCCCTGCTCACTGTCATGAATAATGGGATTGACATAATTTTTTTATATATCCTTAAAAGAAAGGAGATAGAGATAGAGACTCCTAAAAAGAAGACCGTATTGCACGATGGTTAGAACTGCGCATTCTGGCCAGGCTTGGTGGTACAAGCCTCTAATCCCAGTACTTGGGAGGTTGGGACAGGAGGATCACAGGGTTAAGGCTAGTCTCAGCAAATTAGTGAGGTCCTTAGCAACTCAGTGAGACCCTTTTGAAGAAAAATAAAATGCCAGGCGTGGTGGTGCATGCATGTCGTCCCAGCATTTGAGAGGCTGAGACCGGAGGATTGCGGTGCGCGGGCAGCCTCAGCTACTACTTAGTGAGGCCCTTTGCAACTCAGTGAGACCCTGTTTCAAAATAAAGAATAAAAAATAATAGGGCAGGGGGTGTAGCTAGGAGGTCGAATGCCCCTGGGTTCTATCCCCAGACCCGCAAAAAAAAAAAAAAAAAAAAAAAAAGAAAAAGAAAGAAAAAAAGAATAATATAGGGCTGGGAGTATAGTCAGAGGTATAACACCCCTGGGTTCAGTCCCCAGTAAAGAACAGAACAGAAAAGAAAAGAATAAGGAAGCGTGGCTTCCGGTCTCTCAAGCTGCCCCAGCTTTCCTTCGCACTGAGGGGAGAGGCGGGGAGGGAGCAACGAGGGCCACGTATTCATAAAGCATCCCAGCAGCATCCTCAGGAAAGGGCATTTCTGTTTCAACACATTTCTATATTATCCCTTTTCACAGGAGCTACATCAGCACAGGGGGCTGGACATTTTGGGCGAGGAGGCTGGCAGAATGGCGTTAATGGCGCCACTTTCTGGAAAGCGCGTCCTCCTGTGGGCAGAAGGGTGGAAAGGGGCTCAGGGAGCTGCCTGCTCTGCCTGAGGAAACAGCACATCTCCAAGGTGTCAAAGTGTGGCTTTAGCCGGGCATGGTGGCGCACACTTGTAATCCCAGTACTTGGGAGGCTGAGACAGGAGGATCTTCTGGGTTTGTGGCCAGCCTCAGCTACTTAGGGCTCTCCACAACTTAGTGAGGCCTTATGCAACTTAGCAAGACCCTGTTTTAAAATAAAGTATAAAAAAATCAGACTGGGGATGTAGCGTGGAGGTAGAATGCCCCTGGGTCAAACTCCCCGTACCACAAAAAAAAGACAAAAACCAAAAACCCAAAACCAATCAAAACTGCGACTTTCCCCTGTACGCGTCTGGCATAGGTGTGTGGCAACATCTCGTCCTTAGCTGTATCTTTCATTCTTTCTTTTCTTTTCTTTCTTTTTTCCTTTGTGGTACTAGGGATTGAATCCAGGGACATTCTACCTCTGAGCTACACCTCCAGCCCCATTTTATTTTTTATTTAGAAACAGTCTTGCTTAGTTGCAGAGGGCCTCATTAAGTAGCTGAGGCTGGCTGCAAACCTGTGATCCTCCTGTCTCAGCCTCCTAAGTGCTGGGATTCCAGGTGTGCGCCACAGCACCCAGTGCTATAACTGTCTTCCTTGATAGTGGTTACTGGTTCTGCAGACTTGGCCCTTGTTGCTTGAAATGGAAAAAAATAAAAACCAATGTAGGAAGAGTGTCAGGGACCTGGGGAGGAAGGACAGACTGGCGACGGGGCAGGGACGTCATTCTGTGTGCACTGCGCGCGGTTCTCACCACGGGACGGGCCTGTGGTCAGGATGCTGAATGTCTGTGCGGCCCTTTTAACAACTGGACGTTTTCTCCTAGGAGTAAGCCCCCCAGATAGTAAACCTCTGAGCCTCTCAGACTTGTAGGCTTGTTGAAGTTTGGCACTTGAAAGAAATGTTCACGCACAGCATCTTGGGAGTCGACTGCCATTGTTGTTGATTCCTATAGCTAACGTTGGCTTCAAGGTGGCTTACACGCAGGTCCAAGTGTAACACTATACTCTCACCAACGTGCAACGAAACACAGATGGCCAACGAGGACCGTGTCCTGGTTTTCCCTCAATTCTTTCCCTGCTGGAATCTGGCTTTGGCCCCCACCCGCCCTCTGCCGCCAGGCCCCGCTGATGGGAAGCCTAGTCCTCGGTCCTTAGCCTCCCTGGCCTGGCAGGGGTGTGCGATTCTACAAAGGTCTCCTCCTCTGGTTTCTGGGCTGTTCCTGGAACACAAGTTCCCTGAGGTAGACACCATGGCCCTCTTGCGTCCTTCCTACAACGCTTGGCAAAATGCCGGCTCGCCACAGACGGTCACCGAGGCATCTACATAACCAACCAGTGTTCCCGCGCCGCTCCCTCCTCAACGGCTGGCCCGTGGGCCCTCTCCTCCTGACCCCGTCACGTGGTGCTCTTCGTATTCAGGCCTGGGCCGCTTCTCTCCTCTCCACACCCTCAGGGAGGCCTCCGCCCTCCTCCGCCTTTGCTGACCAGCCTTCGTGCTGTACTCTGCTCCAGTGAGCGCAGCGAGCCCTGCCCAACTGTCCAAGCACAAACGCAGGGCTGTCCCTGGCCCTCCACACACGCTCCCGGCCCCGGGCCTCGACTATCCAGGTCCGCCACCCCAGCTCGGGCCCCAGCTTCTTGGGGTTACTGCATCGGCCTCCCCAACTGGACCAAGGCCCCCCATAGCCTCGTCTCTCCTTCTGGCCAACGCCTGGGGCTCCCTGGGCCTTGGCCCGTTGCTCCTCCTCTGGCCGACTCCTCTTAAACCCCGCATCACCTTCTCCAGGAAGCTCCTTCCTGGCCCTGCGCCGTCTGCGTCAGGTGCCCCGACACCTGTTCCAAGCACCCGGAGGGCCTTCCTCATGTGACAGGGACATTTCCTACCTCCCGGTGGCTGCCCTTGCGAGGTGTGCCTGGGCAGCCTCTTATTTTAGCCCCCAGTGCTGGGACAGCAATCATGAAGATATTCATAAACATCTCTGGGTGAAAAATGAGAGTAGACAAGCACATTTATAAAATCTAAATGGAAATGGAATGACATTCTAAATGAATTTCACTAAAAACAAAAAAACTAAAAAATATTCTTGAGTCTTGATTTCCAGTGGAATAGTCTGGAAAAGCCTCTTTCATAGCTGAGGAGTAGGAATATGTAAAGATCCATGGGTCTCTTTCACGGAAGCATGTTGATTTGGCTCAGTTTACATTTTTACATATAGGAATCTACTTCTCAAATTCTTATTCAAACTGACCCTTCACATCGACTGTCTATAATCTTGTATAATAAACGAAGTGTTGCCGGGCGTGGTGGCGCACGCTTGTCATCCCCGCGCTTGGGAGGCGGAGACAGGAGGATCGCGCAGGTTCGAAGCCAGCCGTGCTGGCGTAAGAGACCCTGTTTCAAAAATATAAAATAGGTCTGGGAGTGTAGCCCGGAGGAAGGAGGGCTTCCAGGAATCCCAGTACCACCAAAAAAAAAAAAAAAAAAAAAACGAAGTGTGATTTAAATATTGCCTTCTGTACAACATCAGACAAAGAGAAAAAGATGTGGTCTTGTCTTCTCTAATGTTTAAGTAAAAATGAGACAATCATATCTTAACTTTTTTTTTAAGAGATGGTCTTCCTAAGTTACCCAGGCTGTTCTTGAACTTGAGACCCTCCTGCCCCAGCCTCCCAAGTAGCTGAGTTTACAGGTGTGTGTCATGCATAGCTTCCTACGTTAATACTGTAGAGTTGTAATCTGAAGCTGTTCAGGCAGATGCTTGACAGATGAGAAAACTGACTTAGACAAAGAGACAAAGAGAAGGTCCCGTCCGCTCAGTCGGTGGCCGGGTGGCCTCGGGACCCCGCTTTTTGGCTCACGGGGGCATTCTGAGCTGTAACCCAACCTTTGTAAAGTTTACATGTGAGCAACTATGTTTTGGAAGCAGGCTGCGTGTCAATCTCTGAATCACACAACGAACAATCATCTCACTTCGACGGCGCAGGGGGGAGAGCGAGCGGCCGTCAGTTGAGGGCTGTGCAGGAGGGGACGGAAGTGACACGGGCAGGACGCGGAGGACACGGAGCCGCCAGGGCCCAGCTCGCGCTTACCTTTTCTTTGTCACTGGCTTCTCTAGCCACGGTAGAGCCCTGAAACAGAAAGAAAAGTAAAAATGTGTACACGCCTGGCTGTGGGCCTCGCTCATCAAACAGGAACACGGTCCTGGGCGGTGCGGGGCTGAGGGAGGACGGAGAAGGGAGCACCACTGGACGCCTGAGCCCGCTCTGCCTCCTGTGGTCCTCCCCACAGGAATCCTGTCCTCTGCCCACACCCCAACCGTCCCTGCATCATCACCTCTCCTGTCTTTCTCTATTTTTTATTTATCCACCAGCTGGAAATCAGAAAGCCTCTCTCTCTCTCTCTCTCTCTTTGGTACTGGGGACTGAACCGAGGGGCACTCTACCTTCAAGCCACACCCCCATTACTATTTTATTTTGAAGCAGGGTCTCCCTAAGTTCCTGAGACTGGCCCTCCAACCTGTGTTACACTCCCACCTCAGTCTCCCAAGTATTGAGATTACAGGTGGCCAGCAGCATGGCCTATTTAAATTTCACTTTTAAGACAGAGCCTTGTAAGTTGCCCTGGCTGGTCTTGAACATGCCAGTGGAAGTGTTTCCTTCGCCCAGTCTCCGCCCCCGGCCCTCCATCACTCCACTGGGGCTCCCCTCCTTTATCTGAAGTCACTTTCCTGTCCCGATTTCTCTCTGGCTTTCACACATGAAGGGAAACATGTGACCCTTCCCTTTCTGCAACTGGCTAATCTCACTCAGCATCTTCTCGCCTCTGCTTCCCAAGTAGCTGCAAATGCGGGCACACCCGGCTCTGACAATCTCTTCAGCTACACATTAAATACTGGATCAAAGCGACCGCAATTGCCACATGTGACCTGTCTCATTATTTTCCAAGGGGAAGGCGCCACCAGCTGGCTGTGGCAACTGCGGGGGGGGGGGGTACTGAGCGCCCTTCCCCAACACCCACCTTCCAGACATGGGCGGGCCTCACCCTGCTGGCTGCCTCCCCAGTCACCTGTCCCCGGGTGCCCCAGCTCCTCCCTGCTACTCTAGGCCAGCCCCTGCGGGTGCGTCCTGACCCCTTCGCTTTGCAGACTCCTTCAAAGACACACGTCTACCTGCAGCTCTTTTATGCCTGGCCCTGTGCTGAGCAGAGAGGCAGAAAGTGGAAGAAAACCCAGTCCTTGATCTCTGCGGTGTGTGTCTGCTGCAGAGGATTTCACAACTGGCCTCAAAGCTCTGGCTGTCCAAGATGGCTGGGGTGCCCTCAGGAAGAATTCAAGCAGAGAAACTTCCCTTTTCTGGTGTGAGACTTTTTTTTTTTTTTTTTTTTTTTTTTTTGCAGTACTAGGGATGGAACCCAGGGGCATTCTACCTCCGAGCGACACCTCTGGCCCTATTTTTTATTCTTTATTTTGAAAAAGGGTCTCACTGAGTTGCAAAGGGCCTCCCTAAGTGGCGGAGGCTGTCCTCGAACCGTGACCTCCTGTCTCCGCCTCCCGAATGCTGGGATTACAAGCATGCGCCACCACGCCGGGGTTGGTGGAGTCTTTTAAAAACGTCCTTTTATTGGTGCACTGTGACTACACATCAGCACGAGGGTCCGAGTAACCGGAGCGCACAAGCACAAAGCTCTTGGCGAGCGTCCTCAACCTGCTCCCTCTCCTTCCGGACACGACACTGAGACTGGCACCGATATCTTTGTGTGTGTACGTGGTGCAGTGGACGTGTTTCCTTCGCCCAGTCTCCGCCCCCGGCCCTCCATCACGCCACTGGGGCTCTCCTCCTTTATCGGAGGTCACTTTCCTGTCCCAATGTCTCTCTGGCTTTCACACGTGCAGGGAAACATGTGACCCTTCTTCTGTGACTGGCTAATCTCATGTAGCATCTTCTCTAGTTCCAACCATATTCTTGCAAATGACATAATTTTGTTCTTCTTTATGGCTAAGTAAATTTCATTGTGTAGCTGGGCGTGGTGGCGCACGCTTGTAACCCCAGTACTTGCCAGGTCTCCTTCCAGCAGCTCAGGAGTTGACATGTGAGTGGCCAGGAAGCCACGCGTGTAGGGCTGCGAGCGAGCCCAGCGCTTGGTGCGTTTAGTGAGGCTCTGGGTTCCATCCACAGCATCGCAAAAGACAATGGGGGAAAAAAAAATCTTGAACAAACAAAAAACCCAAGGGCCAAAAACCAAAAGGCACCTGTGGCTTCAGGGGTCCCTCTGGCTTCCTGCCAGGGGACAATCAACCCAGCACAAGGAGTGGGTGCCCTGAGCAGCACCGCAGAGACTTGGTGGCTGGGACCCCCCCGGGGCAATTCCAGGGAGACAAATGCTGGAGCTAAGATTGGGAGGAAGGACAGGGAGAAGATGGATGTTGGGAGAAGCCCGTACCGTTTCCCTCACTTAGACGAGCATTTCTCAGTGTGGTCAGGGGTCTGCAAAGGCAACACTGATTTGAATAATACTAAGTATTTTTATAATACTAATTTGACATGATTTGCCTTTTCACTGTCTTGATACTCACATAGACACTAAAAAAAGTGCAATGGTGGGCAAGGCTGCTGGCAGCTTAGCTTAAGTCAAGCAATGGCACGAAGTGGTAGTTACAGTACTTGTCATTAAAAAAAAAAAAACAAGCCAGGCCTGGTGGGACACCCCTGTAATCCCAGTATTTGGGAGGTGGAGACAGAAGGATTGCAGGTTTGAGGCCAGCCTCAGCAACTTAGCAAGGTCCTCAACAAATGAGTGAGACCCTGTTTCAAAATAAAAAATCAAAATAGGGCTGGGGTGTGGCTTAAAGGTAGAAGGCACCTGGGTTCAATTCCTACTACCACACAAACAAAAAACAAAACCCAAAAATAATAAAAGCAAACCTAGCATCATGTAAACATGTGAAACAATAAAATTAATTTCATTAAATCTCGACCCTGGAGTACCACACCGCTACTATCTGTGCAGGAAATATACATGAAATGCTTCTGCTGAGAAAGAAAACCTTTCTCAGAACCATTTTTTGCAATGGTTTCAGTTATGAGCTGAACTAGCTACTTTTTTCATGAAACAACGTTTCTCATTTGAAAGAACAACTGACAATTTGTATTTGTTCAGCTCTGAGAAACTGGCAAATATTTGCTCAAAAACGAACAGAGCTGCTAGACTCCTCTGCGCGCTGGGAAGCTGTGTGCTGTCATTTTACAGAAAACAATCCACAGAGTTTGTTGCCGGTGATAAAGAGCTTTCAAGCGAAAACCAGAATTTCCAAAAGCTTGTCTCCGCCCCGAGCCAGCCAACGTTCCAATCCACTGAAAGCCGTTCCCCGGGAGTTTGGTAGTGAGATGACTGTGACTCCCGCATACTGTATAATGAGATGAGTCAATATATGGAAGAGCCATATAACTTAGGGAACCCATATGTCCCCATGTCGGGGGTGGGGGGCAGAAAACCACCAGCCCAGCACAGCCGGGGATGGTGGCACATCTCTATACTCCCAGAACTTGGGAGGCTGAGACAGGAGGATCGCAGGTTCAAGGCTAGCCTTAACAATTTAGTGAGCCTGTGTCTCAAAACAAAAACATAAAAATGTGTAAAGGTGTAGCTCAGAGGTGGAATGTGCCTGGGTTCAATCTCCAGGACCCCCCTTCCAATCTTCAGTTGATGTAAAAAGGCCAATGGGTTGAAATAAAAAGAGCACAAGGATTCACGGATATGAATTTGAGAAGTTATCCACTGTTAAGTTTGGGCACAGAATCAAATAAGAATATCTCCAATTATCTGAAAAAAGTATTAAAACATCCCCTCCCTCTTTCCAACTACATTATCTGTGCTCAGATTTTCCTCACGTACTTCAATCAAATAACAGACAGTTCAGTAAGCCGACAATAGGATCAGATATGGTTTTCCAACTGTCCCACATAGACTCAGGCATTACAAAGACTTGCAAAAGTGTAAAACAATGTTACTTATATTTCACTAAGTTCTTGCTTTCCAAAAATAGCTATTTTCATAAAACATGTTAACATGATGGTTTAGTCATTATTTCAAATAAAATAAACATTTTTACATTTCTGATATTAATATCTATTATTATTATTATTATTATTATTATTATTATTATTATTAGTGGTGGTACTGGGGTTCCTGGAAGCCCTTCTACCTTCGGGCTACACTCCCAGACCTATTTTTACATTTTTATTTAGAAACAGGGTCTCCTAAGCCAGTGCGCGCGGCTGGCTTCGAACCTGCGCGATCCTCCTGTCTCTGCCTCCCAAGCGTGGGGATTACAAGCGTGCGCCACCAAGCCCGGCTTAATTTCTAATATTATAATTACCCACAGCCACAACCTACATAAAGGAAAGGCTTTTTAGGCTCCTCTTTTCTTAGTCCAAAAGGGTTCGAAGGCCAAAGACCCTGAGAACCAACCTTCTCGGGGGTCAGTACTTTGTCAGAGGGTAAATATGTTAGTGTTTGTGGTCTCCGGTTACTGCTCAACTTTCCTATTACAGTTCACAAGCGCCACAGACAATACAGAGACCACAGATATGACGGTATTCCATCAAAACTTTATTTTAAGAATGGCCCCGGGTTGGGTCTGGTCTGCAGGCAAGCCATCATTCGCTAATCTCTGACGCGGGCACCTCCCACTCAGCCCGTGACACCAGAAGCCAGACCCCACATTTCCACTCTCAGAACTTCCCGTGATGCCGTCTCCTGTGAAATGGCCGGTCTCAGTCACTTCTCCTCCCGTCCCCTCTGTCAGGAATTCTCTTCCCTTAGCTCCGGCCTCCATCTCCTTACAGTCTCTCCAGATATACCTTGTATTGAGATCCAATAAAGACCATATCTGTCCTGCCCTTTATTTCTACCTCTACCCTCCCCTGATAAGCCATCTCATGACTTTTACTTACCATCTGCCTTCCCAGACTGCTACGTTCCTGAGTGTGGGCTTGGTCTGTTCTGCTCAACACAAGATAAGATGGCTGGTGTTGAATATTTATTTACCTACGATATCTCTAACTGCATGTCTTTGGTGAAGTCAGAAAGCAACGGCTGTGTAACCTCATGGGACACACTGCTAATTGCCTGGTAGTCTTAAGCTCCGGAGGCCCCCCAAGCATTTTATATGATCAACTGCCACCTTTATAATGTGAATAAATAAGCTTGAGCCATGGAACAAAAAGTTAAAAAGTCAATCTCACCTTTAAGTCATATTTCCTATATACAGATAAACGGTGGCTGAACACATTTCTTGTAACAATCACATATATTTCAACTCCATCCACATTAAGCCGGTACATGCCCAGGAACTGGGGAAGAAGGGTGACCCCGTGACATTCCACGATATACTGCGAGGAAAGAAAGAAAAACGAAAAACACGAGGTCAAAATGAGCTCATTTAGAAAATACAACTTTTTTTTTTTTCCTTTTTGCATATGGTGCCTCTACAAAGTGAAAACCTCCAACTATCAGGTTCTTTTTAGAGAAAGCGATCACGTTTGTACCAGTCGCGCATCAGATCTGTGCGCACCATGTATACACGCAGGTTAGGGAATTTAATTTTATTCCCAAAGAGGTATTTTTCGAACATTCTAAATTAATTTGTAAAATCACGATCATGCAAGGCAGGTGTGTAGTGATTAGTCCTTTCTGCAATTCCCTTTAAGTGAAATTATGCTCTACCTGGGATCCCTGTCTTCAACCTCTTAAATCCTGTTGTTGAGGCAAAGCGAGTTGGCCACTAAGTCAGCTCCTTTCAAGTCAAGACTAAAGAGAAAATTTTTGTACAGAGCCCAGTGTTAGAAGCCCAGGCTGCCTGTTTTCCATTGAGACGTTAAAATCTAGAGCTAAATTGCCCACGAGAGCTGGGGTCAAAGGGGACCCTTGCTACCCCGGTGAGCCTAGTTCTGCTCCATGGTCAGATAGGACTCTCTGGTCTTGGTTTCTACTGGGTCCACTGCACAAGTCCCAGGATAGCACCATCGCCAGTGAAAGTTGCAAAAATACAACACGGCTTGAGGACTTTAATGATCCTACCCCAAAGGGCCACTAGATGGCGCTACTTCTCTTTGAGAATAGCTTTTTTTTTTTTTTAAACCCTGTTTTTTTAAAGGAAAGGTAAGATTTTCTTCCTTTAAAGTGGGGGTTGGGGTGGGGGAAGATCAGTATAGAGGTTCCTCAGAACACTAGGAATGGAACCACCACATGACCCAGTTACATCACTCTTTGTAATCTTTCCCAAAGAATTAAAGTCAGAACGCTATAGTGCTAAATACATACCCGTGTTTATAGCAGCCGATCCACAGTGGCCAAGATATGGAACCAGCCTAGTGGTCCGTCAGCAGAGGAACGGATTAGAAAAGTGGTGCTCACACACGATGGAGTCTCACCCCGCCATCGAAAACCCAAATCACGTTATTTTCAGAAAAATGAATGGAACTAGATAATATTATACTAAGTGAGACTGGTCAGTCTCAGGAAGTCAAGGGTCATGTTTTATCTCACATATAGAAGAGAGAAATTAGAAAATAAAAGGGCCTCCAGATGAGTGAGAGAGAGCAGCAGAATAGTGGAAGGAAATTGTGGAGGGAGCAGGGAGAACAGAGGCTCGAGGGAGGAAACGCATGAAATAGCTCTGTCTGAAGCGCCACTCCCAACCTCAGCAACCTGGGGAGGGGCGAGTGGGGACACGCAGCGCGGAGCACGCCCACTGCCACGCACATGTGAAAGCAAAACAAAATACGGGGGAGGGAAAGAAGATTCCAGAGAAGTCCCGTGCCCCCGACACGAGTGTCTAATTGCTGGGAGAGTAAACAGCTCGAATACCCCAATTCCACCATTACAAACTGCAAGCACACCGTGCGTATTTACACAGACGTGTTTGGAAGGACACTTGCCCAATGGCAATGGTTTTATTTTGGGTAATTCCGATTCTTTTAAAAATTTATACTGCCTGCATTTTTCTTTCTCTTTCTTACAAGGCATATTTAAAAATAATAATTAGAATGCCCAATTAAACACTGCTTATAACTAAGTCTGGTAACTTTTAACCATCTTTTTTTTTCTTTTTGTGGTACTGGGGTTCCTGGAAGCCCTCCTACTGCCGGGCTACACTCTCAGACCTAATATATATATATATATATATATATATATATATATATATTTTTTTTTTTTTTTTTTTTTTTTTTTAATTTGGAAACAGGGTCTCTTAAGCCAGTGCAGCTGGCTCCGAACCAGTGTGATCCCCCTGTCTATGCCTCCCCGATCCTCCTGTCTCTGCCTCCCAAGCACGGGGATTATAAGCGTGTGCCACCACACCTGGCACTTTTAACCATCTTAAGAAGTAAAAAGCCCTTAGGTTTTAGCCGGCCTGGTGGGGTACACTTGTAATCCTAGTACTTGGGAGGTTGAGCTAGGAGGGTCACAGGTTCCTGGCCAGCCTCAGCAACTTAGAAAGACCTTCTTTGAAAATAAACAACAACACAGGGCTGGGGGTGCACCTAAGAGGTAGA
Organism: Muscardinus avellanarius; assembly: GCF_963383645.1. Taxonomy (NCBI): domain Eukaryota; kingdom Metazoa; phylum Chordata; class Mammalia; order Rodentia; family Gliridae; genus Muscardinus; species Muscardinus avellanarius. Next base: position 5,133,429 of record NC_137806.1, read on the forward strand.
TCTGAGTTCAACCTCCAGTGCCCCCCCCCCAGCCCTTAGTTTTGACGATTAGAGAAAAAGTGAGAGGATCAGCATCTGAATTTGATTTTTGCTATTCAGAATTTGACAAGTTGCTTTAGCGATGCTTCTGCTCCCCCTTCTTCTTATTTACAATAATTGAGCTAGATATTTTAATTTGATATATTTTCTGGATAGAGTTTCATTCTCAGCTTGCTATTTGAAACCAGATGCATGGAACATTTTCTATCTTTCCTTTCAAAACATGACAAATTAACTTGAGTTTTGCTAATGCACAACAGGTGATAAATAGTCCTCTGCTGAAAAGAAAATGTCTCATATGTGATCTAAGAAATAAAAATGCCTGTCGTTCCCCACCTCTGGAGAGAGGTGGATCAGATGGGCCTGGACACAGACCGCAGGCATCTGTACCATGTAAGTGGGGGAGACAGGCCCACCTGTGGCCAGAAGGCCCTGTGCGCACATCCTGGGCTTGCCATCCACTGTGGGGTCTCGGACAAGTTCCTAGATCAGAAAAGGAACACCATAATCCTCACCTGGAAGGTGCTTGTGAGGATCACATAGCAGTGTGTTAACACACCTCACCCAGCGCTGCGTACCACACCACATTCTACAGACCCGATGACAAAACTCTGTAAGAAATTGCAGCGTGACACCGGTTTCGCTTTCACTCCAAACCCGCTCAGTTCTGGAGCTGTACGGACAATCTGTGGTGAGGGGTTGTGGTGTGCGTGCGTGCGTGCGTGCGTGTGTGTGTGTGTGTTGCTTGGGACCTGCCACTCTGCCACTGCTAACTCTTTGAGCTGTTCTGCTTGGATTATTCCATCGCAGACTATTTTTAAATAGTCCTGCCAGTAGAACATGTGCCCTGGATCAAAATCTTTGCTGAGCGACAGAGAGGCTGGCTCATGGTAGACATTAACTGTGTTCATGTGCATAAATATCCTAAAAGAAGCCTTTGAGTGGTACCCAGGACTTCACCGACAAGTTCTATTGTCTTTGTTTTAGGAGAAAAACATCCACACCGTTACCTTCCACAAGTTCTCTATCTAAAAGACCAAATTTGATCTACCCCATGTGCTCAGCATTCTCAAAGGTCTGGCTCCCCTGTGGGGCTCTTTAATGAAAAATAATATTATATGAACTTCAAACTTCTGAGAAAAATATGTTCAAAACCACAAATCATATCAAAGCCTATCTGTAAGTGTTTAGATTCCCAAGATACAGATGATACCTGGGGTTTTAAAAGCCTTCATGGGTCAGAGTTTTGCAAAAGAGGAAGTTCTACCCATCAGGTGGGGGAGAGAGGCCCTGTTGCTTTCTGGGGGAGCATGGAGCTGGGCTGTGGACACCTGGGCTGGGGACCACTGTATCCAGCATGACGTGCTGCTCTGTGTGGATGCAAAGAGGCCGATTAGACTCCTCAGCCGCGACTCAGGGATGCTGTGCACAACCTAACCCAACAGGCTCCTGGAGAAGCACTGAGGTTTCAGACAATCTGCGTATATTTAGAGAAGAAATGTCGGGTTTGGTCATTTACTCTGAAATAATTCAGCAAAAATCCAAGATGATACAAACATGGTCAAATCTTAATAATTTTGAAATGAAGTGGTGGGTACACTGTATCAATTTTCTTTATGTTTGAATTTTTATAATCAAAAGTAAAAAGAAACAAAATCCCTTTTATGTAATCTTCTATCCCTCTTTCTCCATCTATTTCCACTCCACTGGCTCTCCCAGCTTCTGGGAAGTCTATACTTATTTACGGCTCTTCCCTTTTTTTTTCTTTTTTTGCGGGTCTGGGGATGGAACCCAGAGGCATTTGACCTCTGAGCCACAGCCCCTGCCCATTTTTTATTTTTTATTTTGAAACAGGGTCTCACTGAGTTGCAAAGGGCCTCACTAAGTAGCTGAGGCTGTCCGCGAACCACGATCCTCCAGTCTCGGCCTCCCAAATGCTGGGATTACAAGCATGCGCCACCGCGCCCGGCTCGGCTCTTCCTAATCTCCCATCCATTCTGGACCACACCACGCTCCGGCTTTTGCCCCTCAACTTCTCACTAAGATCACGGGCGACCCTGCAGTGGTCCAATGCAACGGCTGAGCATCAGACTCGCCAACCCAGGACCCTTCCAGACTGAAACCCTTCCTTGGCTTCTGAGACGCTACGTTCTGGTTTTCCTTCTTCTGTTCCCTTAATCCTTTCTCTACTTTTGGCCAATTCCTCCCCCACCCCCCCGCCAAGCTTACCATTTCCAGCCAAGAACCTTTCTTCTGTGTTTCACAACCACAAAGGATTCACTTAGTTTAGTGAGGCTTCTCTTCAGAATAAGTTCTACTACGGTACAAGGTAGCACTGTGTCTATTTGTTCAGTGTAAAATGTCCTGCTTAGCAGGACCCAGTATAAAAAGCACCTATTATTTAAAAATGAATGAATGGAGGAAATTTAAAAAGCAACCCAAGATACGTGTCGTAGTTCCCTCATTCTCTGCTGTGTTTATAATTAATACCGTCTCTCAGCCCGGCATGGTGGCACCTGCCTATCATCCCAGTAGTTGGGAGGATGAGACTGGAAGATTGCAGGTTCAAGGAAAGCCTCAGCATGACCTGTTTAAAGCACAAAAGATAAAAAGGGCTGGGGCTCAGACACAGAATGCCCCTGGGTTCAGTCCCCAGTACCTACCTACCTACCAACCAACCAACCAACCAATCAACCGACCAACCATGACTTTCGCCTCTGGATGTTATAAATGTGAAAATTCCAGATTTTGAAAGCAGAAAAATGACTCCAATGTGATTTATGATGAAAGGTAAGCCCAAGAGTTTTCTCATGATGGCCATGATAAATGAAGAACATTTCATGAGAAAAGAGCAGGAGAAAAAAGGAGATGTGTGGCAACCATAAAGGAGAAGGCGCGATCACAAAACAATCGCTTAAGGACGTCAGTCTTATAAACACACTGCCGCCGCGTGGCTAAGGGGGGGTGAATTTAGAAAGGGTTCTGGAGTTTTCCCTGCAGGGGTAAGCTACCCAGCGTAGTGTTTCCTCATTCCCTGAATGTTAGGCATTAGGTGGGGCATCCTTTAGGAACAGGAGGTGGACGCGAGCCATAGTCCCAGTAACGCCAATCTGTTGTTAAGTAGGTTTAAAGAATTATGTTTGATGATTTGCATAGACTTTTATTATTTTTTTGGTGGTACTGGGGATGAAACCCTTCTACCTCCGGGCTACACTCCCAGACCTATTTTTATACTTTTTTTTTTTTTGGAAACAGGGTCTCAAGTCAGAGAGGCTGGCTTCAAACCTGCAGGATCCTCCTGTCTCCGCCTCCCAAGCGCGGGGATTACAAGCGTGCGCCACCACGCCCGGCCTTGTTCTGAAGAATGTGAAGATAGGGGAACAGGGCCCACAGTCAGCTCGGGGGGGACAAGGCGAATGATGAGCAGGACCTGGACAGAGGGAGGAGGAAGAAGAGAAGCAAGGGGCTGGGAGGGCACTGCCAGGAGCACCTGTGCTTCCTCAAATGCTGGGAAATGGCTCCCTCCCTTCCTCCCTCTTTCTTCCTTCCCCTCCCTTCTCCTTCTCTCCTCCCCTCCCTCCCTCTCCATCCTTCTGGTATGGTCTTGGGGATTGAATCAAGATGGGGTCCTCTCCAAGCTACAACCCTCGCCCTTTTAATTTTTTAGTTTGAAATAGGGTCTGGCTAAGTTGCCGAGGGTCTCACTGAGAAGCAGAGGCTGGCCTGGGGCCTGCGACCTCCGCCATGGCTGCTCAGGTCCTGGGATTACAGTGAGTGCCACCACACCAGCTAGAAATGGTTATATTTTAGGTGCATGATGGAAGCGCCTAGTTTTAAAGGATCTCTATAAAATACTTTCCAAAGTTGAACAGTTCTGCATATTATGTGTATGTTTATAAAGTGAGGTCGTATTTTCATAAATATAAAAAACATTAAAATTATTTTTATGTTTCTGTTGCTTTTGGGTTCCTTTAGAAACCTAAATATCACAGATAAATTATCAAAATAACTTATCAATAAATATTTTGAAATTAATAAGGGCATATATGGAGTACTGTCATGTCATGGTTTTCCTTAATGATTGTTTTTGGTGTGAGTATTCTCTCTTTTTTTAAAATTGTTAAACAAATCCTTAACATCTATTCACTTATTTTTTATTTTATTTTTTGCGGGTCTAGGGATGGAACACAGGGACATTTGACCTCTGAGCCACACCCCAGCCCTATTTTTTATTCTTCATTTTGAAACAGGGTCTCACTGAGTTGCAGAGGGCCTCACTAAGTAGCTAAGGCTGGCTGGAACTGCGATCCTCCTGTCTCAGCCTCCTGAATGCTGGGATTACAATCGTGTACCACCACACCCGGCTCTATTTACTTTTTTTTTTTTTAACATTACTCAATCATAAGACAATTAAGAAATTTTTGCCTTTTTCCTTCTACATGCTTAATTTCAAGATTGGAAGAATAAAGAAGCAACCATTTAATCCTACAGCTACTCTTAAAAAAAAGGGTACAAATAATTCTTTCAGTTTGACCACTGTCATGTGGCTGGCAGATAATTCTTCCCCATCAGTTAAAGGATGTACAGTGTTGTTGTTTGTGGTACCGGGGATTGAATCCAGGACCATTTTACCTCTAAGTTACACTCCCAGCCCTATTTTTTTAATTTTTACTTTGAAACAGGGTCTCACCAGTTTGATGAGAATCTCACCACTTGCTGAGGCTGCACTGTCGTCTGTCATCCTCCTGCCTCAGCCTCCCAGGCACTAGGTCTGCAAGTGTGCACCACCAAGCCCAGCTCTTATGTTTGCATTTAAAAAGTTTTGTTACTAAGTACTGCTCACTGTTACATTTTCATAGCTAGGCATCCTTATATTATTTGTTTGTTTGTTTTTGTGGTACTGGAAATTGAACCCAGGGCTATTCTACCTCTGAGCTCCACCCCCAGCCTATTTTAGCTTTGACTTGTAACAGGGTCTCACTAAGCTGTGCAGGGCCTCCCTGAGGCTGGCCAGGAGCCTGCCGTCCTCCTGTCTCAGCCTCCTTGCCGTGCTGGTCATATAGTGGCTTCTGTTTTTTCTCCAAGTGCTCTGAAGACTTTTCTATTAGTGGGTCCTCATTGGTCTGTAACCGGCACTTCCAATAACATATTACTGTTTTAGCTGTCTTTAAAAAATTCTACTTATACATGACGCCATGGTGTCTTCAATAAGGGCAAATTTCCTCTTTTGCTCTGTTTCCCGTAGAACGTCTGGTGTGACCACAGGCTCCTCAGGGCTGTGATGCACTGGTAACCGACATCACCGAGCCGACGCTGGAAAGAAAACGTAGCGGCCACACGCTCTCGGCTCCCTCTGCTCTTATGCAGTCACTGGGAATAACAAGCATTATGAATCCCCGATTTGCTGTTCCTCTCACGCAAAATGAAACGCCATTAAAAGATTCACAGCTGACTGACGGTTTCAGCAGAGAGGGTTCTAAGTGAGGTGCCGCAACGGATAAATATTTATGTCTCTGCGTGATAGTGTGAACCTGGGCTCTGGCTTTTGGAAATTGCTGTTATTATCACGTTTCACTCATTTTCTTTTTTCTTTTTGAGACTTGAAGTGACAATTTAATATAGCATCAAATTAATACTTCAGTGTAAAATCTTGTTTTACTTAATGTTTCTGAAAGGTTAAATTATCTGTAATCCTTAATGTGCCTCTGACTATGTTTATAGATCACCCCAGCAATGAGAGAAAGGGCAGGAGGGGAGGAGGAGAGGAGAGAGAGAGAGAGAGAGAGAGAGAGAGAGAGAGAGAGAGAGAGAGACAGGCAGAGAGAACAGAAAGACAAAGAAATTAAGCCATCTTCAAAGTATAGGTTGCTTTGTTTTAGAATGACCAAATAAATAAAAATTTCAAACTTTCCTTGAATTCCTATGTTGGTATGTTTTGAGATAATGGTTTCTAAGTGTCAGTTAATATAGTTTATTTTGATTTCACATCGTTTTGAAGGACTATAAGAATGTCTACATTTAAGCGAATATCAACATAAAATTCTACGGTTTCACTTAAGCTTCAGAAAACAAATCAGGCTTACAAGGAGCAAGCATCCCTCTGTCGTGTTTACAGCAGGTCTCAGTAACTGAGAAAACACAGAGTGCGTGTAAATGCAAACACAGACGCTCCTAACTCTATTTGCTACAAGCTCAACGAAGATCCATAAAGAATGTCATTAAAAATGAAGGAACTCTGTGGCCAGGTAATCCTGGTGCTTGAGGAGGCTGAGACAGGAGGTTGCAGGTTTGAGGCCAGTCTGAGTGACTTAGTGATATCCTGTTTCCAAATAAAAATTATAAAGCACTGGGAGTATAGCTTGGAGGTAGAATACTCTTGGGTTCAATCCTTAGTAATAAAAAAAAAAAGAAAAAAAAAGAAATTACTTTGTAAAATGTTGCAGGAAGTGCTTTATTGTGTGTGCAGATGGCGGTGCCCAGGGTGAGAGGCAGAGGGGCCTTTGGGGCCTTGTTGCTGGTTGGCATGCTTGGTGTCTAGACCAGCTTCCGGCCCCCAAATGATCAGGGCCTGGGTCTGGGGTGGGCCCGAGGAAGGAGCAGGTGCGCCTGGCCCAGCCTACAGCAGGCGGAGAGCAAGAGGCCTGAAGGGGCCCACTGGGCACAGACCCCTCAGCAGGCCAGGAGGTGGGGAGGGGCGCCAGGGTGCTGGTGTGGAGCCCTGCCCCTTCCTCTCGGAGATAAAACTCTCTGGGGATCAGAGACCCTAATCGGGGTCCAGGTCTGCCAAGGCCTGCCAGAGGGAAGGGGTTGCAACGGCCCAGCAGACAACCAAATATGGCCAGTGGGACCACAGAACAGTGGCGCTCAGATTCCCCAGTGGCTGCTGCCCAGCCGCGGCCCCCTGGTCTCAGCCAGGGCAGCTCATCACTGGGGTCCAGCACAGGAGCCTCGAGCTTGGGGGCACTCCGTGGTGCCCCCCAAGCTGGGCTGAATCTTGGTCTGCCTGCATGGCGGGGTGACGTTTCCCTCTGCCCTACACAGGCCTCGACCCCTAATCAGCACATTGGCCCCAAAGCCTGGGGCACGTGGTTTGACCGGTCAGTGTGAGAGTCAGCAACCAGAGACACAGCAAGTTCAGGTTCCCTGGGAGCCGCAGAGTTACGAATCCCAGAAATAGGTTTTGAACAGTCATGCGTAAAATGTTTTATAAAGACATAGCACGCACTTTCAAAAATAAGCACAGAGCAAGAAACTATCAGAATGAAGTGGCGGATTTTAAAAAATCTTCTAGAAAACGTTTGAGATAAAAAAGATAACTGTTGAAAAACAAAACCAAACCACCTCATTGGACACACGCAACCACAGATTAGAGCCGTCGAAGAATGAGGACCGGATGATGCGGATGAAGAAGCTGCCCAGAAGTGGGAGAGGTGTGGAGATGGAGAAGAGAAATGTAAAAATGAAAGGCCAGAGGTCAGGGCGAGAATGCGGACTGTGGGGCTGGCAGAAGTGGGAGGACAGATCACAAGCAGAGGCGATGTCCACAGAGGACTATGGGGTTTCTAGAAACTGGAGCAAAACTGCTGCAAGAAAGTTCCCTGGGGAGTGTGCGGGCAGCCCTCCAGACCCTGGGCTGCCTGGCCGGGAGGCCAGGACCAGAGGGTGCTACACGCCCCTTCTTTCTTCCTTATTTTCTTCCTCCTTCCTTCTCCTCCCTTCTTTCTGCAGTACTCAGGATTGAACCCAGAGGTGTTACACCCCCAGCCCTATTTTATTTTAATTTTAAAACAGGGTCTTGCTAAGTTGCTAAGGCTGACCTCAAACCTGTGATCTCCTGTTTCAGCCTCTCAAGTACTGGGATTAAAGGCTTGTGCCATTGTACCCGGCTTTTTCCTTTTTCTTTTTCTTTTTTTCCCCTGGGAACCTTTCTACCTCTGAGCTATATGCGCAGACCTATTTTTATATTTATTTATTTGGAAACAGGGTCTCCTAAGCTAGTGCACGCGGCTGGCTTCGAACCTGCGGGATCCTCCTGTCTCTGCCTCCCAAGCGCGGGGGGATTACAAGCGTGCGCCACCACGCCCAGCTTCCTCAGGTTTCTAAAAGAAAAACAAAAAAATCTGTTGTAGCTTTTTATGGGAGCGGCGGGGCAGGCGGGTGTTCACCTTCTGTGACACTAGTCATAGGATGTAAAACTGTAAGGTACTTTTTACATTACTACTTCTCCAGAGAGTGAACAGCCACAGTAACAACAAAAGCCAAAGTGGGTCCAGTGGGTCCAGTGGTACACACACTGGAAGATGGAGGGGGGAATTGCAAGTTCAAGGCCAGCTGGGGCAACTTAGCAAGTTTGCCTGTCTGTGTTTCTCTTATATGCATATGTGTGTGCAAGCACGTACAGTACATGCACACGCACACACACACACACCACACTCAGAAACACTCTAAAACACGCTGGGCTCCCAGGGACTCTGAGTCCCAACCTGCATCTCCGCAGGATTCTCTGGCCTGCCGCTGTGGCAGTGCCGAGGCTCGGGGATCACCTGCTCATTCAGAAGCATGACCCCATTTTTGCTCTGTTGTTCTGGGGACTGAATCCAGGGGCATCCTATCTCAAGGCTACATCCCAGCCCTATTTTATTTTTCACTTGGAAGCAGGGTCTCGCTACGTTGCGCAGGGCCTTGAAGGTCGCTGAAGCTGGTGGTGAACCTGGGATCCTCCTGCCTCGGCCTCCAAGGACTGGCATTGCAGCTGAGCGCCACCACGCCCGGCTCTTTTGCTTTTACGTTGCCTAAGTTTTACTCTATTTTTACATCATCCTTAAAATAGTAACAGCCGTGCTATTGTCCCTCAGGAGAGGGTAAACAGAGGTGCTCTAAGGAGGTCCCAGAGCAACCAAGTGCTCACCCTAAAATCCTTCCCTGAAATCTGAAGCACTGACTACATTATTATTATTGTTGTTGTTGTTGTTGTTATTTTATTCTTATTTTGGTACTGGGGATTGAACCCAGAGGCGTTCCACCTCTGAGCTACATCCACAGCACTTTCTTTATCTTATTTTGAAACAGGGTCTCATAAGTTACTGTGTGCTGACCCCAAACCTGCGATGTTCTTGTCTCAATCTCCCACATATGCAGATTATAAGACATGTCTCAGTATTATTTATTTATTTATTTATTTATTTATTTATTTATTTATTTATGGTGCCAAGGATCTAGCCCAGGGGCTTTCTACCTCTGAGCGACACCCCAGTCCTATTTTACTTTTTTATTTAGAATCGAGGTCTCGATAAGTTGTTGAGGCTGGCTGCAAAACTGTAATCTCAAGGACTGGGATTATAAGCATGCACTAGCAGGCCCAAATAATAATTAACTTATTTAAAGGGAGCTCAGATTTGGGGCATAAATTTTAGATCCAGTTAAAGTTACTAATTGTTTTCCAAATACAAAGAAACAGGAAAGGTTTATTTTATCAATTCATTAAGTCACTTTGAAAAACATTTAAATACTATATTTCCCAAGCTTAAAATAAAATATTCTTTTTTTTGTGGTACTTGGGGTAGAACCCAGGGCCTTTTCTACCTCAAGACTATACCCCAGACCTATTTTATATTTTTATTTGGAAAACAGGGTCTCACTAAGTTGCTGAGAGCCTCGCTAAGTAGCTGAGGCTGGCTTCGAACCTGTGCAATCCTCCTGTCTCTGCCTTCCAAGTGCTGGGATTACAAGCATATGTCACCATGCCCAGCTTATAAGATATTCCTGATGTGATTTTCATAAGCTATTCCTGGTTCATCTATCTCGTGACCTTCCCAGAGCTTGTAAAACTTTTAAAATGGTACTGCCAGTGTGTGTTGACTTTACACTTGATCCTATCCAGGTGTCAGAGAAATCACTGCCTTTTAATTCTCATTAAGAATGAAGCTACACAATACCCCGATGGCCTCAGGCCAGTGGAGGGAAGAGGAGTCAATCTGGAGAAGTAAGACTTTTGACCATTTTTTCTTGGTGAATGTTTTTCTGACAATGTTAACTTCTCAGTTGAGAAGTTCATCAGTTATAAGACCTGAGTCTGTTGTAGCTGACAGAAATTTGAAGAAAGGGTTCAAACCTTAAGTTATTTCCCCAATCACAAGAAAGAAAACCAAGCCGGGCATAGTGGCGTATGCCTATAACCCCAGTACTAGGGACGCTGAGACAGGATGATCACAGGTTTGAGGCCTGCCTCAGCTACTTAGTGAAACCCTCTGCGACTCAGTGAGATTCTGTTCCAAAATAAAAAATAAAAAATCGAGGCCGGGCGTGGTGGCGCACGCTTGTAATCCCCGCGCTTAGGAGGCGGAGACAGGAGGATCGCACAGGTTTGAAGCCAGCCAGGCGCGTTGGCTTAGGAGACCCTGTTTCCAAATAAAAATGTAAAAAATAGGTCTGGGAGTGTAGCCCGGAGGTAGAAGGGCTTCCAGGAACCCCAGTACCACCAAAAATAAATAAATAAATAAATAAAAATCGGGCTTGGGGTGCAGCTCGGCGGTAGAAGGCCCCTGAGTTCCATCCCCAATACTACAAAAAATAAAATAAAATAAAAATAGTAAAATAATACAAATAAAAGAGGGCTGAAGATGTAGCTTAGAGGTAGAATGTCCCTGAATTCAATCCCCAGTGCCACAAAAAAGAAAAAAAGAAAAGAAAAAAGAAAATCAGCTGGGCGTGGTGGCGCACACTTGTCATCCCCGCGCTTGGGAGGCTGAGACAGGAGGATCGCGCAGGTTCGAAGCCAGCCTCAGCTAGTGAGGCTCTCAGCAACTTAGTGAGACCCTGTTTCTAAATAAATTATAAAATAAGGCCGGGGGTGTAGCTCAGAGGTATAATGCCTCTAAGTTCCATCCCCAGTACCGCAAAAAAAAAAAAACAAAAGAAACGATTTAAGAAGCTTGCTGTGCGCCTATGAATTTCCTCTTGGTCTGAGATATAACGCTGCTCTTTCAGCACCGTGTGGCCTCAGGACAGGCTTTGGGAGCAATAAGGAATGGGCAAGGCCCTGGGCTTGTCGGGAACCCAAACCCAACACACACACACACACACACTGGGGAGTGAATCTGGGGGCATTCTACTTCTGAGCTCTACCCCTCCATTTTTAAAATTTGAAACAGAATCTTGCTGAGTCGCTAAGGCTGGCCTCAAACCTGTCATTCTCCTGTCTCAGCATTTCATGTACTGGGGTTACAGGTGTGTGCCATCTCGCCCGGCTTATTATCCAAATTATTATGGACCAAGAAGCAGGAGTCAGGAGCTGAGGCAACTTGCCCAAAGGGGCCAGGGCACCGCTGGGTGTGGAGGCAGCCGGTGGCTCCAGTCCCTGTTCTGAGCCCACCTTGGCATGACGCTGGTAAGGGAGGTTTGTCAGACAATTAACCCTGGGAAGAATTTAATCAAATAGCGAGGGGCCATTACAGAGGTTGGCTTTGTGATAGTTTTAGTTCTCTGGAATACAGCGGCAACTGCGAATACATTTTATTGATACAAAAAGCAATAAAGGAGCTACGGAGTATACAGAGCTGCTGGTCCACCAGGCTTGCTGGGTGGGGAGGCCCTAGCCAGAGCCCGCCTCCTCTGCTGCTGTTCGATTTGATGGGCTTATCTACTTCATGTAGTCCAGAAGCACAGCTAATAGTGAAGGAAGAGCCAACAGTAGGCAAGAAGAAATAGGAGAACCGATGACCACCCGGAGCAGGGCACGGGAAATTCTGAAGACGAGACACAAACCCTCAAAGCAGAGGGCTGTGAGTGGGGATAAGGGCCCCGTGGCTACACCTCACAGGCCTCCGCGCATCTCAGAAGAGCTCGAGAGAGGCTGGCAAAGCTCCAGAGGACCTCCCCGGGCACGGACGGCAGGGCTGCCGGGTCACAGGAGGAAGAGCTCCCCACAGGGTACCGTGAACCTCGTCCTGTCTGGACGGGGTGTGTGAGGGCAGCGGGAGAGGTTTACCTGAAGCCAGCCTGGCAGAGGTGCCGTGGTGCTGAGAATCCTCCTCTCTCTACAACTGCATTAGCTAAATATAAATTTTATGTCAGCGTGGTTTCAGCAACCCATAGTGAGGATTATTCTTTAAAAAGTTCTATGATATTCTTGTGTTTCACAGCTTATAGTAAAGATACTGTTTACAGGGTCACGTGTCCAGCATCCTCTGTGTGGGGAACTCCTTAGAAGCTATCCTCTTCAATTTTTGTATCAAAGCTGGTTCTCTCCTTAGAGACAGACTCAATGTATCTGTACCCCTCCATACACAGACACTTATTCTATATCTTGTATTTCAAACTTCCTTTGGGGCTACCTTAAATATTTTCTGGAATAAGACCAAAAGTAAATACCTGAATAAGACAGTGTGTGAATGAAACACTGATGAGGAAACCGAGTTCAGAGATTACCTAAGCAACCAGGTCAAAACAAGCTATGTCTTTGACTCTTGATTTCAATTTACGATCCTTTGTTACCAGCAATGGTGATTCTCATTCATTTTGACATTTTAAATTATATTTAAAATATTCTGTTTTTAAAAAGAAAAAAATATACATGTTGGTTAAATTAGACTTTTCTAAATGAAGAACACAACAAAAATTATCTTTTCTTAAAACATAAACAATTTTTCTAGTACTGGTACTAGAAAAAGAAATATTTAGCACTTTAAAGCCCCAGTAGTGGGTAAGGACATATTCTGATCTCCAGTGTATTCTATGGGACACTGAAGATATGTCCAGTCTGTAGGTTAGGTCATACCCGCCACACCAGAGAAAACACTTTTGATTTCTGTAAAGTCAAAGGACTGAGCTCAGAGTTGTCATCAAGCAGCGGGTACCTCAATTGTACGTCACCTTTTATTAGAATGGTTTCATAGCTGATTACCAGAATAACACGTTGTCAGTCCCAAGCTATCACTCTGCTTTGGATGCTCTTAGATCATTGAAAAGAAGTATAAAAAGAATACATGATTCGCTGGGCCTGGCGGGCACACCTGTAATCCCAGTACTTGGGAGGCTGAAATGGAAGGATTGCAAAATCCAGGCCAGCTTCGGCAACTTAGTGAGACACAGTTTCAAAATAAAATAGGGTTGGAGGTGTAGATTGGAGTACTCCTAGGTTCAAGCCCAGGTTGTGTCGGTTATGGAATGTCCCCTGAGGAGCTCAGGGTTGATACAGATGTCGGGAGAGTTGAATCTCATCCGTAGGTAAATCTGAGCTGGTGGCAGCCTGGTTGGGAAAGGGGGTCCAGGACTGTGCTGCGCCCTTGAATCCCCTTGCTTGCTGGCTCCTGGCCCCAGGGCATGGGGGAAGCTTTGGGCTCCTCCTCTCTCCTCCCCGCCTCAGCCAATCCCTGAGCTTCAGACCCCGGCCTCACAGGGTGAACCTGCAATCTCCTCCGAAGGCTTTAAAGAAATCACAGTTTGAAGTGTTTTCCCTGGTACAGTTACTGTGACCTAACATACACATTGGACGGATCTTCAAATAAACTTTTCTTCTTCTAAAGTTGTGTGGTCAGTCATTTTGGATTATAGCAGTGAGAGTTAACTGAGATGCTCCAGGTTGCCATACACATTCACGAGAAGAAAGGAAGAAAGATAGGGAAAGAAAGAAGGAAGGAAGAAAAGCATGGATGGATGAGTGTAAAAGAAAAAATTCAACAAGGGGAAATATGCAAATGAAAAATAAAAGGGTGGAGAGTGGAAAGCTGCGATCTGTAATTCATGTACGCGGGAGCTAGCACCTTGGTGCTCGCCCCCAGAGACGCCATCTGTGTGTGTTAAAGTTTCCCTTACAACAGGCAATAGCACGAGCCTGGTAGAACAGACTGCAAAAGCCATAGATGCTATAAAAGATTTATTAGAAGTTAAATGAATTTAGAGGCTGACTAATGCTTTTAAGAAAACAAATTAGAGGCAATACCGAGTTTCCAGAAACAGAACATAGCTCGAAGATTTTTATAGACTTCATTGCGAGCAAAATGCAATTGATCATATTTGCAAGGATTGGGAGAACAGCCACTGCCAAGAAATAATCCACGATATCAGAGCATAAAGCATGACCAAAAGTAATGGTTTAAAACAGAAATCTCAGAGCTCACAAACCTGAAAGAGCGCTGCCTTCAAAGCAGACACTCTGAGAGGCTGATGTTTAATAACTGTGGCTGTTCAAACCCTTTGAGCACCTTCTTAATGTAGTCGAGGCTGGCAATATTTTATTTTGAATGTTCTCTGTGATGGCTGATCTGTACCTCTGAGGGGAATCTGGAGTTGTTTAGGTAAAAAAAAACAACAAACAAACAAAACCCAGCAGGGCCTGGTGGCACGTGTCTGTAATATAAGTACTCGGGAGGCTGAGACAGGAAGGTTATAGGTTCAAGATCTGCCTCCGCAACTTAGCGAGGCCCTGCTTTCACAATAAAAAATAAAAGAGGACCCGGGCGTGGTGGCGCACGCCTGTAAGCCCAGCATTTGGGAGGCTGAGACCGGAGGATTGTGGTTTGTGGACAGCCTCAGCTATTTAGTGAGGCCCTCTGCAACTCAGTGAGACCTGGTTTCAAAATAAAGAATAAAAAATAGGGCAGGGGGTGTAGCTCAGAAGTCCAATGCCCTGGGTTCCATCCCCAGACCTGCAGTAAAAAAAAAAAAAAGGGCTGGGGGTGCCTCTCAGAGGCAGAATGACCCTGGGTCCAGTCCCCAGTGACATACACACAAGAGGTGTGACTCTGCTTAGATATTTGTGTCCCTAAATTAATTATGTTGGATTCCTAATTGTCTCTGGGAAGTCACGAAAGTGGAGTTCTGATGGGACTACTGCTCTTCTTAGAGGAGGCAAGAGAAAGCTTCTGCCTTCTCTCCTCGTCCCCGCCACGAGTGTGGAGGTAGCAGGAAGGAAGCAGCCACCCGTGGGAGCCTCCCAGAAACCAGCCATGCCAGCTCCCTCGTCTCCAGCCTCCAGACTGCAGAACTGACAGGCAAAGTTCTGCTGTTTAAGCCCTCCAGCCTCTGAAGTTTTATTACTTCAGCCTAAGCCAGCTAAGACAGACTTTAAAAGCAGCTGCGAATGTGCATGTTTCAAATTCTGGCTGTGGTGTTCGTGAAGGATTCTGCACTGTTCCAGCAATCGTCATATTTATGCCACGAGCCTGCAATCTCTCAAGACGATTTGCAATTGTTGTTGTTAACTCAAAAGACATAATCACTATTAGTGTTATTTTTATTTCTATTGTTCTTTGGTACTGAGAATTGAACCCAGAGACGTTCTACTTT
The DNA here is from genome assembly GCF_963383645.1 of Muscardinus avellanarius. Taxonomy (NCBI): domain Eukaryota; kingdom Metazoa; phylum Chordata; class Mammalia; order Rodentia; family Gliridae; genus Muscardinus; species Muscardinus avellanarius. The sequence goes on from NC_137806.1 coordinate 5,148,753, forward strand.
GAGATATCCCTCCAGCCCTTTTTATTTTATTTTATCTTTTAATTTTGAAACAGGTTCTCACTGGATTGCTGAGTCTTGCTAAGTTACCAAGGCTAGTCTGGAAACTGGTGTCCACCTGCCTCAGCCTCCTAAGTACTGGGATTACGGGTGTGTGCTATCACACCCGGTGCTCATGATACCATCACCACCTCCAGTATATTTTGAGCCTCTAGGGTGTGATAGATAACCACGCTACGTACTCGGTATACACGTCTTATTTAATTTTTAGGACTCCCTAGTTAGGCATTCATATCCTCATTGGGAAACAGGCCTCAAAGTCTAGGAGTCACATAGTTTTTTTTTTTTTTTTTTTTTTGGTGTTACTGGGGTTCCTGGAAGCCCTTCTACTGCCGGGCTACACTCCCAGACCTATTTTTTAAAATATTTTTTTAAATTTGGAAACAGGGTCTCTTAAGCCAGTGAGGCTGGCTCTGAACCTGCGCGATCCTCCTGTCTCTGCCTCCCAAGCGCGGGGATTACAAGCGTGTGCCACCACGCCCGGAGTCACATGGTTTTAGTAAGTGACAGGGCTGGGATTTGAACCTGGACTGTCTGCTTTTGCACACCTTGCTCTTACTAGTCCTCAGTGAGTGAGGCTGCTTACAGACTGGGAGCTGTGAACCTGCGCTCCCCTGTGAGAACCGCACTGGAATGTATTCTACGGGATAGAGGCTGAGCCTCCTAAGGGTAGTTCATTTTATCTCTAGGCAGCTACAAGAAATAATGCTTAGGAATGAAAGGGGGCAGGAAGAGACCAAGGCACCTGCGGCGATGAGATAATTTCTCCCCAGCAGGATGGGGCTGGACAGGAAGGACTCCTGAGCGCAGGATGGGGCTTGGAGGTGTCGGAGGACAGACCCTGAGGTCAACGCCTGACTTCTGGCACAAGCATAATATTCTAGAAAACTGCCAGATCATAAAGAATAGTTTCACAGTCACTGTAGAGATCACTGAGATGATCACACAGGAAGGTACTGAGATGGAAAGGATTATATAAAGAATGAATGAGGCTGAGACAGGACGATCACAGGTTCGAGGCCAACCTCAGCAACTTAGTGAGGCCCTATTTCAAAACGAAAAATTAAATAGGGCTGTGGGTGTAACTCAGAAGTAGAATGCCCCTGGGTTCAATTCCTGGTACCCAAACAAAATAACAACAAAAACTAATGACTTCCATAGCATAAACACCCCTAAATGTTAACAGTTAACTAGTAATCTGCCCTGCCCTAACCTGGACACAGTCACTTTTAGAATACTGGGGAGAGGTTTCTTATTTGAGGTGTGCTCTCATTCTGTCTCGGGAGATGCGTGGGCCTTGGCCTTGACCACAGTGGGCCAGGAGCATCCCGCGCAGGGGTCCGAGGAAGCGGAGCCATGGTTACCTGGTGGTACTTCTTAAGGATGTTGTGCATCTCGGCCACGTCCTCGCTGCCGATGGTCTTGATGACGTACCTCTTGTCGTAGGAGGTGTGGAAGCGAGCCCCGCTGCGGGCCTGCGAGTCGTTAGGGAGGGGCGCGCTTCTGGTCAAGGAGTTCTTCCCGTAGGCAGCCAGCGCGGGGAGGAGGGGAGAGAGCAGGTTAGAGCGTGGCTTTCTGAGCCCCGGATAGTCTGCTGTCAGAGCAAGAACGCTGGCTTTCAGAATAACTCGGTGAGGGGCTGACAACAATGGTGATGATTGACAACCGTCATCACAGCTCGAATGGCAAGGCTTTTAAATGAAACGAAGACAGCCTGGGTGTGAGTCTAACATCCTTAAAGGAGGCTAATATCGAGGATCAGAATGAATTACTTTATACACCTTGTTCTTCTTTTCAGAGTTGGGGGAGAGAGAGGGGGAGAAAGACAGTGTGTGTGTGTGTATGTGTATGTGTTACTGGGGATTGAACCAGGGGCATTCTACCTCTGAGCTATACCCCAGCCCTGTTTTACTATTAATTAATTAATTAATTAATTTTTGGTAGTACTGGGGTTCCTGGAAACCCTTCTACCTCCAGGCTACACTCCCAGACCTATTTTTTTTAATATATTTTTTATTTGGAAAAAGGATCTCTTAAGCCAGAGAGGCTGGCTTCGAACCAGCGCGATCCTCCTGTCTCTGCCTCCCAAGCGTGGGGATTACAAGCGTGTGCCACTGCGCCTGGTTTATTTTTAATTTAGAAACAGGGTCTCACTAAGTTGTCGAGAGTCTCGCTAAATTTCTGAGGCTGGTCTTGAACCTGTGACCCTCCTGTCTCAGCATCCCAAGTAGTGTACACCACCGCACCCTGCTTGGTGCCAGCATTTGCACAGAAGTATCTCTCCCCATTCTGGTAAGATCCCTGTGCAATGACCATGGTGCTACTGTGGTCACCTGATCAGTGAAAAACTAGGAACGAGAGGTTTAGTAACAAGGCAAAAGAAGAGCTGGAATTCCAGCTCTGGCCGGTGGCTCAGAACACACGTTCTCAACTAGCAAATCGCCAACCACTCAACTAGTAAACTGCGCTGCCCACGGCGGAGGCAGGAGCCTGGGCGAGTGCACGCTGCCACAGCTCCTCAAAAGACTCTCTTTTGGTCCACCTGGAGGGTGCGCAGGGACGGCTCTGAGTGGGCATTTCATTATTTTATCCCTGGTCTTGGCATGCTGCTGACGCTCTGCGTGGGCACAGCGACCTCTTCTCTCACACGAGAGTGAGTCTCCCCTTGTTTATCTTGTGTCTTTCATAGAGCTGCCAGGAAATCTCCACCCCAACGAACACAACACTGCCATACACAGGGGACACCTATGCTTTAGAAGGGCGGGTGGCAATTCTGTCACCTGGATTTCAACGCAAGGATTCCTTCCTGGTATGCTGAGGTCTCTTTATCCTTTCCATCCTTTCCGGATGAAACCCAGCAGGATGAGCCATCCAAGGGAAAATCACACTGCAGCAGCCCCGATGCTCATGGAGGCCCTCGGCTGCAAGAGGGGAGGAGTCCAGGAGCGCATCCTCAGCTCCCAGGATGCACCGGGCAGTGTGGCGGCCGGTCAGCACAGTCTGAGTCAGCGCATCTCAGATCCGAGCGCGCAAGCAGGTGCACCTGCCAAGTGCGGCGCCTAGGCTGCCATTAACTCAATCTGCTTCTCGTAGCTTATTAGAGAACCCGAGGAAAAAATCAATTTAACTCCCAGTGACTTTAACCAGCAGGATTTGGCAATGTTAAATTATTCTTAAGATAACTGAAATTCATCAGATTGAGAATGACAAAAAAGATTTTCAGAATGGAAATGTCTATGTTAAGAACAGTTTAAGCCGGGCGTGGTGGCGCACGCTTGTAATCCCCGCGCTTGGGAGGTGGAGACAGGAGGATCGCGCAGGTTCGAGGCCAGCCACGCTGGCTTAAGAGACCCTGTTTCAAAAATATAAAATAGGTCTGGGAGTGTAGCCCGGAGGAAGGAGGGCTTCCAGGAACCCCAGTACCACCAAAAAAAAAAAAAAAAAAAAAAAAAAAAAAACAGTTTAAGCCGGGCGTGGTGGCGCACGCTTGTAATCCCTGCGCTTGGGAGGCGGAGACAGGAGGATCGCGCAGGTTCGAGGCCAGCCGCGCTGGCTTAAGAGACCCTGTTTCCAAATAAAAATATAAAACAGGTCTGGGAGTGAAGCCCGGAGGTAGAAGGGCTTCCAGGAACCCCAGTACCACTTAAAAAAAAAAAAAAAAAAGGCAGTTTAATTCTCAGTAATATTATTTTTGTTCTTCCTCTTTTTTTGGTATCGGGGATCGAACCCAGGGGCTTTCTATCTGTGAGCTACACCTCCAGCCCTATTTTCTTATTTTGAAACAGGGTCTTGCTTAGTAGCTGAGGGTGTCACTAAGTGCCGAGACTGGCCTTGAGTCTAACTCGCGCTGGCCGCAAATAGTCTGCTATCTAGCCAAATGAACACGAAACCCCTCAGGGTGCTGCGCTCTGCTGCAGAGAAGCCGCAGCGTTGCGCAGGATGCTGGAGAAGGTCGGTAGGGCGAGAAGGCAGCGGGCACGGAGCTGACGGGGCCTGCAGGTGTCTCCGTGTGTAAGTAAATCTCATGATCAAAGAGCAGTGGAGTTGGAAGCACCTCAGAGACTGTTCCAAACCATTTAACTGAGAGCTGAGGGAGCAGAGACCCAGAGACTGGAAACGCCCTGCCCACCCCGGTTCTTTACTGTGTCCTGTGGGATGTGGGTCAGTCACTGGCTTCCAGAGGCGGCTGGACACTACGACCAGAGTTGATACTGGCTTTTCCACAGTGACAAACACCTCCTAATACTAATTTAGAGTGTGAGCCAGCTGCAAGTCCAAGTTCATATTTATGTTTTCAGTTTTCCAAGTAAAGCGTGTAGACAGTATCATCAATAACAGGTACAGGGCGAACGTGGTCCAGACTCCTTTATTTACACTGTATTAACCTGTGTACTGAGCAATCTCTGTTCATTCGCAGACTCTTCCTGCTCCACCGTACCTGGAGGGGAAGAGTGGGCGCTGTCCTCTCTGCATGCAGGAGCGGAGACAGGGGCATTTGTGGAGCAAGGCTTCACGCCAGGAACACTAGGTGTTGCTGTGCCCCGGGCTCAGGGTCAGCCAGTTCACGTAGCAGGAAGGCGGGCTGAAAGATGTCCGGCACTTAGCATTCCTTACAAGTCCTGTACATCTGCTGATGATGTTGGCTGTAAGGATTTTTCACATTTCAGACCACAGGGCACATCTCCTCCTGTCTATTTTAATTATTTCACACTGTCTGAGAATTGTTGGAGGTTTTCATTCTTCTCCCACCGCTGGCTTCTCTTTTAGAAGAATGTCCCGCCCTCTGTCTTTTTCTACTTAAAGCCACATGAAGCCGGGCGTGGTGGCACACACCTGTAATCCGTGGTGGCACACACCTGTAATCCCAGCGCTTGGGAGGCTGAGATGGGAGGATGGCAGGTTTGAGGTCAGCCTCAGTGACTTAGCAAGGCCCTCCACAACTTAGACCACTGCAAAATATAAAATAGGGCTGAGCATGTAGCTCAAAGGTAGAATGCTCCTGGGTTCAATGCCCATTACCATAAAAACACAACAAAGAAAAAAAAAGGAAGGAAGGAAAGAAGGAAGGAAGGAAGAAAACAAAATCAAAACAACTGTCTGGGTTTCCTCAGCAAAGAATGCAAAGGGAGTGAGTAATCTTTTATAGCGGGAATGCTGAATTCCAGTTTCCTTTCCTCAGTACTAAGTTGGGAAACAAAGAAAAGGAGAGGGAAAAAGAAGTTAAGGTGAAGCTGGCAAGCTGGGCCAAGATGTTCACGGGAGAAAGGAGGCCAAGCAGAACACGCCATTTTAAATGTTTTCTGGTCCAGCTGGGTGTGGTGGCACACGCCTGTAATCCCTGAACTTGGGAGGCTGAAGCAGGAGGATGGCGGGTTCAAGGACAGCCTCAGTCAGTAGTGAGATGCTCATCAAACTAGCGAGACCCTGTTTCAAAATAAAAATAAAATAGGACTTGGGGCGTGGTCGGAGGTAGAACGCCTCTGGGTTACAACTCTAGTATCATGATAAATAAACAAATACTATTTTTGGTCGTCTTGATCACTGGGTTTATTTCATTTTTATCGTTTTATTGGTAGGTTTTGGTCTCACAGCATAATGCAGTTCTTAATGATGGGGACACACGTGCGCACAGCACTGGGCGGGCTTCCCCGCCCCTCCCCACCCTCTTCCTCATACAGGGCATTGAGAGTGACACTGGTGTCCACACATATGTGCATAAGGTCATGGAGTGAGTCCTCCGCTGATCCTCCCTCTCACCCATACCTCCCTAGACCACCTCCCTTACTCCATGGGAATTTCTCCTCCGGGCTCGTCTCTGAAGTCCTCTTGTTTCCTGATCGCTGGATGTAAAGGGACAGGCCTGCCTTGCAGAACTGATCCAAACACGGCCTAAAAAGCGCCACCCGTGGGTTGGCTCGGTTATCTTCAAGACAGTTCCCACTTCCGAGGGCAAGGACTCACTTTCAGGGATGTCTGTCCCATCTACCTGTGTGTCTGTCTGAGTTAGCTGCCAGACCTGTGGGGTCGGAGAGGTGCGCACAGAAACCAACTCCTTGTCCTGGGCAAATGAGAGATACAGGTCCCGACGTAGTGTGACATTATTTAACTTCAAAATCTGTAAATCTGAACCTACCAGTTCAGAAGTGACCTGACCTCTCCTCCCCCCTTTCTCTCTCTCTCTCCTCCCTCTCTCTCTCTCTCTCTCTCTGTCATTATTTTTGGACTGGGGATTGATCTCAGGGGCATTGTGTCTCTGAGCTATACCCTCAGCCCTTTTTACTTTGAAACAGGGTCTTGTTAAATTGTTGAGGCTGGCCTCAACCTACAATCCTTCTGTCTCAGTCTCCCCAGTACTGGGATTACTGGTATGTGCTACCATGCCTGGCTGATAGCTGGTTATTTTCTATAGCCCTCAATAATAACATTTTAAAAGAGAATTTAAGATGCTTTACAAAGAAGTTTTAAGGATAGAACTTCCTCCTATCCGTGGCCTCAGCACGCAGCTCCACATCCTCTCAAATCAATGGGAAAAGAGGGAAGAAGCGGGTGGGTGGATTGGGAGGAAGGGGGAGCAGCAAGGGCCGCAATGGAAGCCACGGGCCGACGCTGCGGTGACCAGGGGCTCTCGGCCTCCCCGGCGCCTTCCCATGCTGCCCCTCTGCCATCTGACTGCCTGTCAAGAAAGACAGCTGGTCTGAGCGGCGTCTGCGCTTCCGACTTGCCTTTCCATTCTTATTCAGCGTTAGTGACTGCTGTCAATTCACAGAGATTTCAGAAGGACAATGATTTTTACAGGTGGCGTATGGGATAAAATGCTGATGACAGATGTAAACAACCTGCAAAAACGCTCTTCTCCCCTGGTCACTCCTCCTTTTTATTACACTTGATGGTTTCATGTTGTCAACTCTTCCTCCCTTTCATTTACTCTAAATGGAAATAGTGTAAGTGTCTTAAGACACAGGCAGCCAAACTCAACACTGGAGGAAAACCTCTTTGAATACAGGCTACCTTCAAATTGCAAACATTCCCTTCACAATGATATTATTTATAAACCACACCATCGGTCTATTTAAAGCACACAATTTAGTGTGTGTGTGTGTGTGTGTGTGTGTGTGTGTGTGTGTGTGTTGCTAGGGACTGAACTCAGAGGCATTCCATCTTGCCCTATTTTATTTTTTATCTTGTCAAATTGCCGAGGTTGCCAAAAATCTGCGGTCCTCCTGTCTCAGCCTCCCAAGTACCGGCATCCCAGGCCTGTGCCACGACGCCCGGCTTCCGTCACCTCAATACACTCACAAAGCCGCGCAATCAGTTGCGGACCTAAGCAGAACCCCGTGCTCAGAGGCAGCATCTCCCATCCCCTGCTCTGGAGCCCCTCGGTGACGGACTCCGTGTTTCTAGATATTTGCCTCTTCTAGAATTTCACTTAATCATACAGTATGCTGCCTGAGGGGCGGCCCAAACACGCCTCTTGCAAGGTCCCCAACACGTCGACCCTGGGAGCGATCTGTTGGGCAGCTGCAGACCCCAGCTGCCTCTGGGCGAGAGGACCCTGCGGAGCTCCCTGCTCCGTCCAGGGTCTGCATACGATGGCAGCGGACACGGCACAGTCGGCAAATGTCACTTCCAAGGATGCGCCTTGGCTTTTTGTGGAGCTGGTTGGGAAGATGAGGATAAAATAAATTGGTGGACAAAAGTTCGCATTCTAAGGCCAAGCAATCAGGCGCAAGACAGGTTTTTACAATATGACCATTTAGTCTGTCTTCCCCAATCTTGCGACTTAGTAAGCGCACTTATTTTCCCGTAGCCAGATCCATATCTGGTCTTGTGATATTCTAATCTCAAATCTTGGACAGCTGTGTTTGAAGCTTGAGTGCCATGACACCCCTCAACAGGAAATAAAGGCAGATAAAGACAGATTCAATGGCCTTCTTACATGTATAATTGGAAATTTACTGTTCTTTCCCTTAAGAAAAGGATTCATGGTGGCGCCCTTCCCCCACTCCTCTAACAGTCTGCATTGAAGATGTTTATTTCCGCAGCGGGAGGTCCAGGATTAGTGGAGCCCCCAGAGTGTGTAGGAAACATAAAGGTCAATTTAATTAGCTGGTTCCTACCACCAATCTTTTATACCTCTCATAAAAATGTCCTGATTTAGTAACTGTTAACTTTCCCCTGTACTTTTTTTATACCAAGTAGTGTGCACACTGAATTCTCTTAAATAATATAGTCTTGTATATATCTGAGGACTCTTTTTCATTTTGATAGGAGTTTATACACTTTGCTACAAATCATATACGGAAAATTTTCACTGCTAATCGAAAGGAAGGCCACTTCTAATCAATACCGCATGCCTCAATGTGTCAGACCACCATCTTACCAAGAGAACAGGCCAACATTATATACAAGAACCGAAGTGACAGGCGTGAACTCAAGGTGACTTAATAAGAGAGTCCGAGATGTGAGCTGAGCTGGCAGGGCCTTGGGGAGCGTCCCGTTCTTGCCCCCTATTTTCAGATGGGGAAACTGTAGGGCCAGGTCAATAGCTTATGGTCATGGCACTAGTCACCAAAACTCAAGACTCAACCAGGTCTCCTAACTCCCAGGAAACATCTTTTCCCCAACTGCCCGACTGAGGCTACTTGTTTCACGGACTTGAGACCTGGAAATCAACCGTGGCCCTGCTGATGGCTCAGGGTCACTATTACATGCTTAAAATCACACTGCCCGGGAGACGGGAGCAGGCGGGGAGAGGGCTGCCTTCCATACGACTGACAGATCTGAGCGAGCACAGGTGGCTTTCTGACCTCACCAGAGAGTTGCAGGCCAACATGCTAACTTGAACAGCATCATCAAGGATTTATTAAATGCACGCTGTGTTCAAAGCCCCATGTTAAGCTCTTGGGAATTTCAAAGAAGGTCTGAGCTGTGATCCCCAGGGCAGAATGGCTTTCATGACCAAGAGAGGCAAGGCGCAGTGCGATCTAACCCTTATCAATAATGAAACAACTTATCGGAAAAGAAGAACATAAGAATGAAAGGTAATGGCCAACGGAGGAAGCAGGAGGGTGGCGGTGCCCGCTGAGAGTGCCATGAGACCCCCTTAAAATCCCAGGCCGGCACTGGACTATGGAGGTTAAATACCAGAGACCGGTTCCCAAGCGCATGGGAGGCAAGCTTGCGTTCAACCTGATAGAGGCATCTGTGACAGGATGGCTGACTGACCCCTCTAGGTGGGACGTCACGCGGTGCCACCCCAAGCAGGCTGGGGCAGGAAACTCGGGCAGCCAGGATGCCCAGGTCAGAGGTGGGGTCGGCGGCGGTGGTTGTACTTTGCTTAGCTTGCAGAGAAGAGGAAAAAAGGCACTAGAGAAATCTCATGATGCTGATGGGCTGTGAGGTGTCTCCAAGAGGCCATGAGATCAGAGGAAGCTCCTCTGGGTCTCAGCCCAGGTCCACGTTTGCTCAGGGCATGGACAAATTCCAGGGCTTGCTGTGAGGCGCAGGGAGCCGACCCCTTCCATGTGGAAGGGTGGGCTGAGCAAACCCAGGACGGCAAGAAGCTGAGATGCAAGAGCTTCAGGAGAGAGGGAGCACACACAGCAGTGACCAGGCCAGTGCGGACATCAAGGGACAGGACCAGCTGGGCGTGGAGGCGCACACCTGTAATCCCAGCATTAGAGAGGCGAGACCGGATGATCGCAGTTGGAGGCCAGCCTCAGCTACTTAGTGAGGCCCTTCACAACTTGATGCGATCCTGTTTCAAACAATAAAAAGACTAAAAAATAAAATAGGGCTGGGGTTGTAGCTCAGAGGTACAATATCCCTGGGTTCCATCCCCAGTACCACACACACACACACACACACACAAGATGGGACCACAAGGGAATCCCACAGCCACGAGGCCTCACCCCAGTCTGCCCCCCAGCCTCATGTAGGCACCTCACAGTCACCTCGCTAGCCAACAGGTCAAGACCCAGCTGGGCCTTCCTCTCTATCCTGCCCCTAAAAGCTCCTCCAGCCACACACGGGCAGCAGAATCGGGTGAGGTTTTCATCCCTGATTCCTCAGCCCTTTCTCCCTTTCTCCCAGGAATCTCTCTGCAGAGTCTCCCTGCGCTAGCCCTGGTGTGGGCAGCCACCAAGACAGACAGCCGCCGTCCTGCCTTCCAGCAGTTTATAAACTCAAGTAGGGAACTCCACCTGTGAAAAGCGTCCTCATGTGCAGACTTAGTATTTCAGAGATATTGACAGGAGCCACTCTCCCTCCAAAAGTTTAGAAGACTCTAAAGTCTGAACGGCTTGGAATTTGAAACTTGAAACAAGGACATCAACAGTTGAAAATGTTAGCTTTGAAAATTAATTATTTTAAAATTAGAATTCTCGGTTCCAAAGACAAAGCAAAAAGGGCGTCTAATGTGAATAATGAGGGGTTCTAATTCAGGAGGCGCGGTAGGGGGAAAGGAAACCCGATATTATCCCAACGCAGTGAACAAGAGCGCTCGGTTCCAATGACGCGCTCTATCTAGGTTTACTGCACCAGCTCCATCTTGTATAACGTTTTGGTTTCTGGTGGGCAGTGTTTTCTGGCAGCTTAGAGATGAACTGAGTGGCCATCTGACTCCCCAGGACGGTCCTAAGAGGCCCAGTACCTTGCAAAGCTGGGAAGAGGGGTGAAGATTTTCCTGATGAACATTAAAACATCAAGATGTCTGGGCTGCTGAGAACCTCTCTGGTACCAACGTAGACTGGCATGTTAACAGAGCGACCGCATCGCGCCCCCTTCTCCTCGGCTCCTCTCCAGAGTCTGCCCAGAGCCGGCCACGCAGTAGCAGATCACACACCTAGCTAGAGTCAGGCGGGAAATCACAACCCAGGGGATGAGGTGGTGGACACAGGGCAGAAGCAGAGCAGGGCAGCGGCAGAGGCCACAGCAGCATCCACCTCGCAAGAAGGACCAAACAGCAGTCAGAAGGATGTAATTCAACTCTGGGCAAAGGACACACCAGCCATGTAACTCTAAAACGTGCTGGTGTACTGCAGAAAGTTAGGGATCTGGACGTACGAGCACAGCCATGGCTTCCATATGCTACAGAGTACTGTAATCGATGACTGGTCTAGAAATGTTGCATGCATTTGTCTGTGTGTGTGTGTGTGTGTGTGTGTGTGTGTGTTACTGGGAATGGTACCCAGGGGTGTCCTACACCTGAGCTACACCCCCAGCCCTAAAAGGTTTCTGGGTTGAAATAGGGTCTTGCTGGGTGGCCGAGTGTCTCACTGACTTGCTGAGGCTGGTCTTGAACCTGAAATCCTCCTGTCTCAGCCTCTCCAGTACTGATATTATAGGTTTGCTCCACCACAACCAGCTGAATTTGTCTTTAACAGCAAGGAAAAGAAGTTTTATATGTAAGACACTCTAGAACAAAATCAGAGGAAAGATACAAATGTTTACTGAGACAGCAGGGACACTTTTCAGCTTCTTTAAAGGTCACAAATAGAGGCCAACTTGGTAGGCTAATTACTATGTTCAATTTTTATCAGAGTGGTCTCTGTCAAGCAATACTGTAATTTTTCAGGTATAACAAAATGCATTTACACAAACAGGACAAGTTGGGAAGTTAAGACTCTCCATTTTATTTTTTATTTTTATTTTTGGTGGCACTGGTGGGTGATTGAACCCAGGGACACTCTACCACTGAGCTACACTCGCAGCCCTTTTATTTTTTAATTTTTAATTTTTGGTGGTACTGGGGGTGAAACCCAGGGGCTTTTCTACCTCCAGGATATACTACCAGACCTATTTTAGACTTTATTTGGAAACAGGGTCTCACTAAATTGCTGAGAGCCTCACTAAGTAGCTGAGGCTGGCTTTGAACCTGTGCAATTCTCCTGTCTCAGTCTCCCCAGCGCAGGGATTACAAGCCTGCACCACCACGGCCGGTCTATTTCTTAATTTTGAAACAGAGTCTCTCTAGATTGTTGAGGCTAGCCTCAAACTCATGACCTTTCTGTCTCAGACTCCCAAATACTGGGATTGCAGGCATGTACCACTATGCCTAGTTTATTTGTTTTATTTTATTTTATTTTTTTGTGGTACTGGGGATTGAACCCAGAGGTATTCTACCATTAACCTATACCCTCAACCCTTTTAAAAATATTTGTTTTCTGGAACCCAGGGGCATTCTACCTCCAAACTACACCCCCAGCCCTATTTTTTTGTCTTTATTTTGATGCAGGCTCTCAGTTGTAAAGGGACTCATGAAGCAGCTGAGGTTGGCTGCGAACCTGGATCCTCCCGTCTCAGCCTCCTAGATGCTGGGATTACAAGCGTGCCCCACCATGCCTGGCTTAAAATATTTGTTTTGAAATAGGGTCTTGCTAGGATTTTAAGTCTCACTAAGTTGCTGAGGCTGGTCTTGAACCTGTGATCCTCTTATCTCAGCATCCCAGGTACTGGGATTACAGGTGTGTACCACCATGCTGGGCTACCCATTTTATTTTATTTATTTATATTTATTTATTTATTGCAGTACTGGGGATGGAAGCCAGGGGCATTCTACCTCTGAGCTATACTCCCAGCCCTATTTTTTACTCTTTATTTTGAAACAGGGTCTCACTGAGTTGCAAAGGGCCTCACTAAGTAGCTGAGGCTATCTGTGAACCCCGATCCTCCTGTCTCAGCCTCCCAAATGCTGGGATTACAAGTGTGCGCCACCACGCCTGGCTTTATCCCTTTTATTTTAATGAATACAGTCTGGATACGAAACAAATCAAAGGATGGAGGTCCTTACTGCCACCATGTCTGAAAGCTACTTGTCCAACAACACAAGCACCTCTGGAAATAACCCCAGCAAGGCAGCAGCTCGTCCTCTTTAGCACGCCAGTGTCTCCAAAAGATGGCACGGAGTTGGCTTACTGGTCCAACGTTCTAAGCAGAGTGGGGAGGAGTATCCCAAACAGCTCACGCGGATGAAGGCAGGAGAGGGTGCCATCTGTATCGTGGTGGTGCTAGGGAACAGACCCAGGCCCTGAGCATGCTAAGCACACGCTCCACCCAGCTGCATTTCAACCTTTCACAGTGACTCGCAGTCCCCAGCACCCAGGAGGTGGACAGGTGGTGGGTGGGAGGTTCTGCTCAGCAGGTGCTGGGAGGGGGCACGAGACACGTTTGGCTTTTTGGTGTTCACAGGATTCCTGATCTCCGGCAGGCCATGGTGAAGGCCCTGTCTGGCAGCTGGAGCGATGGCCCCGCTGCTCCTGGCCCTGCGTCTGCCCTTGGGCCACGCAGTGCACGGCGATCTGCTAGGTGGGACCCCAGAACCAGCGCCATCACACCTGCCTCCCTTCCTCCCAACCTCAGGGGCCAAAAAACAGGGCTCAGCTCTCACTGAGAGTCTTGGCTTCAGTGGACACTCAGGGGTCCCCCTGCTGAAGCTTCTTCAGGAAGTACAGACACCGGGAAGGAACGCAGGAATAGGAAGAAAAGTATACCCCAGGTTTACTAAAGTTACTCTGCACACCCACTTTGTCTTCTTCTAAATAGAAATACAGTTGCCAAAGAAAAAGTAGCAATTTAAGTGCTAAAAGCACCGGGCAGAGCTGAGGAGGTTGGCATGATGCCGCACGCACAGCTCTCCCCAGCACCGGCTCTCCTGCCAGAGTGGAGCAGACTTGCCCAGTACTCAATGGTCAGTCATCTCCCTGTCAAGTCTCCGCAGCAATCTGCACTCACTGGAACCTGGATCAACTGACACGGTCTTCTTTTGGGGGAAATGGCAGCTTCTTAGTATTTCAGCAACCAAATTGGCCACTTTAGGACTTTAAAACCTACTTTTTGACAGGCATGGCAGTGCACATCTGTAATCCCGGTACTTGGGAGGCTGAGACAGGTGGATGGCAGGTTTGAGGACAGCCTCAGCAATCCAGCAAGACTCTCAAAAACCTAGCAAGATCCTGTTTCAAAACAACAACAAAAATAACAAGGGTGTGGGGTGTAGCTCTGAAGTAGAATGCCCCTGAGTTCAATTCCAACAACAACAACAACAACATTCCTTTCTCTGCTGCAGTGCAGAATTCAGAATATCATCTGATCATTTTATATCTCTTTAGCAGAATTGATGGTGACCCAGTACTGCAAAACACAAACAAAAACCAAAGAAACGTAGGCACTTCATTTCTGTAATGCACTGGAGTTTCTAACAGGACACTAGCAAGGGCCCTCAAAAGTCAGTTTCTAGCCGGGCGTGGTGGCGCACGCTTGTAATCCCCAGCCTTGGGAGGCGGAGACAGGAGGATCGCGCAGGTTTGAAGCCAGCCACGCTGGCTTAGGAGACCCTGTTTTCAAATTAAAAAAAAAAAAAAGGTCTGGGAGTGTAGCCCGGAGGTAGAAGGATTTCCAGGAACCCAGTACCACCAAAAAAAAAAAAAAAAAAAAAAAAAAAAAAAAAAAAAAAAAAATTCAGTTTCTAGTGGGGCCTGCTGGCACACGCCTATAATCCCACTGCTTGGGAGGCTGAGACAGGAGAGTCACAGGTTCAAAGGCAGCTTCAGCAACAGCAACCTAGTGAGACTCTGTTTCCAAACAAAAATTAAAAGGGCTGGGGGTATAGTTTGGGAGTAAAATGCCTCTGGATTCAATCCTCAGTACCACAAATAAATAAATAAAATAAAAATTAAAAAGCTGGTTTCTGTGAAATAGTGTAGCTGTTTCAAAGAAAGAAAAAGAAAGAAAGAGAGAGACAGAGAGACAGACAGACAGACAGGACTGAGGAAGAGCACACTGTATTTCTCTCCAGTCAAGTGGAGACTTCCTCTAGATAACCGAGTACTCTGCTGCTAATGTCTTCTAAAGTGCCCGGTTCATTCTCATACGGCCAGGCCGTCTAAACGCAGTGACCAGTCACCGTTCTTACCCCTTCTCACTGCATACAAAGCGGGCTCGCTAGGGCACTCACTCTTCAGAAGGTCCCGCTCCTCCAGCAGCAGGGCCGGCCTGCGCTCTGTGCCCCAGCCGCGCGCCCCCTCTGTGCCCCTCGGTCCTCAGCCCTCCCCGACCACAGCGTCTTCAAAGCAGGGGACGTCTCACGCCTGGGTAGGCAGGGGAGGAGTACTTGGAAACTTTTTAAATTTTATTTTCTTTTTAATAGTTTTATTGGAGCTTTGGAGCCCCACATCCTAATGTAGTTCAGAGCCCCAGTGACATACAGGCCCTCAGCACTTGGCGACGCCCCACCCTGCCCTTCCCCAGGGGCCCTGGTGTTCTCACCTCTGGACACAAGGGCAGGGGGGTGTCTCCTTCATTCCCCCCCACCCCCGCCCCACCTGCTTCCTCGACCACCGCCCTCGCTCTACCAGGCTTCTCCCCTGTGATCTGATCTCTCCAGCATCCTCTTGACGCCCTAGCTTCCGCACAGCTGCCCACGGACCTCTGCAAAGTGAACAACTAGTGCGCTCTGCTTCAGGGGCTCTACTCTAAGGGGAAACACGGGGAAGCCCGCCAGTATTCAACTTATAAGGTACTCGGGGAACCAAAAGGGTGCCTAATGCATGATTTTGGGATTTTAACACTGAGGGTAAATTAGAAAACGCGTTTATTAGATTTGGAAAGGTTTTATTTATTTATTTTTTGTGGAACGCTGGGGATGGAATCCAGGGGCTTTTCTACCTCGAGGATGTACTCCCAGATCTATTTTATACTTTATTTGGAAACAGGATCTCGCTAAGTAGCTGAGACTGACTTGGAACCTATGCGATCCTCCTGTCTCAGCCTCCCAAGCACTGGGATTACAAGTGTGCGCCACCACGCCTGGCTAGATTTGGAAAGTTTTTTTTTTTTTTTTTTTGTGGGTCTGGGGATGGAACCCAGGGACATTCTACCTCTGAGCTACAACCCCAGCCCTATTTTTAAATTTTATCTTGAAACAGGGTCTTACTATGTTGCAGAGAGCCTCACTAAAGTAGCTGAGGCTGTCCGTGAACTGCGATCCTTGACTCAGCCTCTCAAGTACTGGGATTACAAGTGTGTGCCACCATGCCCGGCTATTTTTTTAAAAAACTTTTTTATTGGTGCATTGTAGTCCTACATCTTAATGGGGTACAAGACAGTAGAGGAGGCACACATGCACACATCACTTATTTAGCCCTTCCCCAATTCCCACCCCATTCCCTCCCCTCCCTCCTTCTCATGTTTGGTTTACTGATTGATATGTTTGTGAATGTACATCTTGTATATTAGGGAATTTCCTTCTTCCCTTCTCCCATCCCCTTCACCTTATTTGCTGATCTATGGTTTTTCCTTCCTTGTCTGGAGTTCCTCCTACAACCCCTTTTCTCCCTAGCTTCTGCATATTAGGGAGAACATCGATTTTTTTTTTTATTTTTTGTGACTAATTTCACTTGGCATAATGCTCTCCAGTCCCATCCATTTCCGCACAAATGACATAATTTTGTTCTTCTTTATGGCTGAGTAAAATTCCACTGTGTACATATCCCACAGTTTTGTAATCCATCCGTCTGTTGAAGGACATCTTGGTTGGTTCTATAGTTTGGCAACTGTGAATTGTGCAGCTATGAACATAGATAACACATGCATTAGTTTGGTAGTTTGGTTTCCAGTGGTATTGCTTGATCATATGGCAAGTTCATTCCCATTCTTCTGAGGATCCCCACTTCCCAAAGTGGTTGCACTAATTTTCAGTCCCACCAACAATGTTTTAGAGTTCCCACTTCTCCACATCCTCGCCAGCATCTGTTGTTGTTTTTTGAATGATTGCCATTCTAGTTGGAGTTAGGTGGAATCTCAGGGTAGTTTTGATTTGCAACTCTCTGATTGCTAATGAAGTTGAACATTTTTTTCAAACATTTGTTGGCCATTTGACTTTCTTTTTTTTGTGTGAAGTGTCTATTTAGTTCACTTGCTCATTTTTTATTGGGTTATTTATTTTATTAGCAGCGAGTTTCTTGAGTTTTCTGTATATTCTAGATATTAGTCCTCTGTTGGAGGAACAGTTGGCAAAAAATTTCACCCCTTGTGTCGGCTCTCAGTTGGGGTTCTTGATGGTTTCCTTTGCTGTACAGAAGCTCTTCAGTTTCATGCAATCCCATGTATTGATTCTCCTTTTAATTTCTTGTGCATTTGGGGTCTTGTTGAGGAAGTCTTTACCTGTGCCTATGTGCTGCAGTGTTGGACCTATGCCCTCTGCAAGGAGATGCAAGGTCTCTGGTCTGATTTCCAAGTCTTTGATCCATCTTAAATTGACTTTTGTACAGGGTGAGAAAGTGGGGTTCATTTCCATTTTTCTGTATATGATTAATCAGTTTTGCTAACATCATTTGTTCAAGAAGCAATCTTTTTTCCAGTGTATGTTTTTAACCCCTTTGTCAAAAATCAATGGACTGTAAGTGTGCAGATTTGTTTCTGAGTCTTTTATTCTGCTCCATTGGTCTATGGATCTGTTTTAGTGCCAGTATCATGCTGTTTTTATTACTATAGTTTTGTAGTCTAAGCCTTGGCAATTATGCGAGACCCTGAGCAACTTAATGAGACCCTGTTTCAAAATAAAATAAATAAAAAAGGCTGGATATAGGTGGGTGTGGCGGTGCACATCTGTGATCCTAGTACTTGGGAGGCTGAGAAAAGGGGGATCGCAGGTTCGAGGACAGCCTCAGCAACTTAGAGAAACACTTAGCCACTTAACAAGACCCTGTTTTAAAAAAAAAAAAAAAGATCTGGGGTGTAACTCAGGGGTAGAATGCCCCTGAGTTCAACCCCCAGAACCACCAAAAAAAAAAAAAAAAACCCAAAAGGCTAGAATAGAGGTGTAGCTGTGAGGTAGAATGCCCCAGGGTTCAATCCTCAGCACCCCCTTACAAGAAGGAGATGTTTAAAAGCTCAGTCAAACATTTATCTTATTTCAAGGTTAAAGTTGAGAGCATGGAGCGGGGCCATGTGTACACTATTTGTGGGAGGGACCGAGAGCAAGAGGAAGTTGCACCTCAGCTGGCCGGCAGGCTCCGGGTGGTGACAATGCCCTGCGGCCACTCTGCAGCCGAAGCCCGAGTGCACAAAGTGCGACTCCTACCAACGCTGCGGCAGGAGCCAGAGTTTACCAGCTTGAAAAGCAACAAGTCAGCAGGAAGACTGTCCTGGAGATGTCTACGGGGTCCCTGCATGGACAGGAGGCGTGGATTCAACACGTGCACACGCACCCGACAGACTCTAGATGCGCCCGTGTGTGGGAATCCACAGGCAGCTCTGCTGGAAGAAACTTCCACCTGGAAACCAGTGTCCACCACGCACGCCCACACTCACTCTCCTCCAGAAGAGTAATTCCTTACAGTTTTCAGCTAATCGTGCTGTTCAGAAGTCCCTAATTTATAGAATTCTTTACTGCAGAAAGAATATGGAAAACTCCTTACATAAAATGCAAATTTTCACTATATGATTGCTTGTCATGCCAGAAACATAATTCCTGTTTTACAAAGCAAAAGGCCCGGCAGGACCCATCTCTCCTTTGAGGCTATGTCACAAAAGCAGCTCACCTGGAAATCTTGGTCATCAATCCCAAACCTCTCCCGCAGATTGCGGAAAACCATCGGGCAGTACTCCTTGAACTTGAAATGGCTTGGCATGTTCTCTCTGAAATGATCACGTGGATAAAGCTCAGACAGGCGAAGAATAACCGGACTCCAGTCTCTCCCCCAGTAGCCAGCGAGGTGTTGGGAGTTTGCTGTCTGGGAGGGCAGGGGCAATTTCACAGGGCCAACCCAGATAGATCCGGGTGGAAGACGGGACCGACAGGTGACAGCGTCTACTCTGTCTCACACGTACCCGGGCTGTGTGAGCCTCCATCCTGGACACATGACGGCTTTTCCTCAAAGATGAGGTGAAGGGGAGGGACCGGGCGGGAGAAGCACTGGCTGAAAGCAGAGAAGCAGGAACCCGGAAGGGGAGGGGAGAAGCTAGAGGTGGTCCCCACCCCTTCCCTCCTCTCTTCCTCTCTCCCTACCTTCTTTCGGCTGGGGATTGGACCCAGGGGCCTTCTACCTCTGAGCTACATCTCCAACCCTATTGTAGTTTTTATTTGGAAACAGGGTCTTGCTAAGTTGCCGAGAGCCTCACTAAGTGGCTGAGGGTGGTTTTAATTCTGTGATCAATCCTCCGGTCTCAGCCTTCCAAGTACTGGGATCACAGGTGTGCAGCACCACACCTGGCCCCAAATTCCCACTGATAAAATTCCCTCCGGCAGCCAGTCTCGAAACAGTATTGCGTGGGAAATGAGCTTGTCCGTTTCACATTAGATCCATGGTCCCATTAAGGACGGCCAGGGATTGGAAGGCTGAGGCAGGAGGACCACAGGCTGGACCGTGCAGAAACTCAGTGAGGCCCTGGTTCAAAAATAAAACATAAAAAGGGGCAGGGATGGAGCTCAGTGGGAGAGCGCCCCTAGGTTCAAACCCCAGTACAACACACACACACCAAAAAAAAAAAAAAAAAAAGAAAGAAAGAAAAAGTAAAAGAAAGGAAGGCAGTAGAGACAGCTCAGTAGCAAAGCATGAGGCCCTGGGTTCCATCCCCAGCACCACAAAGATAAAAATCACACGAAGAAGGAATGTTGTCGCTGATTCTCCTGTGGGAGGGGTTTCTGTGAGTCTTAATCCTTCATTCAGAATTGCCTCTTCCTTTGTGTGCCCACAGAATGAAATATATAAATCACACACAAACACACGTCTCTACTATCACATACGTCACACAATTGAAGCTACAGAGATCTGTGTCTGTGTCTGCTTTCAGCTGCCGGGCTGATGGTGAGCCCTGCAGGGGGCCCGCAGCCTGGGGTGGCTGCGTCTCCAGCTTCCTCGGCCTCCCTCAAGGGTAGCGGGTGCCCCGCCGTGATGTCGAAGGTGGCGTTCCAGTTCCCTTCGCCCAACCTGACATCCAAGCACATTCTATAAAAAAATTATTTATTTTTTTGTAGTGTTGGGGGGTGAAACTGAAGGCATTTTTATTTCCACACTACATCTCCAGATCTATTTTTTTTTTAAATTTGGAAACAGGGTCTCACTACGTAGCTGAGGGCCTCACTAAGTTGCTGAGGCTGGCTTCAAACCTGTGACCTTCCTGCCTCAGCCTCCCAAGTACTGGGATGAGGGGTGGGCCACCACGCCTGGGGGTTCCTTCGTTCTTTATTGTTCTATGATATAGTCATTTCTGATCAGAAAGGCATCATTTTCAAAGTTTTGTGGATGACAGAAGAGGTTCATAACTGCTCAAAAAATTTACAGCTTCAAAAATTTAAATTGTAATGAGAACAGCACTTTTAATGTATAAGATATTCATAGAGAACAATATGCCATATGGGGGAAGGACATTATCCCAGAGGGCCTGCTGTCGCGTCTCTGAAGATGACAGATGGTTATGTTTACCACAGGATTAACTGCATCGGGAAAACTTTACTCCCACCCATTGAAAAAATTACGTGGTTACCAAGAGTCACAAAAACCCTGCGCTTAGCCGCACATCCGTCCCGCAGAGGGCGGCACTTGTACTTACTTGTTGAAAAGGTGATTGTCCACCTTTATCTTCGAGTAGGCTTTGAAGTCATCTGGCATCAACATAACGGGGATTTGAACATGGCTCAATTCATTGATCTAGAAAAACAGAAAATAAGCGGCCCGGTCACTGCGGTCCCGGTGGGAAGGGCTTGGTGTGAACAAGTACTCGCAAACAAAGCTGGCACAAACCGTATCCTTGCCCCTCCCAGCTCGCCTCCTCCTGCCCCATCAGAACCTTTCAGCCAGCCTTCCTCACTCCCGACTCTCTCTCGCAGAGCCTTGGTGGCCACTGGATTGGGGACTCTCCGGGTCACCTGTCCCTGCTTCTCCCATCCACTCTCCCCCTTCCCCTGCGGATCCCCAACCCAGAGCGCCTTTGACTGCATTCCCAAGACACCTTCTCCCTGTAAGGAAAACATTATCTGAGAAAGACTTTAAATCTTTAATGGACAGACACGACTCATTCTCTGGGGCACTTGAAGAACAATGTGGAATCCGTGTTCTGTAGGCTTTCTACCTTTCTTACAGGAACTGAGTTTAAAAATAAATACGGGGTGGAGTATGAATTTACCAACAGAAAAACCTTCATGGGGGCTGGGGGAGGTATGAAAGTTGCCCTGGGACTACAGGAGAGGGGGTGTGGATGGACCGGCTCCGAGTGGAAGCAAAGACCCAGTGGATTCAAGTTCCGTTTACATTGCAGTGAACGGCAGGGACTGCTTTTGACAAACGACTTTGGAAAACCTGACCTTTCTCTTGGTTAACTGGGTTTGCTTCTTGGTTCCCAGGCTATATACCTCCCTCGCTGCTAGCAATAAAAATCACTTTAAAGATTTATACTTTCAGTAGAATGTACTCTGAAGGATTCTCAGTTCCAAAAAGCAAAAATAAGCAAACAACAACAACAAAAACAAATCAAGGACCAGGACAGAGTTTTGAACATATTGCTGGGTTCACAGAAAGCAAATGAGATGCCCAGGACACTGTCCTTCCCTGGTGGGTTTAATCCAGAGGGGCGTCGGGGATTGTCAAGCAGGCCTGAGAACCAAGGCCAATTCCAACACTTTCTTGGGCCAAGTTTAAGAGATTCAGAAGCTTAAAGAGAGTGCAGAGTTTCAAAGAGTGATCACAAAATGTGAGAGGGCAAGTTTAGAGGGAGAAGCGTGCAGATGGGGCAGGCTGGAGAGTGCCTTTGCCGCCTTTGACAGTTGAATTGTAGGGAACCAGCGGATCTGTACCTCTTGCGGTGTGGCCCGGGGGCAGCACTGGCTGTGGTGCAGAGGCCGGAGGCGGCTGGGGTCCTTCAGGTCTGAGGATTTTACTGGCCAAGTGTGGTGTGAGGGTAAAGGAGCAGGGGGGTTCCAGGACAATCACTTGGAAATGGAAAATCAGTACAAAACGCAACCCCCAAACACAAGGAGTTCCCACTATGAGTGGCGGGGCAGGAAACACTGATGTCTAGGCAGTGTGTGCCCGGAACCCAGGGCACAGCTGAGGGTGCAGGGCATCCTGAGAGAGGGTACCCAGTGTGGCTCTGGAGGGACGGGCAGCTGTGAGTGGGTGTCACTTAAAAGTCTGTGTGGTGCACAAGCTTGTAATCCCAGCTACTGGGTAGGCTGAGGCAGGAGGATTGCAAGTCTCAAATTATAAAATAGGGCTGGGGGTATAGCTTAGTGGTAGAATGCCCCTGGGCCAATTTTCAGTACATCCCACCCCCCCAACACACACACACACACACACACACACACACACACACACACACACGTCTCGGAAATGAGTATTTTATTTCTGTAAATCCCATCTTCATAAATCAGATTTCCCCCAAGAAATGGAATATTTAGTTCTTATTATTACGTCACTATCACTATGAATTCCATTATGATGGGAGACCATAATATGCCAAAAAAAGTATAAAAAATGCCACCATCAAAGAGTTGAAATTAATGCTGGGCCTGGTGGCTCACAATTGTAATCCCAGCATTTGGGAGGCTGAGACAGGAGGATCGTAGTTCATGGATAGCCTCAGCTACTTAGTGAGGCCCTTTGCTGCACTAAACATTAAATATTTTAAAACAGTGAGTCCCTGTTTCAAAAAAAGAATAAAAAATAGGGCTGGGGTTTTATCTCGGAGATAGAATGTCCCAGGGTTCCATCCCCAGTACTGGAAAAAAAAATTGAAATTAGAAAAGAACTTCAGAGATTCTATAGTCCAGTCTCTCAATTTGCAGACTCTAGGCGTGGGCAGGCTCAGAGTTACATCAGCTATTTCACAGCTGCGCTAGTTTTCTACCAGAATGCCTTTCGCTCCCAATCGTTTCACGTCTCCTTCGTACCCCAATTCCCCTGCAAAGCTTCTAGAAGTAATGACCTGTGAACAAACTTTAGGAACCAGAGGGTCTACTGATTAAAAGAAGCTTTGGATTAGTGCCCTGCAGTTTTTCAACAGTGCACCCCTGTCCTATATTATATTTTCCCATGGGCACGTTTTACTTGGGTGTACGAGAAGGTTTGGCAGCTATTTATTCATTGGCTAAGGCATGCCCTTTCAGCTCAGTCCAATCACCATGAGGCCGTTTTCCTTCCTGGGTACCACTTTCCTTTGGCCTGTCACTGGGCCAGTATAGACTCTAAATTTATTGTCATTTCTTGTTCAAATTCACGAGCTGATGCAGATATTGGCAGTGAGCTAGCATCTTGAATAAGGCTGAACTAATCCACTTGTTACATTCTAGATTCTACATATGACTCTTGGTTGTAAATTTGTAGATTTTAGGACAAAAATACTTTTTTTTTTTTTTTTTTGCGGGTCTGGGGATGGGGCATTCGACTGCTGAGCTACATTCTCTGCCCAATTTTTTATTCCTTATTTCGAAACAGGGTCTCACTGAGTTGTAGAGGGCCTCACTAAGTAGCTGAGGCTGTCTGCAAACCACAATCCTCCGGTCTCAGCCCCCCAAATGATGGGATTACAAGCGTGCGCCACCACGCCCGGCTCAGGACAAAAATCTTAAAATCTTTCAAAGTCTTGGGTTTGGGGAAATCTCCCTTGATCGGCCTGGTGCTCTGCTTGCCCATCCATTCGGTATTGCCTGCTCCAGAACTGAAAGCAAATAACACACTGATAAACCACTGGCTTATGCCGATTATCAGGTTGTTTTCCAGCAGAGCATTTATACTTTCTTGTGTATCTTTATAGAGACTTAAATTGGAAACACACACATATATTCAGGTAGGTTATATAATATTCATGAGATAAAGCAAAATTATTTGTGTTAATCATTGCTATTTTGAAGAAAAGATAATATCCCCCCCTTAGGAATAAACATACATTATGAAATCCAAATACATTTTAATTTATGGAGATAAAAGTGGTTTTGGAGTTCATTAAACTTTTATTAGGCTAGCTAAAAAACTGAAAGCAATAGTTATACAATTCAGGACGCATTTATATTGTGTTTTCAGGTTGCAAAGATTTAATGAACTCAACGAGAAAAGGGCAATGTTCCTTGATACCCGTGAAGGGTTTCACATTCGCCAGAACACTTTGGCAAACACGCTCTCAGTTTGTGCTGACATGCTCACGGTGCTATCCAGCTCAGCGCTTTGTAAGTGTGTAGAGAGACCTCCACACAGAGAGGCTGGCGGCGGCGCCCGTGCCCCGGGAAGCGGTCTTGTTCCTGTTTATGCTGTGCAGTCATCCCCAAAAGGCAGGTGAGGGTCAGCCGGGCCTGTCTGCCGAGTCACTGGGCATGGATACGGACAATGGCCGGGCCCAACATTTGACCCACAATAAAAGGGCTTTGTTGTCACCATCAATAGAAACAGGGCACGGGGAGGACTGGCACAGAGGTTTCGTACAAAGTGCCCACGTGTGCCCGGCTGTGCTGTAATTCACCAGTGGAGGGGCGGGCGGTGGAGGGAGGAGGCTGAGGAGCTACTGAGCTCTGGCCACCTGCACCTTAGGTCGCTTTATTACTTGGCTTGGACCTCTCTGCTCACACTTATGAACATGTGCCCAGCACCCCGTTCAATCCTATCCGAGCTTTACAAGCCAGTGGACAAGATACGATTGGCATCCCCACTTCACGGATAAGAACATGGAGTCTTAGTGACGTTAGGTAAGAAGCTAGCTACCCTGCGTACAGCTGTGCCTGGAACTTGGCCCACGCTAGGTCGTCCTCAGTCAGGGCAGCTCCTTAGAGTCAGTCACCAGGGTTGAAATCCAGGGAGTTGGACTGTGGCGCCTCAGAGCCTTCCACATTCCTGCTCTCTGGTGAGGTTGAGAGTCACAGATGAGGAAATGAGTCATGTATGAGCTGGGCACGCTGGCGTACATATGTAATTCTGGTACTTTAGCAGCTGACACAGGAGGATTGCAGTTTCAAGGCCAGCCTCAGGAACTTAGGCCCTCAACCACTTAGTGAGACAGTGTTTCAAGATAAAAGATAAAGCCGGTGTGGTGGTGCATGTTTGTAATCCCAGTACTTAAGAAGCCGAGGCAGGAAGATCGCAGGTGTGTGGCCAGCCACAGCTGCTCAGTGAAGTCCTCTGCAACTTAGTGAGATCTTGTTTCAAAATAAAGAATAAAAAAAAAAAATAGGGCTGGGAGAATGGTTCGGAGGTAGAATGCCCCTGGGTTCCATCCCAGTATCGCAATAAATAAATAAGTAAGTAAATAAATAATAAAAGGGGCTGGGGTGTAGTACAGAGGTAGAATGCCCCTGGATTCAATTCCCACAACAACAACAACAACAAGGCACAGAATCTTCATAAGAAGTCGACCTGAAAATCTACACTGTGTTAAAAACTTCTCAAGGAAGCCGGGTGTGGTGCCTCGCGCTTATAGGCTGAGACAGGAAGATCACGGTTCGCGGCCAGCCTCAGCTACTTAGTGAGGCCCTCTGCAACTCAGTGAGACCTGTTTCAAAATAAAGAATAAAAAATAGGGCTTGGGGTGTAGCTTGGAGGTAGAATGCCCCTGGGTTCTGTCCCCAGGATTGCAAAAATAAAAGTAAAAAAAGAAAAAAGATAAAAACTTCTCAAGGATGATTTATTTTTTAAAAGTAGAAGTTAAATTGTAGCTGCATGTGGAGCTGAATATACACCGAGGTCTACAATTACAGCCGCTGTGGTTTAATTGCACAGTCTAAATTTGGAAAGACCCGGTCACTGTTATCATTCCTCTGACATTCCCTGTCTTGCTTCAAAAAACGGAAAAGAAATATTCCTCGGTGCTCGATTTAAATCTTTATGGATCATAAGCACTATCCCCGGAGAGTACGGAATCAATTTCCCAGGCAATTTTTTTATTAGAAACAATTATCTGAGTTTTCCTTTATGAAAAAAATATGGTGCACACAAAGCAGAGTCGAATTTACATAGGCCTCTCCTTGGAAACGCGCCGAGCCCGACGCAGAAGGTGTCTTGGCTCCTCTGCTCAGCGGGACGCTCAGAGGCCATCCACTGTGGGCACCTCCAGCCCTGTAGAGCACAGGCTTATTGTTTCGGGGGCTCGGTCTGCGGACTGCCTTGAGCATCCCTCCCATGGATACGAAACCGAATTCACACTGGCAAGAAGACAGACCTTGCAATTAAGTCGAAAAACAAAAATGGGAATAATAAATGGCTCCCGGACTAGAAATAAATAAGCAAGACCCAGCTGGGAATGGTTGTGAGACTCAGACATTCAGAAGTAGCCTCACGAAGCCACTTCAAGCTGCCACACTAAAAAAATAATAAACGTCACTGATTTAGATGATTGTTAAGTCGAGCAAAGAATGCGTTCATAAATTGCGAGGCATTATTAATAACAATTAATTCAGATATATTCACCCTAAACACTATGTTCTCAGACTAGTACATAATTAGCAATTGGTTTTCATTCAAGCCAGAATACATAAAAAGGACCAAAGAAACCTCTTTCCTGTAGCGGAGACACTGCGACGCTTAATCTGATTATGGTAAAAACAATTCCCTACAAATTATGGCTCCTGCACAGGAAGCCGCAGGCGGTGCAGACAGACGCCCAGAGGGACCCGCGGCAGAGCTGTTATGGGGTAAGATGGAGATGGGAGCAGTAGAAGGACCCATTCATCCTTCCTCCAGATCTCAAGATGTACCTTAGAAAGGGCCTACTTACTTAGCCAGGCACGGTGGGAAGCCTGCAAGTCCAGTACCTGGGAGGCTCAGACACAAGGATCGCAGGTTCGAGACCAGCCTCAGCAACCTAGTGAGACCCTGTTTCGAAACAAAAAATAATAAAAGGCTGGGGGTGTAGCTGGGAGGTAGAATGCCTTTGGGATCCATCTCTAGTATCATTAAAAAAAAGAGCTTACTTTATCTCCCAAACCATATTTTACCACTTAAATATAAGTGTGTGTGTGTGCGTGTGTGTGTGTGTGTGTGTACATGTGTGTGTTACTGGGGATTGAACTCATGGACATTCTATCTCTGAGCTGCACCCCCAGCTTCCTTTTCTTTTTTCTTTTGAAACAGGGTCTCACTAAGTTGTGGAGAACCTTGCTAAGCTGCTGAGGCTGGCTGTAAACATGGATCCTGGACAAGAAATATCTGTCTTAGTCTCTCAAGTACTGTCTGCCACCACGCCTGGCTATGACTGCATCTTTTAGAACATAGTTCAATAATAAAAAAAAATAAAGTGGGAGCGTGCAAGATGATGAAAGAGCAGAGCGGCCGGATCCCCAAGGATTCAAGATCAGCGAGGACCCAAGGGGAAAAAAACCGCAATGCAAAACGCAACATGACGATGACTTGGGACGCTCGTTTTTTCTGCGGTCCTGGGGATTGAACCCAGGGGCATTCTAGCTCTGAGCTATACTTTAGCCCTATTTTATCTTTTATTTTCGAAACAGGGTCCCCCTAGATTGACGAGCGTCTCCCTACTTCCTGAGGCTGGCCTGGAACCTGCGATCCTCTCGTCTCAGCCTCCCAAGCCCTGGGATCACAAGTATGTGCCGCCCTGCCAAGCTGGGCACTTTTAACTTTAATTAATTGCTTAGGGAAAGTGAATAATAAATATGCCACATTACACCCCCTACACTTTACCAGACGTTCAGGTGCTGCTGGCTTCTACAAAAGAGCCTGACTTCGCAATCAAAACAGGGATACAAGTTCATAATTACTGATAAAAATCTCCCCCACCTTCCACTGGGGAAGGAGCCCAGGGGCATTCTGTCTCCGAGCTACACCCCCAGCCCTATTTTTCATTATTTATTTATTTATTTATCTGTGGTACTGGGGGTGGAATCCAGAGGCTTTCTACCTTTGGGCTACACTCCCAGACCTATTTTGTATTTTATTTGGAAACAGGGTCTCACTAAGTTGCTGAGAGCCTCACTAAGTAGCCGGGGCTGGCTTCGAACCTGTGCGATCCTTCTGTCTCCGCCTCCCAAGTACTGAGATTATAAGCGTGTGCCACCACACCTGGCTCATTCTTTTATTTTGAAACAGGGTCTCACTGAGTTGCAAAGGACCTCACTAAGTAGTAGCTGAGGCTGGCCTTGAACTGTGATCCTCCTGTCTCAACCTCCCCAAATGCTGGGATCACAAGCATGCACCACCACATCCGGCTGAAAGTACTTTCCACTTGCTGGATTTACCCTTTAAAAAAACAACAATAAGCAGGGCGTGGTGGCGCACGCTTGTAATCCCTGCGCTTGGGAGGCAGACATAGGAGGATCGCACAGGTTAGAAGCCAACCTCCCTGGCTTAAGAGACCCTGTTTCCAAATAAAATATAAAATAGGTCTGGGAGTGTAGCCCGGAGGTAGAAGGGTTCCATCCCCAGTACCACACACACAGAAAAATAACAATAATAATCTCCAAATTCCTTTGTGGCCCCAGGTTGAAAAAGCACACAAGGATTCCTCCCACTGACTCCCTAGCTCTAAGGACTTTTGCTCACTCTGGGAAGCGAGTGAGCAGAAAACCGAAATGACAAACGTCGTCTTAAGAGGCGAGTTGCAGCTGGAAGCTCTGGCCAGCTCTGCTCGCCTCACCCCGGCGGCCGGGAGCAGGCGTGGACTTACACTGAGTCTCCTCTGAGTTCAACGACAGGACCTCAGGTGCATCTCTAAGAAAATAGTTTTTATGATGGCCACCAGCACCCCACGTTCCCTCCCCAGGCTCTCTCCCGAGCCATCTGTGTCGGGGGAGTGGGGAGGATGGCTGGATGAGAACAGAGACGCGAAGACAGGCCGGCTGCAAGGGTTGTAATGATCATCTGAGAGGCTCGGCAGGCTGCTGGCCGACACAGAACTGCCCACGTGGAGTTCAAATCAATGGCCATCCTTCGAGAAAATCCTTGTGTCCCATGTGCTTGTAAAATGGGGATATTTGAGCTGGGTGCGGTGGTGTGTGCCTGTGACCTCAGTACTTGGGAAGCGGGGACAGGAGGATCCCAGGTCTGAGGACAACTTCAGCAGTGTTAAGACTCTCAGCGACCTACTGAGACCCTGTTTCAAAACAGAAAATAAAAAGGGATGAGGGTGTAGCTCGGAGGCACAACGCCCCTGGGTCCAATCCCCAACACCATAAACACACAAAATGGAGACATTTTTATATCAAAGTTCATGTTTGTGATGTGTAGGCAGCAAAATCACATCTTTATAAGAAATATTATCAAGAAAGCCTCCTTTTCACTAGCTTGAGCCAAGGAATTTGAGACTATTCTGGAACATTTCACAGAAAGAAAGAGAGAAGGAAAGAAAAAGTATAATGTTCGTGTTCTCTTTTTTTCTACTAATGTTCTTAGTAAATTTGGTGGTTGGACAGAATACCTATAATTTTTTAAATCAGAATTTTACTATCTATTTGGTGCCCATTTGGGTTTTAAATTCTCTATTAGGGGGAAAGACTCACTAACTGGAGGATTCTTTGGGAATAATTTTTATCATCGTGTAATAAATATAGGCTGAACTAATTTAAAACTTTAAGAAACAAAGACCCGGCGTGACTCAAGCCCGCAGCCCAAACTTGAAATGGCATGCCTCTCATTACAACTACGCCACAAATTGAGCAGCAATTTGAAAGTTGGGAGGTTTCAGAGGGACAGGCAGAACCAATGAGAGTCAATTACAGAGGTAGGAAAAAGCAGGCAGCTGAAAATGTTTGTGAAATGTATTTTTATTTGTCC
The DNA here is from genome assembly GCF_963383645.1 of Muscardinus avellanarius. NCBI lineage: Eukaryota > Metazoa > Chordata > Mammalia > Rodentia > Gliridae > Muscardinus > Muscardinus avellanarius. The sequence goes on from NC_137806.1 coordinate 5,178,515, forward strand.
TGGGGCAAGAGGTCAATTTTCTACAGCTGCTCCATCAATACCCACTTTCTAAGACCATTTTGGAAAATTTGATGTCTTTGCAGATAAGACAAAGTAAAGATCAGAGTATAGTTTAATTAAAACCTTCTTTTGAAATGTAAGTGGCCTTCCAACATCTAGGAAATAAATGCTTCATTTTGACAAGCCAAATAAAATCAGTCTGTTCGCGGAACTGAGCAGAGATGTGGGTGAAGGCGCCCGGGCAGGTCTGCCATCCACCTGCACAACTGGAAAGCCCAAATTAATACACTTAAGGGGATTTTCCTGTTGAACAAGAACTGCTAATTCCATCTTTTGATTAATGGCTACTTGAATCTTACTTTATAACACAGACCCAGACTCCGCCATCCGTCAACGTGGTATCTTTGGGCTCAGGGGCAGACCCCCAGCAGACGTGCCGGGTTGGCCTGGGGAGGGCTCAGGGGCAGACCCCCAGCAGACGTGCCGGGTTGGCCTGGGGACAACTTATTTCACACGATTGGAGTCACGTTAAAATTTTACCTCCCATAAACCACAGAACCTGACACGAAACTACTGAATTCAAGCCCCAAATGTGCAAGTATCACAGAGGCAATACTGGCTTTTAGAAAATCCAAGGAGACTTTGCCAATGAAAACAGACACCTACAATGTTTTCCATTCAGAAGGGCCCTAACGTGGAGTCAGGAGGCCTATGGCCGAGAGCTGGGCCTGATTCTTGGTCACTGTCTAGTCCTGAGCAAAGAGCTCTGCCTCTTGACCTCACTTTATACTTTGAAAAAGGAGTTGGAGAGGAGATCCCAGATGGCGTGCTGTTTGGCCCAGACAGTGATTCAGAAGAATGCTCGAATTAATCCGCAATGTTTCGGACTTGAGACAACTGGCATACAAAGTTGGATTTTGGCTTCTTCTAAGAACGGGAGTTAGGATCCGGCCGGCTGCGGCCTTTCTTCCTCTGGTGTGAGCCGCTGCGGGGCTGCACGTGCACCCTCCACCTGGGCACAGAGTCCCGAGTGACTTCTGCAGGGGTCCTCCTTCCTCCCAGAGGTACAGATGACCTCTTTCTATGGTTTGTGTGGCTGTGGCAGGGCGGGGAAGCCACAGATCCAATATCCTAACCAAGCGCATTGCAAGCTCTGGCCCTTCTCTGAAGTCCATACAAAGACACAAAAGAAATGCTCAGCCAACAGGCTGCGGCCACCTGTCACCACGTCTTCAGCCTTTAAAGCCAGCCTGCCCCCAGAGAGGGCACTGGGGTGACACCCAGAACAGACAGAAGAGCTCCAGGCCCCAGGGTGTTGGGGCCACCTTCTGTCCCCCAGGTTTCCTAGTAGAGAAGCCAGTCGAGCCTTTAAGAGAGAGAAGTCAAGGTTTCTACCTTGGGATTGAAGACCTCCCAACACTGGTACTCAGTGGGTATCACATGACCAGGAGCTTCCACCTGGAGGGTAGGATGCTAGCCCTCTAGAGACTAGTCCCGAGCACTTTCAAGGCAGTTCGCGGCCAACCTCAGCAACTTAGTGAGACCCTCTGCAACTTAGTGAGACCCTGTTTCAAAATAAAGAATAAAAAATAGGGCAGGGTGTGTAGCTCGGAGGTCAGATATCCCTGGGTTCCAACCCCAGACCTGCAAAAGAAAAAAAAAGCAACTCAAGTGCCCACGTGCTCCTGATCGTGGCGGGGAGGGGTCGGTACCGAGGTTCCTGAGCCGACTTCCCAGCTGGGACCTGCACTCAGCTCCTGGCTCTGCGAGGGTCGTACGTGGCTTTTCTTTGCACAGAACAGAACAGCAGCTGGGTTCGTGGCCCAAGATGCGTTCTGAGAGCACATTTGCAGGAAGGCTGCCGCTTCATGCAGGCAGCTCTTCCAGACCCCCAGCTCAAGTGCTGAACGGACCCTGCATCTTTATCTCTTCCCTTCCAGAAACTGTGCTAGAAGGACAACAGAGGAAGTTAGAGGTGGCGGGGCTGGTGGAGGAGGAGACCAGCCACAACAGAAGCCACCACAGGGCAGCCCGCAGGAGAGGAGACATCTCAAAGGGTTTCCTGAAAGGCAGAAAGTAGAGGGCTGCTGACCAGCGGAGGAGGAGGGGAGCCACCCCCCAGATGCTGCGGCCACTCCATGCTGGGCTCCCAGCAACTTAGTGAAACTCTCAGCAACGCAGCAAGACCCTGTTTCAAAATAAAAATAAAATAGCGCACAATACCCTGTTTCGAAACAAAAAGTAAAGCAGGGCTGGGGGTGTAGCTCAGAGGTTGAATGCCTCTGGGTTCAAGCCCTAGTACCACCACCTAAAAAATAAATAAATAAAAATAAAAGAGAGAGAGAGACAGAGAGGAAAAATCAAAGCACTCCTGGGGCATCTGGCGCACAGGGTAATCCCAAGGCCATGACCTCCAGCTAGGGCGCATGTGCTCTGGGAGGAGCCAGGAGAAACTCTATTTTGTGTTTAAAAGAATAATCTCTATAAAATTGGTGCTGCAGTTTGACGCTGCCCTCATGGGTCCCTCTGGGCTGCCTGCCGTGAAGGATGACAGGGAGGCGCTCCAGGCCTGGAGGGGCTGGCTTGGGCGCGCCGTGGCCACCCCGTCCACGCACTGCTCTGGTCTGTGCACTACAGCTGACTGAGGATTGCATGTGCCCGGTCGAGTGGATTTGCAGATCAGACCATCTGGTTTTAACTAAGTTAAATTAACCCTCACAAAACAAACAAGTGCTTAAAAGGATGCCTGCAGAGAAACCACAGGCCGAAGCTACTGCTAACAACACAAGCAGCGGTTACCAAGGACCCGGCCGGGCTAAGGCACAGCCCCGCTCCCTCGCTTTCTCTCCACAGTCACACTGTAGGGCAGAGGAATGCCGTCATCAGAGATGGCGAGAATCGTTCAAGGTCAATCAGAACAACTAGGAAGGTACTTAAAAGTCTTTCAAGCTGGGTGTGGTGGCCCACGTTTGAAATCCCAGGACTTGGGAGGCTGAGACAGGAGAAATGAAGGATTGCGGCCAGCCTCCGCAATTAGTGAGACCCTGCTTCCAAATAAAATAGTAAGATAGGGTTGGAGGGGCAGAGTTTGGAGGTAGAATGCTCCTGTACCACCACCAAAATAAAGGTCTTTCATCCATTTTTGTTAACGAGAAACCCAAGTATACCCTGTGCCTTGAGGTATTTGTTGAACAAAGTATGCAGCTATTAAAATGGGGAAGTCAGTATAAAGTGAACACGTCATAGCATTTTCAATGATGTTTGACATCGTGCGTTATCAAACTACCACATTTAGTGTTTTGTGAAATTTTATTAGGATCATGATTAATGTAAATTCCCTTAATAGCCAAAGGCCAAAACCCATAGAGCAGCGGGGAATGCTGCCGTCCCTCTGGACGAAAAAATGGCCGAAGGCCCGGGAGAACCAACACGGAATCCAAGTCACCTGAGTCCTCTCGTCACCAAACATGTGCTGGCAGATTAACAGAAATCACCGGTTGGCCTGTTCTTCAAGACCCAAGAATAGAATAGATCACCCTGCCTGAGAAGTTTGCTTTAGAGTTGCATTAAAGTAAAGATGTTTCCAACACTGCTCTGGTATTTGCTAAGTTATCTGCTCTATTTAAGAACGTATGTCCGTGGCTGAGAGGAAAGGAAAGCACATGTTCCTGGAGGAGCCGTATAATTTCAGAGGCGAGTCATGCACTTTCCCTTTACAAATGGGTGAACCTCGCAGGGGCCAGAGGATGTCTTTAGCGTCTGCTGCCAGGCAGCAGGAATCTAACCTCCCTTGAGCCTCCTTTCAGAGTAAAGGTGAGACTCAACACTAAGAAAGAAAGTAGCTGTTTTCCAAGAAAAACCAAAGCTTTGAAAAGAAAATGGTTAAAAAACACCCCAAAAGAGATGTTTGAGAATGTTTCCACTTTTGTGATCCTGTTGTCAATAGCAACGTGACGGTGTCACCCAAGAGAAACTTCCCATCAGCACTCCACAGCCTGGAAATAGAATGTTCTAGTCAATTAGAAATGTGGCCAGAAACTTTGTCCAGTGGTTTTGAACACATTTGTTGAAAGTTTTAAAATGCAAAGATAGCCCGATACATTTCGAAGTTTTCGAGGAAAATGAAATTTAGCCATCTGCAAGTCAACTAAAACCTTTGTACAACGAGAGGGGTGGGCTGAGAACAGGGAGATGACTTACCAAGTACGGCTGGTAATACTGTTCCTCCCCTTGTATTTAGAAAGATTTGTGAGGTATATTTTTTTCAGCAATGAACGCCATTAAATCCAAGAATTAAAATGTGCAAAACTTTAAAAAGAATCCCTATTAAAACAAAAATTTTCAAAAAAAGTAAAAGTGAATACACTGCTATTCCTGAACAATCCTTAGTAAGACCAAAAGATTTTTGGAGTGAGAAATTATTTTAAAATACTTAATCTGACTTTTAGTTTTTAGATGCTGTAAAACATATATTACCTTAATATTTATATCAGAGTATAATGTATAACTCACAATACACGTCAGTATGCTCAGATTTCTCTCTGTCTCTGTCTCTCTCTTTTATACACACACACGTACACCTATGTGTATGATCAAAAAACCTTGGGGTCTATCGTTCTAAAGGAGATTTTCTACAATACACATATCCTTACCCAATTAAACTCCCAAAGTGGAGAATGGGATATTTGGGATGGGCTTTGGGGAACAAAGAAAGCCCACAGGTCCTGCCAGACAATCCTGCCCTCCTCTGGCACTGAGTCCAACTCCTTAAGAACAAAGCGGCCCGGCGTTCACCAGCGGCCCTGCTACCCGTGTCGCCATGAGCCGCCGCGACACCACCACTTAAGAGTGGCCCAGACGCATTCACGTAGGCCTAGTTTCCCGCTGGCAACGCTGAAGTAATACTGTTCTCACTGAACAGATGAGGAAGTGGAGTTACTTAGAAAAAGCTAATGGCTTTTCTTGGAAGAAAAGGTAAGGCTCCTTTGTGATGAGTCCTTTGCCTGTACCAACCTTACATCCACGCCGAGTGAGTCTGCAGCAAGAGCCGGGCCCCTCCGGTCCCCGCTGCCTAGACCTTACAGTCCCGAGCCGGGGGCCACGAGCCACCTCTGTGGCCCAGACATTTCCACAATGTTTTATGAAGAAGCAAAGGCCCAGCTCAGTTGACTTCAGTGGGCTGGTGTGTGTGTGTGTGTGTGTGTGTGTGTGTGTGTGTGTGTGTGTGTTACACTGGAGGAGCTTGCAAAAACTCTGAACGTTTTGAATTTAAATCGATATAAAGGGCTGGGTGTCGCTCAGTGGTAGAACACTATTCAGCATGCAGGACACGAACTGCTCACAGGACCCACAGCACTTTTAGCATCTAAATCCCAATCCTGTGTCTTCAATTCTCCTTCCTCAATTCCTAAAACATAGCCTGAGCCAGGCATGGTGGTGCATGCCTAGGATCTCAGTAGGGAGGCCGAGACAGGAGGACAGCCTCGGCAACCTAGAGTAAGCTTGTTCCGAAATAAAAATAAAATGGGGCTGGAGGTGCAGCTCAGAGGCAGAGCACCCCTGGGTTCATTCCCCAGAACAACAACAAAAAAAGTAAAAGGTACTCTGTTCAAACACTTCAGGCTCGCTTTTCTGGGTGCCCACTGAGCTTTTCTACCTGGTGTGTGTTTTAGTCACATTTTCCTGTGAGCGTGATTCTTTAGTTTAAAAGAAGATTTCAGGCATGTGTAAATGGATTAACAGAAAGAAAGTGAGGAAACTTAGAGGCAGCTCGAGTTTTGTCCGAAAAAGAAATAATTGTCCAGCAAACAATAACCCAAGGCTATTGTATTCAGAACAAGAGGATATTGTTTGTAAGGCATACCAGATGACATTTCTTACATAATTTTCTGTTGTCACTGAGAATGCTTCTAAAGACTGAGGATAAGCTGTCCCTTCAGCAAGTGGCTATGAAGATTTCTCAGTTTAGCTCTGAGTACACCTAGTCCTTTTTGAGTACACCTAGTCCTTTTTGAGTACACCTAGTCCTTTTTGAGTACACCTAGTCCTTTTTGAGTACACCTAGTCCTCTGCATCTCCACGCTGCAACGGCAGAAAATCACTTGCTCCTGTAGGTACGAACTGATTTTGTGTTTCGATGCTAGAGCGCAGGGATGGGGTTTAAAAAAGAATCATTAGTGCCACCCATTTCTTTTTTTTTAGGTTGGAAACAGAATTTACTCACATGCATGTGTACTCACAAATAAGCGTTTTACAAAAAACAAAAGTAACAAGCACCTCTTTTTAGCCTTGTAGAAAGTAACTGTCAAAGTTTTAGGATTAATTCATTTTCAAAAACATACCGTGGCAGTTAACATATATCTCCTTTCCACAAATACAGCTATTTCCAGACTGTCAAAAGAACAAAAGTGCTTCTGTTTGCACTCAGTATTTTGAGCAAAAGAGTACTTGCTATCGCCTCAGCTTTGCATAAATAACGTACTTCTCACCCCAACTCCTCCCTCACCATTTTATGTATTTTGTCAACTATAAAAAGAGAGGGGCAAAATAAACCAGAGAGCCAGAGGACAAAGAATTCTAATTCGTAATTAAATCGACTGACATTAATTTCGCATTCCCTATAAACTATAAACACGAGTTAAGGACACAATTCACCCGCATTTAATCCCAGCACTTCTCACTGAATTTTAAACTTGGGAACTTCTAAGAGTTTTAACAGGGAGCAAGGCTGTAATCCTAGTACTTGGGAGGCTGAGGCAGGAGGATTGTGGGTTTGAGGCCAGCCTCAGTAGCTTACTACTCTTAGCAACTCAGTGAGACCCTATTTCATAAAGTAGCGCTAAGGGTAGGTAGCTCAGCGGTAGGATGCCCCTGGGTGTGATCCCCAGTACAAAACAAAAACCAAAAACAAAGCCCAGGACAAAACAAACAAACAAACAAACAAACAATAACAAAAATAAAACCGGGGAACTGTACTCTTGGCTATTACAATATATCCAGACTTTTCCTTTCAAATATTTCAGGCATTGTTTGGTACTTTTACTGAATTATTGGAGGCTAATTGCCCTAGGTTCAATCCTGGTACCAATAAATAAGTAAACAAACAAACAAACAAATAAATAAATGGAACAAATAAAGAAAAAGCAAGCATACTGTGGGCATGTGGCCCGATTCTCCCTCCCCAGCATTATAAAGAGACTCCTAGAAAGAGCATAAAAGTCCCTGAAGCGGTCCCAAAGGTTCTCAGGCAAACGAAGCCCGGGGGAGCATCGCGGTTTCTCATGAACATCTGTCTCTTTTGCATCAACTCCAGGCAACCGAAAGAGAACGCGGATTTTCCCTGCTCATGGAGGAAGTGAAATCTTACACTGGAAATTAACTCGCTTTTGCTAAACCAGAATGTAATATGTAAAGAAAGAGAAGGAAAGCCGCTTGCTGTGACTCTGTGAAAACTCGCTGTGACACATGACAAATTACGCGGCTCACTCATGCCTCTAACTGCGGGGCTCTGTCTGCGTGCGTTTAAGAGTTCCCATGACATTTAGTGACAGCAGTAATTTGAGGACTGTAATTTTTCCTATGTACAGGCAGCCTGCGGAGAAGGTAAGAATACAGGTAGCATCTGCTGTACCAGTAGGATAAGACAAAAATTGTAGCCAAGTGTGCTGGCACAGGGCCGTGATCCCAGTACTTGAGAGGCTGAGACTGAAGGATAGCAGGTTCGTGGCCAGCCTCAGCAACTTAGGTGAGACATCATATAAAATAAATAAGATAAAATAAAATGTCAAATAAAAAAGGCTGGGGGCGCAGCTCAGGGGTAGAATGCCCCTGGGTTTGATCCATATGCTTCCCCCAATTTCATAATGAGAAAAGTTCTTTTTTCTCTACAAGATTATAAGAAATCCCAGGGTGAGAACTAGTTTTATTCATCCCTGTACACTCCTGCTTGCCCTCAGGAATAAAATAGGAGAAAGGGTTGTAGAACAAATTTGTAACTAATTCCTTCACTTATAAACTGTAAAAGTGACTTTGCTATTATATCTAGCAAAGACCAATCCTTATATTTATATTGACTTCTCAGAAAAACAGAAGCGGCAATGTTGATGATTAAATTCTGATTTACAACGTAAATACAATTTGGCCTGATTAAATGCAAGAAGACTTACCAAAATCATTTTACTTGCATGCAATAAATAGAATAAAATATTCACTGAACACTAATTCCACCAACACAGTGGTTCTTGAGAAAGATTTTTTATTCATTTGCATATCATTTTATAAGTTGCTGAGGCTGTCTCGGACCTATGCTGAGATCCTCCTATCTCAGCTTCCCAAGTACTGGGATTGCAGGGGTACAGTACCATGTCTGGTTAGCCTATCATTTCAAATTTTTAAAAAGTTTATATTCACTTTTTGAACCATCTTTATAATATTGTGAATCTTTGTCATTATCTGCAGGCCCAGAAAAATCTTATAACAAGGGTGCTGTAATGCTTTAGAGTGTTACCATCCACTCAGGCAACGGGAGCTCTCCACACTAACCAACCAGGACAGGAGAAAACCAATCAGCTTCCTCGCTCACACGCATCCAGTGTGTCGACAGCCAATCCGGCAGCGCAGAGCACTCCCTGGAGACTGGGGTTAACGATGCCAAAGGATGTATTCAGTTTTAAAACACATGCACCAATCCAGCATCTCCAAACAGACACTGCTGAGGCCTTGAAAGAGACAGCAGCTATTAGCAGCATTTGCCACGTACACTCCACCTGCAGTGCTTAAATGTTCACCTGCTTGCATTCTTCAAAAGTGTAGGTGCTCAAAGGGCTCCCTGGGCCATCTCAACTAGCGCGACATGCTAGGATGGGCAACCATTTTTATTTCCAGGAAAGTCATCTATCAGCTGAGTTAAGCATTAAATAGGTTATTCTTTTTTTTAAAAAAAATTAAACTCTATATTATATTTCACAAACCAAGAATGACTTTGAAGTGACACCTAAATAACACCTGAAGATGGATTATTTAAAAATATTTTAAACAGGGTCTCAGCGAGTTGTTGAGGCTGGCCTCCAACCAGAGAGCCCCCTATCTCAGTCTCCCAAGTACTGAGATTACAAGCATGTGCCACCACCCCAGAAAGAAGAGGCCAGGCGCGGTGGCGCACGCTTGTAATCCCCGTGCTTGGGAGGCGGAGACAGGAGGATGGTGCAGGTTCGAAGCCAGCCTTGCTGGTTTAAGAGACCCTGTTTCCAAATAAAAATATAAAATAGGTCTGGGAGTGTAGCCCGGAGGTAGAAGGGTTCCATCTCCAGTACCACCAAAAGAGAGAGAGAGAGAGAGAGAGAGAAAGAGAGAGGGGGGGGGAGAAGAGGCTAGTCCTTGGAGTAGCATTCTAACTAATAAATGTAGAAGGAATAATGAAAACAAAAAAAATCAGCAATTTGTAAACCCTGCAGTACTGACTGTTTTAGGCTAAGAATCGGCGATGCACACTAAAATTAGTGAGCAAAAGCACGAGGAGAAATAGGATATTCACATAATCTCACAGAGCTCTCCAAAAGACACTTAAGAACCTTGGGAAAGACAATGGACGCCCAGAGCGCTGGGCGGGAGACCAGGCAAGGCCTGCTGGGTAAGCATGATGCTCGTGTCCCAATGAACTGGATGCCGGTGCTCCTTGAACCATTATATTTTTAGCAATATTTTTGCATGCCTGAAATGTTTTCTAGAAATGGAAAGCAAAAGGCCGAGGGTGAAACGGCCTTGTTAGCACAGCCACGCCACCGTGGCCCCGCCGTGGTCCTCTGCCGCCTCTGCGCTGCGCTCAGGTAAAGTGTGAAACTCAGGCTGTGCCGCGGAGCAGCTTTAATGCCAACCAGCGCACACCACACAGGTGTCTGGGGTGGTTCTCTCTGGTCCCACCAGGATCACCACCTCATCCGCCCTGTTCCCCGGGCAGGAAGCGCATCATAGAGGTGTAAGGAAAGCCTCTTCCTAGCACTAGCTTGGTGCCTGGCTCACTGTTGAGTGAATGAATAAAGGGATCCTTAAGGCTTATTTCAAGATGTGCATTATGGGAAAAATCGTGGGGGACAGGACAGAAAATATCCTTGATCCTGTTACATTTTTAAGCTTCATGAACCATTTTCAATCAAGAGTGTAAGAAAGAAACTTTTGGCGAAGCAGCCTGGTTTTATATAATTTTTTGTGGTTTTTATTTTATTTTTAGCTATCCTTTGTTATTTTTTTCTACTTGGTCAGTACCTTTTCAGCCTCAGTGTTGGGCATTTCTAAAATTGGCAACAGCAATACAACACCAAGGCTAACATTTGTTTAGGGCTTACTCCACCTCAGGCACCTGCTAATTGCTTTACAACAGCTCCTAGACAGTCATCTTTACAGCCCTGTGAGGGAGGGAGGCCGCCCAGATAGTTCACGCCCAGCCCTGCAGATAAGACTCCACTCCAGTGGCTGACAGCCGTCAGGGCGCTGCTCTGGTCTGGGTGTGGTCACTAAACGCCGGGGCTCTCAACTGCCTCGTTTAATATACACATAAATAGATGAAAACATGTAAATTTTAGAGAAAGAGAGAGAGAATAAGAAGAAGAAGGAGAAGGAGAAGGAGAAGAAGAAGAAGAAGAAGAAGAGGAGGAGGAGGAGGAGGAGGAAGAGGAGGAGGGCGGGAGAGGGAGGGAGGGAAGGGGAGAGAGAGAGAGAGAGAGAAAACACACCCGTTCAACTACTTAAAGAATTCAGCAGAAAACTGCTTAGGGGTAGCTGGCAACTAGATAAAATAAACTCAAGGCAACTAGATAAAATAAACTCAAGGCCTCCGTGTAAAACAAACATACCCACTTTTTGCAGGTTGGTACAATTCGCTGCTAATCAAGAGCAGGGGAAAAGAAGCCAAGCTTGGTGGCACATGCCTGGAATGCCAGTATGTGTGAGGCTGAGATGGGAGGATCATAGGTTTGAGGGCAGCCTCAGCGACTTCACAAGAGATCTGTTTCAAAATAAAAATAAAAAGGGCTGGAGGTGTAGCTTGGAGGTAGAACGCCCTGGGTTCAATCCCCCCCCCCATCCCATCCCTATCATCCAGGACTCTGGGATGCCCCTCGGGGTGGGCAGCAAAGGGTGCGCGGTTCATCCTGCAGTGGGAGAAGGTGCAGTGGCCAGGGGTGGGGGCAACGGAGGCAGCAACCCGCACACAGGGGCCGGAGACTCGGAGGGCGCTGAGTCCCTCTCATCCGGCCCACCATTCTTTAAAGCCGCACTCCAAAGATGTTTATGCTCTGCTTTAAGACAGTCTCGCAGCCCGGCTTTGCCCCAGGCGGCAGCAACTGCCCACAGCAAGCTCTGGGCAAGCGGGAGGCCGGCGGGGAAGGTGGGTGGGAGCCGCTGCCAGACGCCTCAGCTGTAGCCCTGGTGCAGGTGTCTGGGCTCCCACCCAAGGGTGCTTCAAGGACCAACTGAGCAGGCGATGGAGCCTGGCTCCCGGGAGCGCATCTCTGGCAGGTCATCGAGGTCCAGAGTGCCGTCCTGTAGGAGACGATGCGACTCAGCTGGCTTCTACTGAAAACAGAACAGGTTAAATCCAACCATAGAGTCTGACTTCCAGTCATCGCAAGCGTGTGACTAGTCTGAGAAAGTCAAATGTGTGTCCACCCCTGACAGCACAGACCAAAAGCTTAGCCCAGAGGACGGGCCAAGCCGGCTCTATCAAAGGAGAGACTGTTCCAGAACCAGCTTTGCCTGCTCCCTGCGTGCAAATGTAAAACTGCCACGCGCCGACTTCCTCCATAAGGAGCTGTGACGCTCGTCCCGCGGCTGCCTTCCTCTCCTGCGGTCCTTGTTTATGCTCCAAGTTCATTGTGGACTTGGGGACGTTCGTATAATTTGCTGCCGATGCTGTTCAAGCAGCCTGGGCGCTCCGGCTCCTTTTCCACCAGCCCACGGCAGCACTATTACGCTATATTCTGCATACATTATGGCTTGGCATTTATGTACTTGTTTATTATAATGAAATGGCACCTTTTAAAAGCCCAAATTTAGAAAGTCAATTAAGGCTTGATTATTCACATTATAAAAAGAGATTGCTTTCAAGAAGAGTTTACCCTGGTCTTCCTTTCCAAGGTCTAATTCTCTGTCGTAGAAGTGAAAAGTGTTTTAGGACACTCTGCCTTTTAAATCTGGGAAAGCCATTTGGAAGGGAGCCCGTGCCAGAAGCACACACAGCAAAACCATCGCTAATGTCACCAACTCCTGTTTGATCTTTTTCTTTTTTTTTTTTTCCAGGTCTGGGGCATTCGACCTCTGAGCCCTATTTTTTATTCTTTATTTTGAAACAGGGTCTCACTAAGTTGCAGAGTGTCTCACTAAGTAGCTGAGGCTGTGTCCATGAACCGCGATCCTCTGGTCTCCGACTCCCGAATGCTGGGATTTCAAGTGTGCGCCACCACGCCCGACTTTGATCTTTTACTAAGCTGAAAAATGTCTTCTTCCTTAACAGTCAAGTTTCATTTTTCTAAAAGCAGTCTTGAAATCTGGCGATTCCTATTCCCTTCCAAAACTTCAAATCTGTGTAAATTCCAGTCCTTCCCTGGGAAATGACTGCTGGTGTTTGGGATGTTAAATATGTAATATGCATCCTTATCTGTAGAGATCTGTGTGGCGAGAGCTGACCAAGGCAAGGGGTTCCAGCCAAGGTTTGGGGACAGAAGATGACTGTGGGAAGGGCTTACAGCTTTGGGGTGAAGCAGAGATCCATAGGCAGAACATAGGGGAACTTTTTAGGGCAAAGAATCTATTTTGTAAGATACTGCAGTGGTGGGTACGTACGTGCCAATACATCAGTCAAAACCCAGAGGGCATACACACAGAGAACCCCACGGCAAGCTCTGGACCCTGGTCAATACCAAGGTGTTACTGTAGGTTTATCCAAGGTAGAAATGTCCCTCTCTGGTGTGGGATGGACTGTGAAGAAGGGCAGGGCTGAGTGTGTGTGCAAGAGTGCGTGGGAACTGTGTACATCTTACTCTATATTGTTGTGAACTGGAAACTTCTCTAAAAAAGTCTACTTAGGAAACATCAATGGCACTTCAGCACTGGGAGGGAAGAGGGTTAGTACTGAGTGTGAGCAGGAGATGTGGGAGGGAAATACTGAAGGTACAGGTCTTGGGTTTGGACAGAACGCATCATTGAATGTGGGAAATGACAACCAGGGGCCAAACTGAGGCGCCGTGTGCTGGGGGAGAAGGCTGCTTCTCTTCTTGGCACTGAGAGTCATGAAAGTTTTGAGTAGGAGGGTTATGTGGGTTATCTGGGGACACTAAGCAGTCGAGCTCAGTGTGCGCAGTGGAGTTCGGGAGGAGGAAGACTGGAGACCAGGAATCAGTGTGGGCCTGAGCACCGGCCGGCACAGGATGGGGCGGCTCAGAGAGGAAGCGGAACAGGAAGCTCGGATGCTGAAGAGGAAGAGGAGCAGGAAGCAGGGGCTCGGGGGCCGAAGACTCTGGAGCCTTTGAGACCGACCGGCACGGTGAAGTTATTGTCCACAGTAGGAAGCGCACGGCAGGTGGGCTCAGGGTCCATGGAAGGTGCGTTATCTTGTTGTGGGCACACGTTCATCCCAAGATGCTGAGCATGTCTTTACAGATGTTGCCGTGAGGCTAAAGATATTTACAATATCTTTAATCAGCAAACCTAAACTGTAGGAAGAGTTTGGGTTTGTAGAAACTGATCAGGGCACAAAGGGACTCAGTGCGGAGAAAGAAAATGATGAGCATCTCTAAGAGGAGGCCCAGGAAAGGAGAAGAGAAGGGCTTCTAGAGAACGAAGAACCGGGAGGAAGCAGGGCCGGCTCCCCGCCATGCCCAGGGAAGTACAGCCCCCTCCACCATCACAGATGAATTATGATACTGTCTCTCCCACCACAGGGCACAGATGCGGTTAAGCAGAGGCCGTTCTCTGAACAAGTTCCCGCCTTAGGGAAGGGCATGTAGACCTGTCCTTCAAGGGTAGACTTCCAGAATGCGATTTGAGGTATAATCGTGCGGTCCACCGCGTGTTCATAATTTCCAAGAGCTCGTACCTTCCCATGTCTACCGTTACCTTCCCTCCCACGCTGATTCTGGTCTTTAGATGGAGGTCTGGTGCACTTGAAACAGACATTTACCCCCACTTATCCCCAAGGCCAGGGGGACATAGCACATGTGACCCAGCATGGCGTGACAAGCGCCCAAGCCCTGGGGCTTCCTGCTGCGCTGCTTCTGCGACAGTCCCAGCTGACCCGAGACAGGTGAACAGGGCCATCCTCTGCCACCAGCCCCAGTGGATTCCCAGAGACACAGCCCCAAGACTGAGACCAAGAACCACCCAGCAGGCTGAGGCCAAAGGACAGACCTGCCAAGCAACAGAGCAATCTGCCTGCCAAGCTTTGGGTAATTTGTTACATAGCAATAAATAGCTGTTACAGAATATTCCAGAGCTAGGGGTACCATAACACACACACACACACACACACACACACACACACACACACACACCTGTAGGGAGCAAATAACTGTAAGGAACTGTAAATGTGGAAGAAGCTTTATATTTGGAATGAATGGTTATATTTATTTTTTATTTTTTATGGTACTGTGGTACTGGGGATTGAACCCAGGGGCATTCTACCTGTGAGTTAAACCCCCAGCCCTTTTTTACTTTTTGTTTCGGAAACAGGGTCTCACTAGGTTGGGGAGGGTCTTGCTAGATTGCTGAGGCTGTCCTTGAACCTGTGATCCTCCTGTCTAGCTCCCAAGTGCTGGGATTTCAGGTGTGCTACCATGCCTGGCCCAGCTGGATCTTCAATGTCATATCCTCATGTGTTGTTCATCCATTATGATTCACAGGTTATGGATTAGTGAATTCAAGAACAGAAAGAACCAAGAGATGACCAAAAAAAAAAAAAAAAGAAAAAAAGAAAAACAATAAAACCAAAAAAGTAACTCACTCCTAAAGGAACACAACATATTACTTTGGTGTCAAGATCAGAATCCAGACCTGCCACCACTCATCCCAGTGTGCTCCGAACTCTGGCAGTCCCTGGGCATACTACACTGCCTGATAATTTAGGCAGCTCCCGACTCTGCTCATAGACTTGGTATGGTCCCCAAGACTGGCCTTTCTAAGGCATAATGCACTAGAGCGTTTGGTCTCCTCTTCCATGTGCAGTGAGGCTCGATGGACTCTTCCAGGTGGGGAAGCCACTTGCATGAAGCGCCAGCTAACAGGCTGCCAGGACTACAGCAGCGCTCGGACCATTGCCGCCAAGCGCCCTGGGCACGGGCAGCGTGCGGCCCTGCAGCCCTGCGAAACACACCATTCAATACTAGGTCCTGTCGCGGGCGGGCAGTGCTCGTATCTTGAAAGGGCCTCACCAGCGTACCTAGCAACATTTTCTGATTCACATGATGAGCTTCGATGGTTCTGTAATGGATGCGAAAATTAATAGCATTTCTGGAAAACTTGCCCTTTGGAAATCCTCTGCTCCGTGATGTGATCAGCTTATCCCTACCCCCCGCCCCCATGCACAGTCCCTGGGGATCTAGGCCTACAGAGGGGTCTGCGCTAATACCCCAGTGGGCTCTCGGAGGGCTGCATTCTGGACGATAATTTGCACTTTGAAGCAGGTTTCATCGTCCTGGCTGACTGTACTTGCTTAGAATGGATGAACATAATTAAAATAGAAAGTATGTGGTTTTGACTTAAAGACGCTCTCTATAAAATTAGTCAGGAACATTAAAAGCACATCATAGGAAAGGAACGCCTTGCATCTCTGCCACCGGCCCCTTTCTTCAAAGGATTCCTTCTCCAGGTCTCCTCCTAACTTGCTCAATGTGGACCATATTCTCTGGTTAATCTGGCCTAAACCTACGCCTCTGAGTAACTCTTCACCTTCTCCAGCCGAATAATTAGTTTCTTGACTGTCTATCTTCAGTTCTTCTTGAAGTGTGTCTTAAGGTATTTCTACCTCAGATGAGTGTGAAATCAAAGGATCCGAGGAATTCAACAAATACTTGTGTTCCACTTTCCTCCGCTTTCTCTTGATTTCATCTAAATACTTTTCAAATGAAAATCTATCTATTACTGATCTCCTAGGAAACAGAAACCACTTTTTATTGGGGGTGGGAATACTAGGGATTGAACCCAGGCTCGTTCTACCTCTGAGCTACACTCCCAGCAATTTTTATTTTGGAACAAGGTCTCATTATGTTGCTGTGTCTAGCCTTGAACCTGCAGTGTTCCTCCTGCCTCAGCCTCCTGGATACTGGGATTACAGACACGTGCTACCATGCTCACCAGGCAGGGATTAATTTTTAAAGGCGGGGAAAGAAAAAGATTTTTAATGTTATTCTCAACTATTCTCTATTGTTCAAGTGAAAGAAATTATCTGACACACTTCATCATGCCCATTAACATATGGGACTTGAGGTTCAATGAAGCAGAAGGCCTAAAATTTATGGTGCCTTAGAATATTTATTATAGTTTTCCTCTAAGACTAAAAGTATTACGCCCATGTTAGAAAATTTTGTTTAGGTCCTCACAGATCTCCAGCTCTTAAAAATATTATTCCTGAGCTCACCCTACAGAATATTTCTTCAGTACTTTACAGAAAACACCAAACAAAAATGCCATTTTAAAAGAGGTGTATTTTTTTCCTTTTAGAATGTAAGCTCCTCAAGAGCAGGGACAACGTTTTCTATGTTCTATTGTGCCTAGTACACTGTAAATGCTCAATAAATATTGATGACGGGAAAAAAATATTATTCCTGGTAACAGCACCCTGAGGGTGTGTTTGAGTAACAAGGCCAAGGGGGTCTAGCTGGCAGGTGTATTCTGGAGACCAGAGCCAGAAACAGTAGCACATGCTTTCACCTGGGGGCAGCAAAATCAAATTAGCTTAATTATAGCAACAGGAAAACAGAGATGGCCAGACCACTGGTCAAGAAGGAGGTAGAGAAAAGTAGAATCTTCGATACACAGGATCTACCAAGCAAAGATATCAAAGAAAATGTTTAAATTCTATCTGGAAATCTAAGGCAAACAGAGATCAGATGGAACACAAGGACATCAAGAAAGAATTCCAAGACATTGAGGTAATAATCAACCTTTACTACGAGCGTGATCAAACCAAAGACTGGCAGAGAAATAGCAGCTGAGCTTGCTAAAAAATCTTGTTTATTTTATACTTAAGGGATATCAAAAGAAATTTAAAAATATGAGCAAGTTAATTAATTTAGAGTGACCAACCTATACTTCCCCTAATTTCTCTATTCAGGAGCTAGGTTAGCTGGGCGTGGCGGCATACACCTGTAATCCCAGCACTTGGGAAACTGAGGCAGGAGGACTGCAGGCTCCAGGCCAGCCTCAACAACTTAGCGAGACCATCGGCAACCCAGCAAGACCTTGTTTCCAAACAAAAAAATTTTTACAAGGGCTGGAGGAGTGCCTCAGAGGTGCAGCTCCTGGTTAACCCCTGGCACAACAGCAGCAAAGAGGATTACGGTGTTTTTCTTTTTTAATGAAAGCTTTGCATATTCCCAACACTTTCTTTAGGTCCAAATCAACTTGGAAATGTGCAAGGGAAAAGGTAGATCATAGATGTAAGAATGGGAAGTGGTGGAAGAGTTCACAGAAGGACCGGAGTCCGGTTTCCTTAATGGTACAGCCCAAGTTATTGTTTTCTTTCTCGTGGTACTAGGGATTCTACCTCCGAACTAAACCCCAGCTTTGTTTTTTATTCTTTATTTCAAAACAAGGTCTCAGCAAGTTGCAGATGGTCTCACTAAGTAGCTGAGGCTGGCCGTGAATCTGCGATCCTCCTGCCTCAGCCTCCCCAGTACTGAGATTACCTGCTGCGTGTGCCACCACGGCCAGCTACAGCACAAGTCTTTACACCACAGAATGCTTCTGATTTTTCTAATAAAAAATCCCCCAATAAAGAGACATAGGTCAATGGATACAAAATTACGGTTAAATAGAATACGTTCTGGCATTCTGGAGAAGCCTGGTGAATAATAACGTATGTCTCAAAACAGTTAAAGGAGAGGCTTTTAAATGTTCTCACCACAAAGAAAGGACAATTCTGAGGTGATGGATATGCTAATTAGCCTGATTTAACCACTTCACAAGTGTAGATGACTATATCACTCACAAACAACTCTATTTGTCATTTAAAAGGAAAATGATAAAAACTCAAATGGACTACCTGCTAGCGTTAATAAAAAGTAGCCATAACTTAAAAAATGGACGATCTGTTTTAGTGATCTCTCCCCTTCGATATGCACAAAAAGGTTTCTATGAATAGCAACAAGACTAAAAGTTGCATTTAATTCATAGAAGCAGAAACAATCAAGAGTCATTTAATGGCCTCATCTCCACAAATGCATAGTCCCTGCCTTGGAACACGCAGGACACGTGAAGGAAATTATAAGGCGGAATTTCATCTACTATCCGGCCATATTTCAATTTCCAAACTTAATTAAAACTGGCAGTTTTACTAAGAAGAATCAAATTTCAATCAAATGGGCATGTTGTCTTTTCTTTCCTTCTTTCTTTTTTTGTTTAAGAAAAAGGAAAAAATCAGGGTGTCCCAAGCAGAGGATTAACAGAGCTTTGATTAGAATTGGAAATCACGAGTTAAACAGGTGTTTTGAATTATCACTTTTATTAAAACACAATCCTTCACATGAAGCTCACTGGATTTTTTATTATTAATTCTGGAATATTGAAAGAAAAATGTGTATTTGATTTAACCTAATAGGGACTCATAAATCAGAGAAGAATGATGTGGCTTTGCATCCTGGGAAATTCCCTCTTTCAGCGGCTCCTTCCATAGCATCAGGTATTGTGGTACCCAAGAAAGAGCACCCTGGTGATGTGGTGAGCTGGGGCTGAGACTTCATCCCACAAAAGGGTCAGCCTGCTTGCTGGCACCAGGCCCTGTTCCTGGGACTGAGGCACGAAAGGCCCAAGGAGCAGCTGGGACAGGAAAACAGGCTGGCCAGGGCCCACCGCCCCACAACGGACGCGGGGAGTGGATTCTGCTGACGTTGTGTAATAAGGCCGGGGGCCTAGTGACCCGGGCAGAACGTCGGGGATTGCCTGCCCTGTTCATGGAGTTCTGCTGAAAGAGACAATCACGGGCACATCCTAATATTCAGGCTTCTCACTAGATCCAATTTATTTACCTTCCCCATGGCCCGGGAAAGTGGATTCCCGACTCCATGATTGACACTGAGGTGCGTAAACACAGCTCCGTTTTGAATTCCCTAATGCAAAGTGGGAATGGGGTCCAGCTGCAACGGAGCAGAGGCGGCGGCCGTTAGATGAAAGGGAGTGAGTTTTAATATTCTTAATAAACACAGAGCAAGATCAAGGGGAAAATCGCCAAGCCAGAAAGTCATCACTGGCTCCAACAGCCTAGAGAGGTTTGGAGCAAATGAGACAGTTTTATTCATGTTCCACTTTAAACAAACAAAAACGAATGCCTGTAAATTCCTCATGTGATTCCCACTTACTAACTAGATATGACAGTAGATGGTTGTGCATCATAAATCGTATTATAATTTCTATTATATCTTTTGACATATGGTGCTGCCAACAGACACGGTAGTTTAAGGCCCTCAGGGGCCTCTGTCTAACACCCTGCTTTATAAATGAAGAGACTGAGGCCCGAGGTCACTCATGGCAAAACTAGACGTGACTCCAGGGACCACCCGGCAGAGGTCTCTGCTTTTACCCACAAACTCACCTCCTGAATTCCACCCGGCTTGGACCCTAAATCTACTTGGCTTCCAGGAATAACAATTCTTTATGTCTGCGACTCATTTTCTGGGGCATCACTGAGTCCCTTGCTCCCTGGCCATAGCCGCCCAGTAGAGGGCTAACCCCAGCTCCCAGTAGCCACAGTCTTACTTTTCAGAGTCCAAAATGGGGGCCTCCCTGCTAGCCTCTTCACACCACTCCATGCTGAGCGTAACGAGCAGTGGTGGCCAGTGTCCACCAGTGTGATCTGTAGGAGGCAGAGGAGCAGGGAAGTCCTGGCAGCCCCTCCATGAAACCCTTCTACCTCCGGGCTACACTCCCAGACCTACTTTTTATACTTTCTTATTTGGAAACAGGGTCTCTTAAGCCAGTGCTTGGGGCTGGCTTCGAACCTGCGCGATCCTCCTATCTCCGCCTCCCAAGTGCAGGGATTACAAGGGTGCGCCACCACGCACGCATGCACGGCTTGAGTTGGGTTTTTGTTGACTACAACCACAGTCATGCAGCAGCTCCACGTTTCATAGAATTTTGCTTTGAAGGTATCTGACACCTAGTGTGTGGTGTGAGGCAAAATAATGCCACTTGGGCACATAAAAAAGAAGCCAGGCACGGTGACGGCGCACACTTGTAATCCCAGCTCTTGGGAAGATCGTTGGAACAAGATCACAGGCTCGAGGACAGCTTCAGTAACTTTTTTTTTTTTTTGAAGATTCAAAAATGTTTATTAAAAAGATAGAAATACAGAAAATAGAAAAACAGAAAATAGTTACAGCCCCATGCCAAAATGGCATGAGGGAGGAGGGTGGCCCGGGCAAATGCACCACTCCCGAGCTTCAGTAACTTAAGGAGACTTTGTTTCAAAATAAGAAATAAAGTTGGGCTGTGGTGGCCCATGCTTGTAATCCCAGTACTTGGGAAACTGAGACAAGAGGATCTCAGGTTTGAAGCCAGCCTTAGACACTTAGTGAGGCCCTCAGAAATTTAGTGAGACTCTGTTTTCAAATAGGAAAATGAAAAGTTGGGCTATGGGTATGACTTGGAGGTAGAATACCTCTGAGTTCAAGACTGCCAGTCTCCAAATGTAGCCAAGGAGTCAAGAGGAGGAGAGAAGGAAAATTTCATTTATATTCAAGTTCCAGTATAAATCAATTAATTAATTTAATTAAATAAAAATGAACAAATGGCTGCAGTGTAGCTTGGAGGTCAACATGCCCCTGGGTTCAATCCCTGACACCAGAAGAAAAAAATGTATCAAATTCCCCAAACAGAGCCAGTTAGTAAATTTCCTTAAATGGCACAGTTTCCATACTAGGCTAGAGAAACTCATCTTGAAAGCATTGTTTTTTTTTTTTTTTTTTAAAGGAAATGGGTGCAGATTACAGAAAATAGCAATGCTTATGACATTGCAAATGTGTTTTATGTGTTATTAAAAATAAATTAGTTTTTCAGGAATACAAATGGGTGGAAGAGAATACTGCCAACTTTGCTACAGGTAATGAGTGGAAAATGTCTTGAACAATGAACCCAGATGATACAATATTTAATAATGTAATTAGCCCAGGTAAACCATTTTTAATTTCAGGAATGTAACAGACCAAGCAGAGTAGTGGAGTACTGCCTTTGAAGCCGCTCTCCTGCACACAGGAGCCGGGTGCTCTTCGCTTTGGCTCTGGCCCTGAAGGACCCACTCTGTGCTGTGTGTGTGTGTGTGTGTGTGTGTGTGTGTGTGTGTGTGCATTGGGAACTGAGCTCAGGGGTGTTTTACCTCCAAGCTATACTGCCCATCCTATTTTATTTTCGGTACTGGGGATGGAACCTGGGGGCATTCTACCTCTGAGCTACACCCCTAGCCCTGTTTTTTATTCTTTGTTTTGAAACAGGGTCTCACTGAGTTGCAGAGGGCCTCACTAAGTAGCTGAGGCTGGCCGCAAACTGTGATCCTCCTGTCTCAGTCTCCTGAATGCTGGGATTACAAGCGTGTGCCGCCACGCCTGGTTCCTATTTTATTTTTTATTTGGAAACAGGGTCTTCTTCAGGTGCTGAGGGCCTTACTAAGTTGCTGAGGCTGGCCTGTCTCGAGATCCCAAGTACTGGAGACAGTGTTGGTCCCCAGATATGGCCAAGGAGTCAAGATGAGTGTTGGTCCCCAGATATGGCCAAGGAGTCAAGATGAGGAGAGAAGGGGACGTTTCATTTAAATTCTTTTCTTCTTCTTCTCCTTCTTCTCCTCCTCCTCCTCCTCCTCCTTCATCTCCTCCTCCTCCTCCTCCTCCTCCATCTTCTCCTCCTCCTCCTCCTCCTCCTCCCCCCCCTCCTCCTTCTCCATCTCCTCCATCTCCTCCTCCTCCTCCTCCTCCTCCTCTTCCTCCTCCTCCTCCTTCTTCTTGGTGCACTGTAGTCACACATCAGGATGAAGCTCGGTGTGACAGAGATGCACACACACAGCGCTCAGCGAGCCGCCCTCCGTGTGCACAACATCGATACGGGCGCTGATAAACGTGTGTGTGATGGCGTCCTTCCCGGAGCCCCCCTCCGTAGGTCCCTCCATCACGCCACCATAGTTTCCCCTCCCTTGTGTAGAATCCCTCCTGGCCCCAATTTCTCCCTAGGTTCCACACAACGGAAAACACCTGACCTTCACTTTTGGCGACTGACTGCTTCCACTTCGCGTGATATCCTCCAGTTCCAGCAAATCATATTTTTTTACGTAAAAAATAATTCAAGGGGTCTTTCACTGAGCTTCTGCTCCCGCGTCTCGCGACTCGGCTCCCAGCTGCCGCCACCCCTGGCTTTGTGCTCTGCCTCTGGCGAGTGGACATCCATCTAGGAGGCTTTGAGGACACAGATTCTTCTAACAAACAGCCTTGAACCCTGAGAGGCCGCAGCCAACAACCAAGGCCGCTTGTGCTGAGGGTAACTGTCTGGATGCAGATCTGTTTATCAGAGTAAAAGTGGCCATCTCTAAAACAAGATTTCTAAGTGGAGGGGGCAGCCACTCCGTCTTCCGTGGTAGGCAGGGAGGGCTCAAGGTGGTCCTCCTGGGAACAGCAGCGGGGAACAGGCTGTCGAGACCCGTGCGCTGCAGCGGTGAGGGCTGACCTCACGCCTCGGTCATCCGTGTTAGGGATGTTTTGTTCGTGTGCTCGAATTGTGCATAATGTTGGTGGTAGAGTTACTCCTGCGCACGATATGATTCGGTCCACGTCACTCCCCAGCCTGTCCCCTGGCCCAGAGCTTTAAGCACACTTATTAAAGAAGAGACGAAGCCGGGGAAAGCACACCTGTGATCTCAGTACTTGGGAGGCTGACATGGGAGGATCGCAAGTTCAAGGATAGCCTCAGCAAGTAGTGGGACTCTCATCAACTTTGTGAAATTCTGTTTTAGAAGTTTTTTTCTTTTTCTTTTTGGTGGTACTGGGGGTCCTGGAAACCCCTCTACCTCCGGGCTACACTCCCAGACCTATGTTATATTTTTATTTGGAAACAGGGTCACTTAAGCCAGCAAGGCTGGCTTTGAACCTGCGCGATCCTCCTGTCTCCGCCTCCCAAGTGCGGGGATTATAAGTGTGCGCCACCATGCCTGGCTGAAGTTAAAAAGTTTTAAAAATAGGGCTAGGGGTATAGCTCAGAGGTAGAATGCCCCTGGGTTCTGAACTACACCCCCAGCCCTTTAGATTTTTTATTTTGAAACAGGGTCTCACTAAGTTGCTGAGGGTCCCTCTACTTGCTGAGGATGGCCTCAAACCTGCCAACCTCCTGTCTCAGCCCCCCCAAGACCTGGGATTATAGGTGTGCACCACCATATCCGGTTGACATGTTCTTTGATTGTGTACATGAAGCAGAACTTGGATTCTTCTAGAAAAGTCAGGAGGAAAAGAAACCAGGATGAGAGTTGAGGAGGTTATGAACCTGGCTGAACCCTGGGCGTCTCTCACTAAAAATAAACAAAATGTGTTGTTTATATACACTACAAAGGTTTTTCACACAAGGATTAAAAACTGCTTTCTAAAAGAAGCTTTACTGCTCTGCAGTGACAGCAGGGTAGGAAACACAAGGCCTCTTAAATACTATTATTAATAATAAATACTCCTCGTATTCCATTCTCTCCCGGCAGCCTCTTAGGAGAGTATGCATCCACACACCATTTGAGGAGCGTTATAAAGGGCAGGAAAATCAGATTCTAAGTCTTTCCAGATAACTTGGTATGTAAGTGTCAGTGTGTGTGTGTGTGTGTGTGTGTGTGTGTGTGTGTGTGTGCGCGCGCTTTCTCTCCAGCTTTGTCTTAAAGTGGACATGTCATTATTTCGTAAAGGGCTTCTGGGACAGAGGTGGGCTCAGGGCACAGATAAGGAAACGCAAGAGGCAGGAGTTGGAGATAAACAGGCTCTCCCGGGATCTGGTGGCTCAGGCCTCCTAGCTCAAACCCCATCGAGAGTCACGTGATCTTCCCAGCAACAGAGAAGGGGCCGGGACCACCGTGCAGCCTACAATAAGCAACACAGAAAAGACACTGCGGCTGGCCTGGTGGCTGTCACAGAACACCTCTTCCCACAGCCAGCAGCTCATCTGTGTCCCAGGTGACAAAGGACACGGCCCCCGCAGATCACAGAGGACAGGCGGGATGGAGGGGACCGAGCACGTCAGGCCCCCTGGGGAGCACCCCGGTAGCCACGTGAAGGAGCACTGTTGACAGCAGGTTTCTGCACGCGACCCCTGGGGATTTTTACCCAGCCAAATCTCCAGCGAGTTGCGGGAGAATTTCAGCATTCATTCGCCCTGGAAGCAGAGGGCTGAGAAAAAACAAAACAAAAACATACGAGAAAAAATAAGAACGTGTTCCGAGAAAAGAATTCAGAAGACAAAAATAAAATATCAAGGAGAACATCTCAGCCTTATCTTTATACATGACAAGCGCTCTTATCTGAAAGTCCTCCTGAGTCCTACTCGCCCTTCAAGGCCGCTCACGTCTGATTTCCTTCCTCCTCAAAGCCTTCCTGGAACACTCTAGCCGAGCGCGCCCTGCCAGCCTGCCCCCTGCCAGCCTGCGCCCTGCCAGCCTGCCCCCTGCCAGCCTGCGCCCTGCCATGGTTGCTTAACAAGTCAGTGTGTTTACGTGCAGAGTTTTCTGTCATCTTTTCTGCAAAGTTCTATCTCACAATACACTACAAAGTATATCAGGAAAAGGTAAACAATAGGTGTCAATGAGTGCTATTATGCATAGAAAGTGCTTAAAGAACTTACCAACTAAGCTTAAAAGCTGTGGGGGCAGCTAATTCCTCCAGCCTGCACGGCACACTGTAAATACCCCATGAGCTGACATTAAACGGCCCCCAGTTACTACTGGACCCAAGAACAAAGACCTTGGAAGGAGGCTGCTTCTACTGACAGCGTCTTTTCACTATCCTTATTGAAATTGTTACGAATGTCTTTGAAAGTATTTAACCACTTGTTCTAGACCTTTCCAAGTGTCTCAATATCTAAAGCTTTCCTGTTATTTCCTACCTCTCCCTGACTCTGTAGGAGGGACCCTGACACATGATATTCTTTTTTTTCCAATGTAGTTTCTCTCCAGGAAGAACCAAAAACAGATTAACCACAATCAAACATAGAAAACTTCCCTGGCTCCTGTGGTCTGAACCAGGCACAGTTTCCTCATAAGCTTCAAGGCAATGAATATAATTGAATGTAACTATTTAAAACATACTCCAAACCTAAAGAGCAAGAAACGGCTTTGCCAGACCACAATGTCTTTGGGATATCGATGTGGCCAATGAAGGATGCAGGCTACACACAGACGTACTGTGAGCCTCAGAATGAAGCCCACAGAGGTACCATGTGCCCAGGGTGGTAAGCACATCATACACACTGAGAGAGATCTATCCATCTCTCCCTCCCTCCCTTCTTTTTATCCATCCATCCGTCCTTTCATACTATGGATGGAATTCAGGGACATTCTGCTTTGGTCCGTAACGCAAGCAAGTCCGCAGGAAGGCTACCATGACCACAGCGCTCCCCGGACGGAGGCCTGGGCCTATGAAGACCCTGGAGCAGAGTCCTTTTTCAGTCCACAACCAGGATCCTTGCAAATCTCCAGCTTCCTCAGGTTGTTCATGCCACCCTCCGCTCCCCTTCCATACTGAATGCCCTCGGGAGAGCCAGCCTTATTGGTACCTGATTTATCTTCTCCCATAAGCCCCTGGGGGACAGGGAGTAAGTTTCAGCCCAGCACCCATCCCTGGGGATGGTGGAGAAACATCTGCACTGAAGCGCCCCAGGCTGCGCCCCCAACATCTAGGCCGGTCCCTCACCAGAGTGGCTCTCTGTGCCTCTCCCTTAGGGACTTCTCGTGACAGGTGACTTGACAGCCTCTGCAGGAATTTAGGAGTCGTCACAAGTGTCCTGCTGTCTTGTCACCGTTTTCTGAACTATGAGATGGAAGTGAGAATATCTGCCCTATGAACCCGCCATGGAATAAACAAAGCAGGCTGTAATCGGCTGTGTATGGCGAGGGCAGAGCTGAGCTGAGCTTTACTGTTAAGAGGCTGAATTTCCGGCCTCACGTGTCGAGTTCTCACTCGGCATCACTTGTGTACGTCAAGATGGTTGGCGGTCTTCCCTGAGAACTTCACTCTCTGTAAGTTCGCTTTCCCAGGCACGGTCTAGCTGTTAGCAGGACTAGACACATGAATCAAAGCACGTACTTTCTAGAAATAATCGATCTTCAAAAATAATATCTGCAGACTGGGCATGGTGGTGCACACCTGTAAGCCCAGTACTTGGGAGGCGGAGACAGGAGGATCACAGGTTGGAGATCTTTCACTCCGAGATCCCAGCAACTTAGTGAAACCTGTTTCAAGATGAAAAATCAAAAGGGCTAGGCATGTATTGCCGAGAAGAATGATCCTGGGTTCAATCCCAGTACCACAAAATAAATAAAAAGTAAGTAAGTAAATAAATAAATAAATAAATCAACTACATGCCGTCCTCTCTGGGAATATACTGGTTACCTGAGTGATTTTGCTGGTCTCGGCCGTCCTGCCCCCTTGGCCTCTCCTGGGCTCCCGCTCCAGGGCAGGGCTCTGATCTCATCCCATCTCAGTCCCTGCAGCTCCCATCGCCCTCTGGGCTCCCGACCCGTTTTCAGTGCTGTCGTGACGCTCCACTCCGAGGCTCCAATGTGCTCTCAGCCCCAGCCAACCAGGCAGATGCAAAGCTTCTCTCCGGGCTCTTCCGGGCTCACGGCCCGCGCCCGGCTACTCGGAGCGCATCTCTGCCGCCACCCTCACCTGCACCCCGTCCATCTAGGTCTGACTGTCGGCCAAGCAGGCCCTCTGGTGTGTCAGGCATCGAGGCAGGGCTTCTACCTCTGAGCTACATGCCCAGCCTTATTTTATTTTTTATTTTTGAATCAGAGTCTCGCTAAGTTGCTGAAGCTGGTCTCAAACCTGGGATCCTCCTTTCTCAGCCTCCAAACTACTGAGGTTACAGGCATACACCACCCTGTGTGAGGTGTGTCTTCCCAGACAGTGGACCCCGCAGGGGCAGAGGTGTCGCCTCAGGCTGAGTGGCTTCGCTGCGGCGCCAGAGGCAGGTGTGCCTTCTGCACTGCTGAGGCCCAGGTAAAAGCCACGGTTCTCAAAGCAGGTGTCCAGGGCCACACAGACCTCGATCGGACAGTACAACCCCACGCCCTCCAAGCCACAGTTGCTGCTTTATACGTTTAATTCCTGTCAAGATTAGGCCCAGTGGATTCTGTTCTCTACAGCTTAATTGTTAATCTTTTCTTCCTCCTCCTCTTCCTCTTCTTCCTCCTCTTTCTACTTGGGCTAGGGTTTGCACCCCAGGGCATTCTATCCCCATGATTTACCTCCAGGTTTTTTTTTACATTTTAGTTTGAAACAGGAATTGCTGAGGCTGGCCTTGACCCTGTGATCCTACAGTCTCAGCCTCCCAAGTACTGGTATTATAGGTAAGGACCACCCCTCCCGGCTTATCTAGCTGAATTCTGACTGACACGGTCCTCATTAGGTGCTGGATACCCGCTGCCTGATATTCCTGAGTCTATGAACTACACACAGTTCTTCACCATCTGCTCTGGTGACTGCTGCCTGGTGACCCACCAAGCTGTGGCATTCGGGGGCTGACTCCCTCCGCCAAGTCACGTCTTCACTGTGATCAGCACTGTGGTTATAGTAAATCTAAGAAATGACAGAAATTGCAGAGTCTAAACATTTATGATAAAAATCATCAGCGTCCTATTTCTTTTTTCATGGGTTGATAGTCACGTTTGCTTCTGAAGAGCCAAATACACATCAGAACTAAAAACCAGAAGTCTATTGCTACGAGACAAATTCAGCCTCAGCCGCAGAACTCAGCTGACGTGTGCATCGTAAGGAAGGGCAAGCGATATCCACTCGAGGAACACCAGAAGGACGACCCCCAGTCGGAATGCGGCTTCTTGTTCTGCTCCAATATTGCCTTTAAAATGTTTTCCAGAAAGGGTGGCCCCTGGGGTGTGAACCACTCTGCAAATTAAGTTTAGGGACCCTTCAAGGACACCTCTGGGGAGGAATGGTTGTTGAGAACAGATAAGGGAGAATGTATGGAAAGTCCTTCCTGTCTCACAAAGGAGACTGCCCCACAGCACAGGACTCCCCTTGCCCCTGGGCCACAGCGAGGAGGATCTTCCTTAAAACTTCTGAACTCCTCCATCCTTTCTGCAGGGGCCAGTTTGTGGGCAGGGGAGTGAGATCCAGGCAACAGGCTCTCCATCCCCATCTTCTTCTTCCTTCTTCTTAAGGTTCAATCCAGCACACAGACACTGGGCAAGCTGGGGTGCGGTGGCGCACGCTTGTAATCCCAGTACGTGGGAGGCTGAGATGGATGAACCGCAGGTTTGAGGACAGCCTTGTCAACTCAGCGAGGCTCTCAGTAAATAAGTGAGACCCTGTTTTAAGATAAAAAATAAAATAGGGCTGGGACTGTAGTTCACAGGTAGAATGACCTTGGGTTCTATCCCCAGTAGCACACACATGGCTGGGGTGGAGCTCAGGGGTAGAGCACGTGCCTAGCATGCACAGAGGTCCTGGGTTCCATCCCCAGCACTGTCCAAGAAAAAAAAGGAAAAGAAAAAGAAAAAAAAAGAGAGAGAGTTAGAAAGAGAGTTTCTGTGGATAATGTTGACCTGTGACGGTGCTTTGCAGTTTTCATCCACAGTCCTTTTTTCTCTCTTGAGAAAGTCCTGCTGTGTTGTCCAGGCTGGTCTTGAACTCCTGGTGAAGTAGCTGGCACTATTGGTGTGTGGCACCGTGCCCAGCGGGCTCAACTTTGGGTAAGGTCTGAGAACTGGCATCTGGAGGTTGAGGGCAATGCTGAAGGGAGAGCGGCTCTGGCTGCGGGGACTGTGCATGTGTAACCGCTGCAGGGGCTGTGGGGGCCGCGGCAGCATCCTGCATGCTAGGAGGCACAGACTTAATAAGAACGAGGAAGGGAGCCCTGCAGCCAGGGCGCTGGAGTGCTAAGCGATTCTGCTGGGTACAGATGCCCAAGGCCATTAAAATTTCCAATTTAAATTTGAGAAACAGATGTTTCAGTCATTTTTTCAGGAAGATTTAATCTCATAATTATTTCCAGAAATGCTATGAGAACGCTCCTGGAGGATGAACTGTTTTATTTCCTCTGGGTCGGACGGTCACTCAGCACTTACAGAATTCCCCACCAGGGGAAAAATCAGCTCTTAAGGAAATGGAAAACTAAGGTCTCACTTTCCAAGAATTTACTGCATAAGGAGGGAAAAAAAAGTGCCAAAATAGATGCTGAGAGCAGAAAATGATCTAAGTCACAAAGCAGAAAAAATTAAATATTAGAAAACAGCAAAATATGTGCAAGGCTTTTTAAAAAACTTTTGGTGGCGCTGAGGATTGAATCTAGGGTCTCTACCACTGAGCTACTTCCCCGTCCCTTTTTGAGACATGGTCTTGCTAAGTTGCTGAGGCTGGCCTTGAACTTGTGATCCTCCTGCCTCAGCTCCTTGAGTCTCTGGGATTATGGGTGTGTACCACCATGCCATGCTTAAAAAGCATTCTCAGTATGGGATGTCAGAATTAAGAAGAGCCAGCAGGAAGTAAGTGGTTAACCAGACTGAAAGTACTAGTCTTGTCTCCGAGAAACCCAGTCTTCTAAGACAACTAAGGACAAGTGATCTGGGCGGCCATGTGTGTGATTCCTGGGGAATGGATCTGGTCCTTCTGCTGGACCCAAAGGGCAAAGCAGCCCTTTGCCGCAGAAAGCCAAGGGTCCAAGCAGCAGAGCTGGGTCCTGGAGTGTGTGCAGGCTGAAACCACTGGGCCCTCTCCTCTCACTTCTACACACACTCTACGATCAGCCAGCTATCTCGCAAAGTATCAAGATGACAGTAGAGGCGGTGCTTGGAGACTTCAAATCAAAGACAGGCTTGGGCCCTGGGAAAAGTGGGCTGGAGCCCCGACAGAGGAGAATGCTGGGGGCAGAAAGAGTGGGCAAAGAAGCCAGCGTCTCAGGTGCGAACTGCACGAGAGGGAGGAGGAGGGAGGGAGGTGCTGCGGCTCTGCTGGACCCGGCCCTAAGAAGGCAGGCTTCTGAAGACTTACACGCGATTGAACCCAGGGACATTCTTCTTCTGTGCTATGTCCCCCGCCTTTGCTTTTTCTTTCTTTTTTTTTTTGGGGGGGGGAGGGTCCTGGGGATGGAACCCAGGGGCCGTCTACCTCCGAGCTACACCCCCAGTCCTATTTTTTTATCCTTTATTTTTGAAACAGGGTCTCACTGAGTCGCAGAGGGCCTCACTAAGTAGCTGAGGCTGTTCTTGAACCGTGATCCTCCTGTCTCAGCCTCCCAAATGCTGGGATTACAAGCCTGTGCCACCAGGCCCGGCTTGCCTTTTCTTATTCGGAAACAAGGTCTACCTAAATTAGCACTTGCTGGCCTTGACCCTGTGATCCTTGTATCAGGCTCCCCAGTACTGGGATTACATGTATGCACCACTGTGCCCAGCTAAAGACGGACAGGTTCTTAAACCACCGCTGCCTGCAGACAGGGTTTAGGTCCCCTGCAGGAGTTCAAGTCCCTCGTCTGTGACTGCCGCCATGACTTGCAGAACAGTGACTCTTTATGTTCTGATCTTGCAAAAGCCTGAAGCTCTCTGCTGTGGCGGTGGTCTTTTGTTTTGTTTTGAAAATACAGGTAAGTATAAAGAATAGAGCAACCTCGTATCCTTTTGATTCCTTTCCTTCTAGACGTAGTGTTTGAAATAATCTCCAGATGGCTGAGCTTAGGCTGCAGCTTTGTATACTGGCTTATCTCGTTTAAAAATTCTTCAACATATTCTAATGAATAGTGGCTCCAGAACTATTGAGTGAAATGTAAACGTGACGGGATGCTTAGGGAAGATCCCAGGATGCATCTCGAATCACAGTTCACTCATTTACTTGTGCACTGGTGCGGGACCACTCACAGTTTTTCAGAATGTCCTGGATGTATGCATGTATGGATTTTTGTAGCACTGGGGATAGAAGCCAAGCGAATTCTACCTCTGAGCCACATCCGCAGCACTATTTGATTTTTTATTTTGAAACCCATCCTCACTAAGTTGCTGAGGGCCTCACTGAGTTGCTGAGTCTGTCCTCAAACCTGCCATCTTCCTGTCTCAGCTTTCCAAATACTAGGATTACAGACACACATCGCTGCCCCCAGCTTACACCTAGATTTTAAAACACATTCATTGGCAAATTATCTTTTTTATTAATCCAATTTATTTTATATCACCTGAAAAATGATTTAAAAAGCTGAATCCTACATGATTTGCCAACGATATTTTCAAACCCTTGGACCTAATTAAGTGCCCTCTCGTTCCCAACACCAAGAGCATCATGGTTCAGTGAGTAGCAGGCACCTCGGGCCCTGGGATATTCTTTATTTTTCTCCGTAGATTTCCCAACACCTACTACTGTGATCGACACATCAAGCCTGTCACTTTGCAGAGTTCAGGCCTCTGTCTGGACGACACCCTCATGGGCAGAGACCACACTGCAGCTCCCTGGCGGAGACAGCTCGTTTCCGGGGCAGCGCTGCCCACTTCCTGGAGGGCGGCTGGGAACCATCCCATTCACTCAGGGCAATGGACAGCTTTGAGGAAGTTTCCAGACTTCAAGGGGCTAATATTTATCTTCCCAGGGAACTTTCTAAATTTCATTTTTTACTTTTGTGGGTCTATAACAATTCCTCCAAGAGCAATTTCAGATTTTTCTCTTTTCAAGAGGATTCCTCTAATCCTCCTAGTCCAAAGCAAAGAAAAAGATGACTGCTTTGCCAAGAGAAAGAAAGAGGCCCAAACCAGTCTGGGTTACACACTGGTAAACACAATTGTCTTTATCTTTCTAAAAGCATACGTGCTAGCTGGGAACAGTGGTATGAACCTGTACTGTGGTTTGTCCCAGCTACTGAGAGGTTGAGACACGAGGATCAGTTGAGTCTAGGACTTTGGGACTAGCTGGGTAACATGGCAAGACTCCATCTCAAAAACAAACAAATAAAAGACTATACCCCACTAAGAAAACCAGGACCTGATATAGCTAGAATATGGGAAACATGTTCTCATACATTCAAGACTCTGGTAGGGGAGGCAGGAAGGCCATCTTTGCCCACTTGCAGAGCTAACGTCCAAGCATGAGATGGGAAGATTATTAACACCATCGATTTTTTTAAGTGATCCAAAACCTTAGAGTTTTTGATGGCTATATAACTGGTGCCATTTCCAAGTCATTTTTCAGCTGGACTTAGAAAATGGAACTTATCTATTTCTGGGGGTTATAACCTCTACTGAAGTCACTACTACAGAAATATGTGGCGCCAGAAGTACAGACAGGAAAAGAAACGTGTAATTTTTTCTAAGCAATCAGCTATGAATAAAATGCACGAGGACTTTACTTACCCTACAGGAAAAATGTTTTCTAAAAACTTCCTCTGTTGATCTTTTGAATTACAAGTCTGAAGGTTTGTCCCACGCTGAATATGTGACGGCAAAATGTCATGCCACAACATAAATCATTAAAAAAAATACTGGAGTCGGGCGTGGTGACGCATGCTTGTAATCCCAGCATTCAGGAGGCTGAGATCAGAGGATCATGATTCACGGACAGCCTCAGCTGCTTAGGCCCTCTGCAACTCAGTGAGACCCGGTCTCAAAATAAAGAATTAAGCTGGACATAGTGGTGCAAGCTTGTAATCCCCGCGCTTGGGAGGCGGAGACAAGAGGATCGCGCTGGTTCAAAGCCAGCCACACACGCTGGCTTAGGAGATCCTGTTTCCAAATAAAAATGTAAAAATAGGTCTGGGAGTGTAGCCTGGAGGTAGAAGGGCTTCCAGGAACTCCAGGAACCCCAGTACCACCAAAAAAAAAAAAAAAGAATTAAAAAAATAGGGCAGGGAGTATAGCTTGGAGGTTGAATGCCCCTGGGTTCTATCCCCAGACCCCCCAAAAAAAATTGGTAATGAGAAAATGTAGCCAGGCATGGTGGTACACACCTGTACACACCTGGAATCCCAGTAACTTTGGGAGGCTGCGGCAGAAGGACTGCAAGCTTGAGGCCAGCCTTGGTGACTTAGCCAGGGATGTAGCTCAGTGGTAGGGTGACCCTGGACTCAATCCCTACCACTAAGTAAATAAATAAATAGATAGATAGATGGAAGAGATCCTGGATATCTAGGTTCTACATGGAAAGAACTGAAACACTGCAAAATAATATCACTAACGTTTAAATCATAGGTAGTGATGGAGAAGATAACCTTGGTATATTAACATTTGTGTACATGTAGGAATCTGAAAACTTAAAAAATACAGATTAAACTGATACAAATAAATTAAAGAAAAACAGGAAGGATAATAGAGTTAAACCTCCAAAGGGCCCAAATACAAGGAGATAGTGAGTTTAAGGACTGCAATTAGAAAGTATTCCACATCAGTCTTTTTTAAAAAAAAAACTTTAATAAATGATAAGCCTCTTTAGCCAGATTTTCACCAAAGCTCCTCTATTTCATCAATCCACTGAGATTATATAGTTGCTATGTAGAAAAAATCCCACAGGAATGAGAAGGAGGGCGTCCCTCTTTTTAAACTAACTCTAAGCAGTTACCCGAAGCCCAGTAATAACATAAGCATTTTACATATATTACCCCATAAAGTGTGCAGAATGATCCCATTAAGATGGATTTCTCTCTCCTTTTTTAAGAAGACAAAATTGAATTCATAAAAGTTATATAACTCATCCAGGGTCACAAGGTTATCCTTAATCCCAGGAATACTTTTGGACAGCAAAGCCCAGAGCTTTTCAGGTTTTCCGGATGAGGGCTCCATAATGGCCCTAAGAACATCTCCAGGCTGCTCCGGGATTCCCAGGGCAGCTCAGTACTGTGGAATGTCCTCCAGCCAGAATCAAAGCTATCTGGCAACTCCCTGCCTACAACATGGAAAGGGTGGAATGGGCGGTTTTGGCTCCTTCTGGCTACAACAGTTGGATTCCATTTGAAAAACCAAGCTTCCTTTGGTCTCCAGTGAGTTTCTTTTCCTTTACCTAAGCACATACCGTACTATGTAGTCCTAATCCATGTCCTTTTACCCACAGGATGAGCTAAGCACCATGAGACTAAGTAGAAAGCTTTTCTTCAGAGTCATAAAAGACAGATCTGGGATCTCTTTCTAGAGCCTGTGTTCAGGGTGCTGTGCTGTGTGGTGTTGGTTATCTTTAGTTTTGATATCATGTCTCTTGAGAAGCTTTCTCTGCTTACCTATAGCCTTTTGCCCAGGCATGGCTGAACTCCCAGGCCCTCCTGGCTGCGAGGCAGATGCTGGCCATACACCCACACACCTTGAACAGCTGTTTCCAGGTCTTCCTGTCTGGGTAGACATGGGCTTCTGGAGAACGTGAGCACACCTCAGGCATCCCTGTACCTCCAGCCCTCCTTACTATAATGCCTCACATGTTGGAAAATGTTTACTGAATCCTGAATTTTCTGTTTTTGAAAGGCAGAAGGGAATCAGATATGAGGAATGGTCTTGGTGGTCCCTTTATGACTCACAAGATTCCATTATGCAAATACCAAACAGTAGCCTCTCCTTGAACACCACCTCGCACCCCCGGCTCCCCAACCCTGCCCCTCTCCAGAGCAGGGGAGCTCCCTGGCTGCCCCGCAGACAACAATCATGGTACCCATTCTCTGCAGACCTGACTTTCTTCAGGTCTCATGATAACAGTGTGGAGTCAGCAAGTGTTACTTTGTTGTTATTTTTTGTTTTGTTTAGTTTGTCTTGGGTAGGGAAGCCAGGGGAATTCTATTTTTTAGCTACACCCTTGGCAGTTTCATTCTGAAACAGGGTCTCCCTGAGGGTCTTGCTGAATTGCTGACTGCCCTCAGACCTGCGATCCTCCTGTCTCAACCTCCCAAGTACTGGGATCACAGGCATGTGCCACTACACCTGGCTAGTTTTACACTTTTAAACTTAAACTACAAGCTTCTTGAGAACAAGAAACTTGCTTTGCACTTCCCCGATTCATGGTAGTATAATATATACCCAACATATGATGCTTGTAAGAAGGAATCAGTAAATGTACTTATTATTTTCAGTATTACAGGGCACAGAGTTACAGATACTAGACGCAGATTATAAGACGGGGGCTGCAAGAACAGGCTAAGAACATACAAAGTCAGTCTCAGAAAGAAAAGACAAACATTGTGAAAACAATATGGACTGAATCCTGTGACATTTGAGCAGACACCCAAATGGAGCTCCTGATTTGTGAGAATTAAAATTCCTTACCCAGTTTAAATGGCAGTCTTGATGATAGTTTATTGTCAAGCCAATCTCTGAAAAGATGTTGCAAGAAATTAACAAGAAGAAAAAATAAGTACCTGCTGCCTACCTTTCAGGGGGCAGAGGGAGGCGCCCTCCACCTTGAGTTCTAGATTCTGCACCAACCTTCCTCCCCAGGGGCTCATTTCCTGTCCCATTACATTTTCATGACCCCGGATCTGTACTGTTTAAGAGAAGCTACATTCTGCTATCAGACTACATCCTTCCATTAGATTGATCTGTCTCTACCCTAAATTCTCTCCTTTTTCTCTTATTATTCAAAAAACCAAGAGCCTTTGGTAAGCTCAGGAGAATTTTCCCTCTGAAGGGATTCCATGTTTCAGGAAGAATCTACTGAATGCTTAAAATGGTTTCTGAAATGTGCCGTGAGGTTTCCAAAGGACAACCTCATCTTGATATCTGTGTGCATGCCA
The DNA here is from genome assembly GCF_963383645.1 of Muscardinus avellanarius. Lineage (NCBI taxonomy): Eukaryota > Metazoa > Chordata > Mammalia > Rodentia > Gliridae > Muscardinus > Muscardinus avellanarius. The sequence goes on from NC_137806.1 coordinate 5,214,638, forward strand.
GTAGTCAACTGAAAATGTTTCACACCCTGATTACAAGTTCTTGCCATACATTTCCAGCTCCGTTTTGATAAGCAGGATACATCATTGTTCATATGGAGAGAAATATAATCCTCTTAAGCCAACAAGTAAATGCAAAATGTGACTCACTGGATGACTGCTAGCATTGCTTAAAAACTGAGCGACACCTACCTAGAAATGGAGAAAATGTGCCTGGCCGATCTAGAGAAAGCTAGCAAACCCCAGGCTGGGGCTTGGGGAGGAAAGCACAAATCTGTGTGGGTTGGGGATAAGCCACGCAGCTCCCAAGCTGTGCCGAACCATCCAGGGGATGTTGGCCTGGGACAGACAGACAGAAGCAGCAGCTGACAAACTCCACAGTTCTGGAATCAGCCTGGAAAGAGGAAGCGTATTCTTTCTGGTTTTGCCTCTCCTACTGACAGTCTGGTGACTTCCAGTAGATCAACATTTGAGCTTCCTGCCAGCAGTAAATGGAGAGGATTCTGACAACTTCTGGCTGGATTTAAATCCCTGGCTTTCCACTTAACTGACTCCCCTGGGGCATATTTCAGAGACTATTTCCTTGTCTGGAAAAAGGACTGTTTGTTGTGACTATAACGTAGTAATAGATGTTCAATATATACATTTGCTAAATTAATAAATGTTTAGTTGAAAGGATGCATGTAAACACGGGCACATGATCAGAGCTAATGAACACTGACGGCTCTGTTCTGCCAGTTTAACTTTGAAGAAATCTTTGGTATCAGTTTTCGTTTTTATGGTTAAGTCTATCAGTGTCCTCTCTGTATTTTCAGTTTGATATCTATGTGCTTATAAACTAAAATTTCATAATTCTGAAATACCTTGCTTTAAAACTAATAAATAATGTTTGAAGGATTTAACACAAAAGAAACAGCTAACTTCGATTTCAATTCAAATTACACTGCAGAGCCTCAAATATTTCCTAGGTCTGAAAATATTACATTTGTATACTCAGGTTTTGTGTGTAAGTAGCACACTCCATTAAAAGTTTGGGGTTTCTATCAGAGTGCTAATAAAACAAAATTGAAAATTAGACATAAATTTTGCCCCCAACTCCATCAAGTTTTATTTTTTATTTCATATTATGTAAATATGGGATTCTTGTTAAAAAAATCAAATAAAGAAAAAAACAAGAAAACATCCTGTAATCCCAATGGCTAAGTATAATCAGTGTGTGTGTGTGTGTGTGTGTGTGTGTGTGTGTGTGTGTGTGTTTACTAACTAGCATTTTAATTTTCATGAGAGGAACTATCAGGCATAAGAGTGTGGAATCACACTCAGGGCGGTTTTATAATATAAAATATAAAATTGGAATTCTCTTAGAAAGTGCATTCTTGGCCTTTCTTTCTTAACTAAAAAAATTCAGCTTCAAGACAGTTTTCCCCAGAGACTAATAGTAGCTTAAAACCCCTTCAAAATATTGTTCAGAAGTAGGTCATACTTTCAGAATTGATAATGACTCTTAGCCATGGAAAATCCTGAGATTTTTATGTGGACATCTGTGTAATATTTTTTAATTGGTTTTTTAAAATACCCACGTTGAAATTTTAAAAGATCCTGGCAAGGTTTCTCAGCATGCATTTTCATCCCAGACTATCATTAACTAAAAAGGCAATGAGTTGATTTCACAGCAAAACTGAGACCTTTCTGAGCTAATTAGCAAAGTGCTCTGCTGGATGAACTAGATAATTCTGGACTATATTTCAACAGGGTAGGATGCAAAAGCCTTTCATTGGTTTCCAAGGCAGGAAGCTCCCCATACACAATTGGACTGCTTCAAAAGTGAATTCTAAGCATTATTTGGAGTATGAGTTTTCCTGAAAATTTAATCCTAAAAATAGAAGTTGGTTTTCTAAACTAGTCCATAAAATTCCTTATGACCCCTAAAGTAAATGAAATACTATGTATATGTATCAATGCAGAAAATATTAAAAAATAATTTCCTTTGCAACATTAAACTCTGTGTGTGTGTGTGTGTGTGTGTGTGTGTGTGTGTGTGTGTGTGTGTTAGCTACTGGGGATGGAACCCAGAGGAGCCCTTCTACCTCCAGGCTACACCCCCAGCCCCCCCTTTTTTAAAGTTGAAAACAGAGTCTCCCCAAGTTTCTGAGGCTGGCTGTAAGCTGACACCCCCCATCTCAGCCTCCCATGTACGGGGATCGTAGGCGTGTGTTACCAGATAAATTGAATAAACGTTTACTTCAAGCCTGGTGTTGAGCATCCAGCAGATACCAGCTAAACTATAGTGTCTGCAGCCATTTCTTAGTAAGACCTAGAGAAAACACACATGCACATGTATTTCTATATGTATACCCACACACGTACATATGAAGTAAGTCTAAAGGAGCCTCAAGTATGACCAGAGTGGCTAAGTTAACAAACTACTGAATAACTCTGGCAGTAAATAAGAAACGTGAGTAAACAAAAGCACCGAGAAGGAAGAAAGACCTAATGAAACTAACTACTGGTCTCTTCTGGAGGAAGACCTCACACCTGATCAATCTTTCATAGGAGCTGGTACTGAGTGATTACTCGCTCTGGCCAGTCGCTGTCTAAAGCGTCCCACGGACCCTCGCAATCACACGACTAGGGCTCTCAGCTGGCAGCAGCGGCCCCAGCGTGGACGCCACTGGGGAGAGAGCAGCGAGGCGGCCCAAGTGCAGCTGCACGGACTGCGGTTAATTACAGATGTGCTGGGTGCTACCGAGGGACTCAGGGGGCTGGGGTTGAAGGGTGCAAGCAGATCCCAGGGCCAGGGCCAGCCCTCTTGAAAAAGGGGCAGCTGAGAAGACACAGTTCTCGATTTTCATTGCCTGGATGTCCGGATGACCTGGGATCTGTGCACACATGCATGTGCGTACACACAAAGAGGTCTAGGACTTGCCTCTGAGAGTATTCTTCTAACTAAGCAGATATAGAGTATCACCCAGTAGGCAGGCCCCTTACCATTAAGAAACAGTTTTTTAGATGTTTCGATTAGCACATGCTGGGTGGAGTCAACTACCCAATTAACTAGTTAACGTAAGATTTTTCAGTGTACAATGACTTCTTCTGATAGCCAATATTTCAATGTAAGTCAAAACAAGTACAAAAAAATGCAGTGACACATTATCTATATTCAGTCTCTAATATCAAAACCCATGTAAAGGCATATCTCAACGTAAAGCAAATTTTTATTAATGGTACTGGTGGTTAAACCTAGGGGCCTCTGGGCTACACCTCTATTTTTTGTGTGTGGTGGTACTGGGGTTCCTGGAAACCCTTCTACTTCTGGGCTACACTCCCAGACCAATTTTTTAATATTTTTATTTGGAAACAGGGTCTCTTAAGCCAGCGTGGCTGGCTTCGAACCTGCGCGATCCTCCTGTCTCCGCCTCCCAAGCGCGGGACTACAAGCGTGCGCCACCATGCCCGGCTTCTATTTTTTTTTTTAATTTAAGTTGTAGAGGGCCTCACTAAGTTGCTGAGGCTGGCTGCAAACCTTCGATCCTCCTGTCTCAGCCTCCCCAGTCCTGGGATTATAACCATCGCCTCTACATCGGCTGTAAGTGATATTCCTCCCAAAAGACTCCTTGTAATTCTATTTCGAATAGAGATAGAGACCAGTTAGCAATATACAGTTCTTCTTATTACTATTATTATTTTGGCATGGTGACCGAACCCAGGGGCATTCTACCTCTGAGCTAAACTTCCAGATCTATTTTATTTCTTATTTTGAACAGAAAATCCCTAAATTGCTGAGATTTTCACTAAGTTGCGGAGGCTGGCCTCAAACCTGCAATCCTCCTACCTCAGCTCCCCACACACTGGGATCACAGGTACGAGCTTCAGGTCCTGGCTGATTCTTTAGTCTGAAACAGGGACTCCTTAAGCTGCTGAGGCTGGCCTCAATCTGTGGTCCTTCTGTCTCAACTTCCCCCACCATGTGCACAGCATTTAGTTATTATTAAAAGGAGCATGCATGGCAATTTAATCCATTAAGACCACTATGTCAGCACTAGCACTCTGGGAACTATTCCTGGGCTGCCCAGCGGCTCAGAATAGGGATGAGACTCAAAAGTAGCTGAAATCCAACACTCTGTCCTGGAACAATGAACTATTTATACCTTCACATCTATCTCTGGGGAATGGCAAAGTGGATAAAGAGATTCCTTACCCACGTGTTCTAACCTTAAAAACATCGTTTCTTATGGGTGCATATTTCTTGCTAGTGCCAATTTTGGAAAACACTTAACATATCTTAGGGTCACCTGGGAATGTGTGACTAGGAGACCATCCGGGCCGTGGGACATCTACAGTAAGGAGGTGAGGTGCGGAAGGGCCAGAGAAAATAAAAACGAACATTTTAGATCTAGAGGAGATGGATGTAGGGCTGAATTCCAGAAGTGCAGAAAGACACAGCAACCCGGACAAGACAGACACAAGACAAGGACCAATAGACAGAGGAGAGAGCGAGCCTGGGGACCCAAGCACGAGTCGCCAGCTTTGGCTTAGGATGGCCTTGTCAAAATGTTGCCAGACTCAAGACAGTGAGCGCTCAGCCCTCAGTATCCTAAAGGGCCATCCAGAAGGCTAACAGCTTCGCAGCACAAGCAGCAAGATGAAGGTGTTTTAGGAAATCAGTGAGCTCTTCGGAAGACTTAGTAGTGATGTGGCTTCCTTTGCTGGGAAGGAACCCGGTTCCAGAGATCTCATTCCTGGAGCCTCTTCTCCCTGCTCCCCAGCAGGGCTCCGCTGGACTTGGTATTATGGGATTGCCTCTGGTCCCTAGCTCAGCTGTCACCTCCTGCAGAGCCTCCCCGCTGCTCCCTCTGGTGAGGGCCTGGGTGCCTCCCTTAGTTGCAAAATGGCCCAAACACACCGCAGTGCCGCACCAGGCTCACGCTTACCTTGACGACTCTCCAACTAACCTGATTCTTTATGGGTAGGAACTGGATTTTACTCCCTTTTTTTAATGCCCTGAACTCCTCAGGACAATATAATAAATGTTCATGAATTCATTAACTAAAATGACCACAGCAATTAAAGAAGACTTAGGGCTAGGACCAACTGCCTTTGGTCTGGTCTAGGCGTCTGGATTCAAGCCCAGAGCGCATCAAACTTGAAGAAGCATGGGATATCCAGACAGAAATTTTAATAGGTATAAAAATTATTTTCACATGATTTAAACATTGATCAAACAGAATTCCAAAACAACTGTAACTTCCTTCTCTGCTCCAGTCAGCCGTCACACCAGACCTTCTGTGAAGAGGAAAAGAACCCTGCTCCTGAGGCAATGACACCCTATTATGTAACCGCAACAGCGAAAACACTGTTCCCAGCCCAGACGATAATACACTAGACCCTCGGCAGGCTGACTGACAGTCCTTATGATTATACCCCAGGGAGAACAATAACAGAGACTATTTTTATTCATACCAGCATTTAATCCTTTTTTTCTCAGTAATATACTGGATGACACTAATTCCTATGGATAATTATATATTCCTGCAAACAGAATAGGTTTTTCTTTAGCTTTGTCTTGTTGAATCCAGGGAGCCACCCCAGAGGAATATTATAGCCAAACGAAAAGTCAGTTCACCAACTCAAAGGCCCACTTGTTATCTTTAGAAATGTGCCGTGCAGGCACGTTCCCTGCCCACCGTCTTGGCTGTACACAGAACCTTTGTCTTTCTGCTGCTTTCCCCCCGGCTTTAACATTTAGGATAAGAGCAGCTCGTCCACACTGTCTTGCCCATGGTGGGTATTATAAAGCTCTGACTTGGTTTCACATGGGCATAACCGACTCTCTAGTAATCCCTTTCCTCCGGTGTCTCTTTCTTTGGGGGAATCCTCTTTTCAAAAGAATTCTCTTCATACTTACCAAACCTCCACTCCTAAGAACCATGAGATCGGGGAGAGGATGGAACTGGTGAGCCAAAAATAAGGAGACGAGTTACTTTCACCTCTCCAAGTTGCTTCCTGTCTCCAGTCAGTTAAAGTCCAGCAAGGACTGGCGGTGCGTCGGCTTCATACCAATCACCATGCTTGGTAGGTTCTGTGCTTTGGCCTTAGCTAACAATAGTTGGAAGTCTGCCTGCCTGCCTGCCTGCCTGCCTGCCTGCCTTCCTTCCTTCCTTCCTTCCAACTAACCTACTTTCTTCTTTCTTTCTTTCTTTCTTTCTTTCTTTCTTTCTTTCTTTCTCTTTCTTTCTCTTTCTTTCTTTCTTTCTTTCTTTCTTTCTTTCTTTCTTTCTTTCTTTCTTTCGTTGAACTGAGGATTAAAGCCAGGGACATGCTACCTCTGAGTTACACCCCAGCCCTTGTTTTGGAACACGGTCTTGCTAGGTTTCTGAGAGTCTCGCTGTACTCTGAGGCTGGCCTGGAGCCTGCAATCCTCTTGTCAAGCTTTTTCAATGAAAACAATCTCCTGAGCACAGATAAGATGATTCAGATGGTCCCCTTCAATGACCAGAACATTTCTCATGACCCGAGAAGCACACTGCACGAACAGAATTCTCCAGAATATTCAGAGGAGATGAAAATGCCAGAAGTTTTGAAGCCCTCTTAATTCTTGGTCATCATCCTTAGACACTGTTTCATTGACATTTCCCAACTTGGAAGAGGGAAATTTGGATTCTGTTTTGGTAAAACAATGTATTGCACATTGTGTATTGGGGAGGTCCTTTGGGGATGCTCCCTAGGATTTCCCAGCCACCATTCCCAGGAAAGTGGACGCCATGTCACCTCAGGGCTTCACTCCATCTCCATGCTGGGTGAGGGCCAAGGGCGGGTCGGTTCCTTTCCCTCAAGGCTTTCTCTTTTCATTGCTTCCTAAGGTTCAAAATATACCATTCTCAAAATATACTATTGCACCAATAGCACAGACCAAAAACTATGGCCTGGCCTAGCACAGTGGCATGCACCTGCAGCCAGCCGCTCAGGAGGCTGAGGTAGGAGGACCGCTTGAGCCCAGGAGTTTAAGGCCAGCCTCGACCACACCGTAAGACCCTGTTAACAAAACAAGCACATGGCTCGTGTCTGCCACAGGACCACGCAGAAGGAAGAAACAAAACAGGCTGGAGAAGCAAGAGCGGGTTCACGGGCAGAGGGAGGCGGGGCGAGTGGGGAGCAGAACTCTTCTTCCTACTTTCGAAATATCTTAAGTTTTTCATTAATAAAAAGGTTAAAGATCCTCAAAGCCATCTTTTTGTCAGTCTCCTTAGTTGAGCTCACGCCATCCAATAACACATCCCCAAAGCAATCAGAAAATGCCGTTAAAATGAAGCTGAAGTATAATTTAGCCTCACAACCAGTTGCTAAGGCCCTAAAGTAGCCCTGTCGCCAAAGTCTAAGTAATGGCAGCAATTTGAAGGCTTATTAAAAGGAGGCTAAGTAGACGCTAATGAAGAGTCAATCCAGTAGGCCACTGCGGGCTCAAAAGTGTCTAAAAATACCGAAGGACTCATCTGTACGCTGCTGCTTCTAATTGAGAAGCTGACCATGTGAACAGTTTTCACCGGGCCAGGATGTCACTTAAAGCTCCTGTTGGGTTTTTACTCCTTTGAAATCATTAGAAATAAATGATAGAAAAATCATATTCAGTTTTAATGACTGAACTTTTATTTTTAATGTCTGTCTGTATTTTGTCATAATTGCTGGAAAGATAGCCACTGCCCCCGTTTTAGCCCTGCCAGTCCTTCAATGACATGCAAGACATTGGATGCCGGGGGAGGGAGCAGAGAGGCAGAGTGGACCCCTCCCCAGCGAGCCCCGGTGTCACAGGTGGCTCCACACAAGTATCTTCATTGGTTCCTGTTTTTACTGGGGCCTGATAACACACACGCAAGTGTGCACACCCACACATACACGCTGAACGGAAGGTGGGAACGCTGACTTACTTATCTTGGTGGCTGTTGGAGTCTACTGCCCAATACAAATCAGTCTCTTCTCCTACTTTAAAGAAAGTTAAAAAAAGGAAAAAGCTGTTGGAAGAACAACAGATTGTGAGGGTAGCCCAGCTCTACCCAATTAATATATGGGACAGAAAGTTCCTTTATAGTGGATTTATGGTCTTATTTCCTACCCAGCTGAGTAGAGTGTTCAAGTTCTCCTGTCAGACAAGTCAGTCTTTTTTCTCCTTCCTTCCTTCCTTCCTTCCTTCCTTCCTTCCTTCCTTCCTTCCTTCCTTTTTTCCTAATTTGGGTCTTTTCTTTTAGTTGGGCTAGGAGTTTGCCAGTCTTTAAAGCACTTTACTGATGCACGCAATTGCACCTGGGTTAAGAGTTCACCCAGGCACATGGCGTAGTAAGTCTGCTTCCTTCCCCCTCGCTCCGTGAACCTCCCCTGGCCCTGAGCTCCGCCACTACTCTACCCGCCTCTCTCCTGTGCAGGAGACATGTTGCTTCCTGTTTCTCTTTAGCCTCCGTACATGAGAGAAGACACACAACCCTCGACTTCCTGACTCCGGCTCAGCTCAGTGTTCTGCAGTTCCGCCCATCTTTCTGCAGATGACATAGTTTCATTCTTCCTGGTGGCTGAGTAAAGCTTCCCTGTGAGTAAATACCACTTTTTCTGTATGCATTCATCCCTTGACAGACACTTAGGTTGGTCTCATCCCTTGGAGACAGTGAATTGTGCTGCTATAGATGTGGGCATGCGCCGGGCGCGGTGGGCACGCTTGTGATCCCGCGCTTGGGAGGCGGAGACAGGAGGATCGCGCAGGTTCGAAGCCAGTCTGGCTGGCTTAAGAGACCCTGTTTCCAAATTTAAAAAAATATAAAAAATAGGAGCGCGGATAGGGGGAGCTGCGGAGCAGAGCGGCCTGAGCAGCCGGAGCAGCCAGAGCCGTGTCGCGGAACGGCCGGAGCGGCCGGAGTGGCCAGACCCGAGGTGCAGAGCAGCCGGAGCCGCGGTTCCGAGCAACCGAGCAGAGCGTCCAGAGCAGCCGAGCGGAACAGCCAGAGCCGCAGCGCGGATTGGCTGGAGCGACAGCGCGGAGTGGCCGGAGCCGCGGAGCGGAGCGGCCAGAACAGCCGGAGCAGCCAAGGCCGCGTCGCGGAAGGGCCGGAGTGGCCGGAGTGGCCAGACCCGCAGTGCAGAGCAGCCAGAGCCTCCGTGCAGAGCGGCCGGAGAAGCCGGAGCGGCCAGACCCATGGTGCGGAGCAGCCAGAGCCGCGGCGCAGAGCGGCTGGAGCGGCGCGGCCTACATCTCCCCTAGCAGCACCAGGCTCCAGAGAGGAGGGAGACTCAAAACAGAGCTCAAATCCAGAGAGGAGGTACTCTGGCCTCGCGGCCTAGGATGCAGAAGCAGCGTCTTACTGCTGGCAGCAGCGGTGAGTTCACCGGACGGCCCTAGACCAACCCACTCAACCAGCCACCAGGCACCTGAGAGGAGGGGTGGACAGCGAGCCGAGGTGAGCAGGTGCTAAACAGCCGGGGCGGCAGTCAGTAGTTTTGTTGGTGCAGGGAACATCTAACGCTCCCAAGGGCCGGGCACGGCACAACTGGTAAGGACTCAGAGCGGAGTTCAAAACCAGAGAAGAAATACGCCGCATCACGGCCGAGGGCGTGGCAGTGGTGCCATATTGCCAGTGGCGGCGGCAGCGAATCCACCGAGTTCACTACAGCTCCATCAGCGCACTCAACAACCGTGAGTCAAATTGAGGCCCCTAGGGGAGAAATCCCACTACTGCACTCCCAGGGACTTGCGCAGATAGTCTGCCTGGGTCGGAGATTTTAGCGGTGCAGCCCAGTGGGGGAGTGGCATTGGCAGAGATATCATACCATAGTCACAACTCCCCACTGGAGAATGCCCAACTTGGCACCCCCCACGGTCTAAGCAGCCTTGATTGACTCCCTGGGTCTGAGACTTTGTGATACAACCCAGTAAAGGAGTAGTGGTGACTGAGATACCACAGACTCGAGATCCAGAGCATCTTAAGTGAACTCGTAGTGACTCAGGGAAGAACCCAGAGAAGGCACAAACTTCCAAAATCATGGGAAAGAGAAATAACAATGGAGCAGTGAATGCCAACAACCCCACGACATCAGAATCTGATAACACAGAAATCCAAAGATCTCTAGAAGATCAAATTAGGAAAATAACTTTAGAAATAATAGAGGACTTTCGAAAATAATTTAGAGAGAGTCAAAAAGAGATAAAGGATGCAATTAATGAAGTAAAGGCCTCAATTCAAAGTATAAACAACAGATTAGACCACATGGAGAATAGAATCTCACTTCTTGAAGATGATCATTCTAAAAATGAACGTATAGTTTCTAATTTAGAAAAAAAAAACCCGACAGCAGGAATCTGACATTGAAGAAATACGGGCCCATTTTAAGAGAGCTAACCTAAGAATAATTGAAATAGAGGAGGGAAAAGAAGGTGAAACCAAAGGGATCAACAATCTCTTCAAGGAAGTAATAGCAGAAAATTTTCCAAACATAGAGCAAGATGTTGATACACAGGGCCAGGAAACTTATAGAACTCCCTTTAGACAGGATCAGAGAAGAGGATCCCCACGCCACATAATTGTCAAAATGACTAATGTGGAAGCCAAGGAGAGAATCTTAAAGGCAACAAAAACAAAAGGCCATGTGACATACAGTGGCAAACCAATTAGAATCACTCCAGACTTCCCAAACCAAATTATGAGAGCCAGAAGGGCTTGGAGTAACATATTCCAAACTCTGAAAGAAAACAACTTCCAACCAAAAATTTCCTACCCAGCAAAACTATCCATCAAATTAGATGGGGAAATAAGAAGCTTCCATGACAAACAGCAACTGAAGGAATTTATGTCTTCAAAACCAGCGCTAGAGAAAATACTCAAGGAGATTAACTGCAAAGAGGAAATGGGTAATACACGCCAGAGCCAAAGAAACAAGAATTCCCATCCAGCAGACAACTAAGCAAAGAAGAATAAACAGTATCTCAAACAGAAATAAGATCTTAACATGTTGGGAATTAAAAATTATCTCTCGATAATCACACTGAATGTAAACGGCCTCAACTCCCCAATAAAAAGACATAAAGTGGCAAAATGGATTAAAAGCCAGAATCCATCCATCTGATGCTTACAAGAAACACACCTTACAAGTAAAGATAGGAACAAACTCAAGGTAAAGGGCTGGAGCAAGGTAATCCATGCTAATTAATGGTACTCGAAGACAAGCAGGAGTAGCAACTATGATATCAGACAAGTTAGACTTCAAACCCAAACTTATTAGAAGAGACAAAGAAGGTCACATTTTATTGGTAAAAGGAATAGTCCAGCAAGAGGAAATAACAATAATCAATATCTATGCCCCAAACATAGGGGCAGCTACTTTCATAAATCAAACTCTTTGTGACATGAAGTCACACATAAATCCCAACATAATAATACTGGGAGACTTCAACACACCTCTCACAATACTAGACCGATCTTCCAGACAAAGGGTCAGTAAAGATGTCTCAGAACTAAAGAACACCATTAACCAAATGGACCTGTTGGACACATAGAGAATATTTCACCCAACTACAGCAGAGTTTACATTTTTCTCAGCTGCTCATGGAACCTTCTCCAAAATAGATCACATCCTGGGACACAAAATGAGCACTAGCAAATTTAAAAAATGTTACATACTTCCCTGTGTCATTTCAGACCATAATGGAATGAAACTAGAAATCAACTATAAGAAGACCCAGAGAAACAACATAAACATGTGGAGACTGAACACCACACTTCTGAATGAAGAATGGGTCATAGGAGATGTAAGAGGTGAAATCAAGAAATTTCTAGAAACAAATGAAAATAAAGATACAACATATCCAAACCTCTGGGACACTTTGAAGGCAGTATTAAGAGGAAAATTTATGGCACTGAGTGCTCACATAAGAAAAACAGAAAATCTTCAAATAAATAGCCTAAAGACACACCTCAAAGCCCTTGAAAAGCAGGAACAATTGAACCCCAAAGCCAGCAGAAGACGGGAAATTATTAAAATTAGAGCAGAAATTAACGAAATAGAGAATAAAAAAACAATACAGAAAATCAACAAAACCAAAAGCTGGTTTCTTGAAAAAATTAACAAGATTGATAAACCACTAGCCAACCTAACTAAAAAAAAGAGAGAATCAACCCAAATTATGAAGATAAGGGATGAAAAAGGAGACATTACTACTGACAGCGTAGAAATCCAGAGGATTATCAGAAACTACTTTAAAAAACTATACTCCAACAAAATGGAAAATCTGGAGGAAATCGACAACTTCCTAGATAAATACAACCTTCCTAAACTGAGTCAAGAAGATATAGAACACTTAAACCAACCAATAACAATCAAAGAGATTGAAATAGCAAAAAGAGCTTACCATCAAAGAAAAGCCCAGGACCAGATGGTTTCCCAAGTGAATTCTATAAAACCTTTATAGGAGAACTAATCCCAATACTACTCAAACTATTTCGGGAAATAGAAAAAACCGGGACTCTCCCAAATACATTCTATGAAGCCAACATCACACTAATACCCAAACCGAATAAAGACAGTTCAAGGAAGGAAAACTACAGGCCTATATCTCTGATGAACTTGGATGCAAAACTATTAAACAAAATACTAGCAACACGCATTCAAAACCACATCAAGAAAATCATTCACCATGACCAGGTAGGGTTCATCCCAGGGATGCAAGGCTGGTTCAATATACGAAAATCAATCCATGTAATTCATCATATAAACAGAATCAAAGACAAAAACCACATGATCATCTCAATAGATGCTGAAAAAGCATTTGATAAAATTCAACATCCATTTATGATAAAAACACTGCAGAGAATTGGAATAGAAGGAACATATCTCAACATTATTAAGGCAATCTACAATAAGCCCACTGCCAACATCATATTAAATGGGGAAAAACTTCAAGAATTCCCCCTAAAAACTGGAACGAGACAAGGATGTCCACTATCACCACTTTTCTTCAATATAGTACTAGAGACTCTAGCCAGAGCAATAAGGCAAGAAAAGGAAATCAAAGGAGTACAAATAGGAAAAGAAGAACTTAAGCTTTCACTATTTGCAGATGACATGATACTATATTTAGAAAACCCAACAAACTCAACCAAAAGGCTTATAGAACTGATCAACAAATTCAGCAAGGTATCTGGATACAAAATCAATCTTAAAAAATCAGAAGCTTTCCTGTACACAAACCATAAATCCACTGGAAAAGAAATTCAGAAAACACTTCCACTCAGGATCTCCCACAAAAAAATAAAATACTTAGGAATAAACTTGACCAAGGAGGTAAAAGATCTCTACAAAGAAAATTATAAAACACTGAAAAAAGAAATCGAAGAAGATCTTAGAAGATGGAAAGACCTTCCATGTTCATGGATTGGCAGAATAAATATCATTAAAATGGCCATCCTCCCAAAAGTGATCTACAGATTTAATGCAATGCCCATTAAACTACCAAGATCATTCCTCACAGACATAGAAAAATCAGTCCTTAAATTTATCTGGAATAACAAAAAGCCCAGAATAGCCAAGGTATTTCTCAGCAACAAAAACCACGCAGGAGGAATCACAATACCTGACTTTAAACTATACTACAAAGCCATTGTAATAAAAACAGCATGGTACTGGCAAAAGAACAGATATATAGACCAATGGAGCAGAATAGAAGACCCAGAAACAAGTCCACACACTTTCAGCCAATTGATTTTTGACAAAGAGGCCAAAAACTTACACTGGAAAAAAGATAGCCTCTTCAACAAATGGTGTTGGCAAAACTGGTTAACCATATGCAGAAAATTGGATGTTAATCCCACTTTTTCACCCTGTACAAAAGTCAACTCACGATGGATCAAAGACTTGGAAATTAAACCAGAGACCTTGAAGCTCCTTGAAGAGGGCATAGGTCCAACACTACAACACATAGGCACAGACAAACATTTCCTCAACAAGACCCCAAAGGCACAACAAATTAAAAGGAGAATCAATACATGGGATTGCATGAAACTGAAGAGCTTCTCTTCAGCAAAGGAAACTATCAAGAATCTCAATCGAGAGCCAACAGAATGGGAGAAGATTTTTGCCACCTACACCACTGATAGAGGACTAATATCTAGAATATACAGAGAACTCAAGAAACTCAACACTAAGAAAACAAAGCATCCAATAACAAAATGGGCAAATGAACTAAATAGACACTTCACAAAATAAGAAATTCAAATGGCCAATAAATGCATGAAAAAATGCTCAACATCACTGGCAATCAGAGAGATGCAAATCAAAACTACCCTGAGATTTCACCTAACTCCAACTAGAATGGCCATCATTTAAAACACAAACAACAACAGATGCTGGCGAGGAAGTGGAGAAGTGGGAACTCTAAGACATTTTTGGTGGGATTGCAAATTAGTGCAACCACTTTGGAAAACAGTATGGAGAATCCTCAGAAGAATGGGAACAAATCTACCATTTGATCCAGCAATACCACTGTTGGGTATCTACCCAAAAGAAAAGAAACCAAACTACCAAACTAATGCATGTGTATCTATGTTCATAGCTGCACAATTCACCATAGCCAAACTATGAAACCAGCCAAGATGTCCATCAACAGATGAATGGATTACAAAACTGTGGGATATGTACACAATGGAATTTTACTCAGCCATAAAAAAAAAACTCAATTACATCATTTTCAGGGAAATGGATGGAACTGGAGGACATTATGCTAAGTGAGATTAGTCAGGCACAAAAAATAAGAAATCAGATGCTTTCCCTAATATGTGAGAGTTAGGGAGAAAAGAGGAGCAAACAAGATAACCTAAAGGAGGAGAAATGAGGGGGGAAGAGGAAAATCTATAAAGCTCACAATGTACTTAAATATATTGAAGTCAATCACTAAGCCAAGCAAGGAAGGGAGGGACGGGGAGGGAATGGGGTGGGATTTGGGTAGGGGTTAAATCAGCGATGAGTACATGTTTGTACACACAAGTTTTTTTACCCCAATAAGTTGTATGAATATAATGCACCAATAAAAAAAAATTAAAAAAAAATAGGTGTCTGGGAGTGTAGCCCGGAGGTAGAAGTGTTTCCAGGAACCCCAGTACCACCAAAAATAAATAAATAAATAAATAAATAAATAAATAAATAAATAAATAAATACATGTGGGGATGCAAGTACTGCTGTGGTGTTCTGTGATGTCGGACAAATCTTAATAATTGTGGTAATATATCCTGCCAGGTGACAGCCCCACAACAAAATAAAAATGTACAAATTGTGCAGGTTTGTTTGTGGCAAGAAACCAAAATTGAAATGGAATTAATAGGTAATGGTTTAATATAACATGGCATGCTTCTACCAGGATATATTATACAACTATTAAAAAGAATATGTTCCAGATGGACTGTCCTTGAAGCAGTCACATTAAAAAATAGCAGTACTGGCTATAACACAGAGTGAAGAATAAATAAATAAAATAAGATAACTTTAAAATTCTCTCAAGTCTTTATGGTTCTAGGTTAGGCAGTGGTTTCTTAGATGCGGCACCTAAGGGTGAAACCACCACCACCAAAATTAGAAAAAAAATGGACTACATAAGCACTTGAAACTAATCCCACAGACAATACTAAAAAAAAAAAAAAAAAACCACCACCAAAGCAGAGAAAGTACTTGGGGAATTCATGTGTGATGCAAGGTCTATGTCCAGAATAAAATATATAACTCAAAAATAAAAAAAGAGCTCGGGCATGGTGGTACACACTTGTAATCCCAGCATTTGAGAGACTGAGACAGGAGGATTGCGGTTCGAGGACAGCCTCGGCTACTACTTAGTGAGGCCCTTTGCAACTCAGTGAGACCCTGTTTCAAAAAATAAAGAATAAAAAATAGGGCTGGGGGTGTAGCTCAGAGGTAGAATGCCCCTGGGTTCTACTTCCAGTACCACAAGATAAATGCATACACATACATATCTATATATCATCTGTCTGTCTATCTATCTATCTATCTATCATATGTATCATATACATGTATACATCCCAATTAAAATGGAAAATATATTTAATAGATATTTCTCCAAAGATATACAAATGGTGACTAAGTATATGAAAAGATGCTCACAGTCATTTGGAAAACGTGAATCAAAACCATAATAAGATAACACTCCCAGACCAATTTTTTATAATTTTATCTGGAAACAGGTCTACCTCTGAGTTACACCCCCAGTCCTATTTTATTTTATTTTTTTATTTGGAAACAGGAGCTTGCTAAGTTGCTGAGGTCAGCAGCAAACCTGTGGCCTCCTGTCTCAGCTTCCCAAGTACTGGGATTGCAGGTGTGGCCGCCGCGCCCGGCCGACAGGATCCTTTTTGACTACAACTTCTGGTGCTTTGGCAGCTCCCTTCTACCTGCCCCCCTGAGCCCTCCCCGGCTTTACGGCTTTTCCACCAGGAAGTGTACACATGCACACTTGCGAGGTTTAAAATGTAAGCACTTGAAATATTATTGTCGTGTCCCTCCTGGAAGTGTCTGACACCTTCCTGCTGTCCTTGGTTACAGTCACAGTTTCAGGTCTGTGGCAAGCCATCTTTTAGTTTATTTTCCACAGCGATTTGCTGTTGTTATAACCTTAATATCAAAATGTAAAATTAAACCATCTGGAAGCTACAGCTGATTGGATCTTTTTATTAAACGCCAGGATCAATATTTGTGGTACTAACAGTTATTCAACAGTAAGTGTGCTCTCTTTTTATCTTTTTTCCCTTCGTGTATAGCCAGCCCCTCCACTGCTTTGGCCAAGTGAAAGGGAGATTGTGTTTAAAATGCTTAAGCTTATCCGCTCATCCCCCCAAAAGCTTATAACCAGTGCATTTTACCATTATTCTTTGGCCTCTACTACTTTGTTTCACTAAAGTCTCTTGTGCATATGTTTTTGTAATTTAAAGACTTGTTTAAACTGGCTTACCTTGTCCACTTAAGAGCATTTCCAACTTCAAATAAAAAATTATATTCGTGAAACATGGCGTGTCTACCAGAGAGCCTAAAGCGCCTTCCCCAAACACAGCATCAGCTCGAGTTCTGTTTTGTTTTGTTTTGCAGTCCTGGGGATGGAGCCCAGGGGCATTCTACCTCCTAGCTACACCCCTAGCCCTGTTTTTAGTCTTTATTTTGAAACAGGGTCTCACTGAGAGCTGCAAAGGGCCTCACTAAATATTAGCTGAGGCTGTCTGCGAACCGCTTCCCCTGTCTCAGCCTCTCGAATGCTGGGATTACAAGTCTGTGCCACCGCGCCCGACTCAAGCTGCGTGTTTAAGGGGTCCCTTGTCTGTGGGTACCAGAGTCTCCATGAGAGTCCTCCATGTAAGCAAGAGTCACCTGCCAAAAACTGTCCCGAGGCCTCAGGCCATTTAGTGTTTGTTTGTTTGTTTGTTTGTTTGTTTGTTTTTTGCAGGTCTGGGGATGGAACCCAGAGGCATTCAACCTCCGAGCTACACCCCCTGCCCTATTTTTTATTCTTTATTCTTGAAACCGGGTCTCACTGAGTTGCGAAAGGCCTCACTAAGTAGCTGAGGCTGTCCGCGAACCGCGATCCTCCGGTCTCAGCCTCCCGAATGCTGGGATTACAAGCGTGCGCCACTGCGCCCGGCTCCTCGGGCCATGTGTAAAGCACCGTGGAGTTCTCTGACAACTCTCTCCAGGGCTGTTGCCTAGTACCCACCAGGTCCTTGGCGCTGGGCCTCCGTGGCCCCACAGCATCGCTCCGGCCCACCTTCCCCAGCCGCGCCCACTCGGGTACCATGCACAGGGCTTCCCTTCCACTGCTAGCTATTTCACAAAGGTCCAGCTGAGTAAAACAGGGGTGGGCACAGAGTATTTTTACACTTGTGGGCAGATGTGATGAGAAAGGCCTCGTTACAGGCGACAAGCTCACTGAATTCTAACCATGGCACAGCTGCCGTGTACACACGTTTTTGCAAGAATTCTCATGTTTACATTCTCAATAGGACTTTGATTCTGAAAATTGTTCTGCTTTAATTTGAGAGTGTTTAAAGTTATGGGTTGGCAATTAGAACTTAGAATTACATAGCATAAAGTATTATATGCCTATAATTTTTAAGAGGCGTTTAACAAAGTACAGCTGTACACTCTTCAACGGATTTTCCTTTTTTTGCACCAATGTTTTTGATATCTAGCATCAGGTCAAGTATTTACTACAAAACAGGCAGAGTAGGCTGTGGGCCCAGCCAAAAGATGATTCTTATGTTCTTATATTCCCCTCCCTTCCTTTCTTCTTTCCCTCTTTCCCTCCCTCTCTCCCTTCCTTTTTTTCCTTTCTTTTTCTTCTTTTCTTTTTTTCAAAGACACAGATTTATTTTTTATTTTATTTTTTGGTGGTACTGGGGTTCCTGGAAGCCCTTCTACCTCCAGGCTACACTCCCAGACCTATTTTATACTTTTTTATTTTTGGAAACAGGGTCTCTTAAGCCAGCGCGGCTGGCTTCGAACCTGCGCGATCCTCCTGTCTCCGCCTCTCAAGCACCAGGATTATAAGCATGCGCCACCACGCCCGGCAGACACAGAGATTTAGAAAAACAAGAAATACATGCTCAAAGGAGAATACATACTCCTCAAAAGTGGGAGAGGCCTGAGTCTCCGCTCCCTCCGTTCCATTTCAAAGTCATCCTTTCTCTGAATCATAATACTAATGGTAATAAATTCAGAAGAAAGAATTGTTAAAAAAAAATTCCTTGTGGAATTTTGCTCGTGACAGAATCAAAGTCTGGGGTTAAAAAAATAAAAGCTACCTAATCCTGTTACCCATCCCCACCCCAGTGCCGATGTCCCTTGACAGCGGCAGACAGTGAGGTCAACAGGGCTCAACTCCAGCCTTGCATATTGGTGACTCAGTTATGTGTTTTGTTGTCAGTATAAGTTGAGTATTTCCAACTGGAAATCCAAATTCTGAAATTTACTGTGCACCAACATGACAACGGAGGTGGAAACTTCCAGGTCATAGCCAAACGCAGGTACGTTAACAATATTGCATAAAACCACCTCCAAGCTGTGCGTACAAGGTATACCTGGAGCATAAGCAGACTTCACGTGCAGCCTTGGGTTTCATCCCAAGATATTTCACACATATGAAAATATTCCAAAATCTGAAAAATCCCAAAGCTGAGACCGTTCTAGTCCCAAGCACGTTAGTTAGGTGAGGGGATTCAACCTGTAATTTGATACCAATAATAATCACAGTTGGTTAGTAACTGGCTTTTTAGACTTGCACTCTCTACACCATCATGTCCTTTTCCCTCCCATTCCAACTCATTCCTGAGCGCGGGGGACGGGGATGAGACTACCAAGAATGCCGCAGGAACCCGACGCCCACGGAAGTCCTCTCAGCTTGTGAGTGCTTATCCAACGTGTCTGTCACTGAGAAAACAACTTGGAAACGTGCTGAACCAGCACATAATCGGGGAACTTCAGGAACGTGAAACTCATTATTCCTAAAGGCGGTTGACTGCATCTTGGATGACGTGAACTCTTAGAAAATTATTCTTATCTACTAGAGGAAATCTAATCTCCCAAGAGTTTCCACAAATTGCATCTTAACTAAACATCACAATGAAGTGGCGGAAGAGACTTTAAATCCCTGGATCCCTTTCCGTGTTCTGAAAAGTGCTATCAGCTGGTAACAAAAACAACTATTTTCTTCTTCCTGTCAATCTTTCCAGGTTGAGGAACCGCTCAATAACGAACGAGAGCGGGTTCTATCTTCTGCTTTGAATAAAGTATGGTGGAAAGGAGGCTAGTAACATTTCAGAGTTTTATATTTCTTATGTTGATGCAGCTCACCAAGTGCATTTGATTTTTACATGTTCTGAAACCCTAGAGTGGCATCTAGTGCCTCAGTGGCGAGACCTACCGCGCCGTGCAGAGGGCACGCAGTCAGGGACTTAACCTGGCGCTCGCTCCCACCAGGACAGGTGAAGCCACACTGCTCTTGCTAAATAAATGCCATCTAAACTAAATGTGATATTCTGTCATACTGAGAGGAGGCACTCACTCTACGTGACACCAGGTGGACTTAGGGTTCGAGTAAGCGAGAATAAGTTAGATTGTTTTTTTAAAAGGGATGAAGAAAAAGTCTACTTCAGATGAAAGAGAAACGATGCCTGAGATCCGTATATTTGCCACAGCATGGGAAGACCTGGAGGACCATGATCCTAAGTGAAATTGGATCCAGAAAGACAAATATTACGTGATTTCACTTACATATGGAATGCTTTTTAAAAAGTCAAATATACAGAGAAGGAAAACAAAATAGTGTATAGGGAGTGAAGATGTAGGCCTCAGGACACCAAGTAGTAGACTACAGATCTAATTAAAATGATTAAATTAACAGTATTTGGGATTTTAAATTAAATAAGAAGATTTCAGATATGCTTGTAGAACAAAACACAACCGTGTAAGGCATATCTTCATGTGCATGGTATTAACCATTTTATTACTACCCGTGTCTTACAACATCATGTTGTTAACTGCAAGCATACTACGTCAAATGTATTTTTAAGAAAGAAAAGGCCGTGTGTGGTAATACATGGGAGGCTGAAACAAAAGGAAGGCAGGCTTGAGGCCAGCCTCAGCGACTTAGCGAGGTCGCGTCTCAAAATGAGAAATAAAAAGGGCTAGGGGTGTAGCGCCAAGGGAGAATGTCTCTGGGTTCAATCCCCAATATCAAAAAAAAAAAAAAAGAAAAGAAAAGAAAAAAGAGAGAAAGGGAGAAAGAAAAGAGAGAAAGAAAGGAACAAATAAGGAAGAAATGAATGGATGGAAGGGCAGGAGGGAGGGAAAATCAGAAAAAAATGAAGAGAAATTAAAAATGAAAACAGCTCATTATTTTGCTAGAGACGAGTAAGGGGCCCAACAAAGTGAGGAAATTTCAGATACATTTAAAGAAAAAATTCCCAAATCAACCAGAGGGCAGTGTGAATAGAAACACTTGACACCGATAACAGAACACTCAGTAGTTAACACACAGCAGCAACACAGAACAGATTCCGTGTAGACTCAGAATAGGGGATTTGAGCCGTCAAACCTGTACAGAGTCCCAGACAGCCAAGAACAAGGCTGGGGATCACCTTGCAGAAGCGACTTACCTGGTGCTTCCGTAGCAGTGGTGGGAAGAATACATGGTTTCTACTTATTTATTTGGCCCTGGGGGTTCAACCCAGGGGCATTCAATTTCTGAGCCACACCCCCAACCATATTTTATGTTTTATTTTTAAAACAGGGTCTCACTAAGTAGCTGAGGGTATTGCTAAGCGGCTCAGAGTGTCCTCGAACCTGTGATCCTCCTGTCTCAGCCTCCAGAGTACTAGGACTTTATAAACCACCACGCCCAGCTCAGGTGGTCTCTAAATATCTGAAATATTTCGCTCAAAGCAGATGATGTCACACTTGCCACAGTATTAGATCTTCAATTTGTAGTTAACCCTGGTCAGGTGAAGAATATTTTGTATCTGGTGTAATAGTAGTTTGCTTTTAGAATGAATAAAGAGGCATTTCTATCTCCAGAAAGTTCCTTAAGTACACTCACACCCGGGGCCAAGAGCTGGTAGTAACTTATCATGAATTTCAAATAATCGACCATTACTGAGAATTAGATTCATAAAGAGAATCACTTGAGATTCGTTCTTTAGTGTGTAACTTTATAAAGACTGGCCTGTTTGCTTCTTCCTGGGCAGGTCTGAGGTTTCAGGGGAGTGGGCTTGGAGGAGCCCTTAGGGGCCTGGCCCTGGACAGCTATTTCCTCCCCTCCTCCCTCTCTAGGCACCCCCACCTGACCCCTTCCTCTCCCTGAAGCGCCCCCCTTTTACACACTTACAGTGCACACCGGGCTTACCCCTGCACATCAATGTTAACAAAGCCCTCTATACGTATTTTTTAAAACCCAAATGGCACTGCTCTGTGGCGTCACCTAACCCCTTAGATGAAACGCACAGGTGCACCTCCATGTCCTGCACAGGAAAGCAAGCCCTGCACCAAGGCGTGGTCTTGCAAAAAGACAGCGTCCTAAAGAGAGCCCAGCCCGTGGGAGCTGTGGGCTGCGGCCGCATGGCCCGCCTCGTGTCTCTGCGGGCTGCTCAAGCTTTTCATAAGCAACGTTTTCACGTCAAAAAAAACAGATGCACAAAAGCAGGATCACTATAAGCACGTCCCTGAGCAGGGCCGTACTCTTTTCAGAGCTTGAGTCCTACGGAAAGAAAAATAACTAACTGCTTACCCCAAGAAGACATTTTATTCTAAATCACTTCTTTAAGCTTGATCTTATTAGGATTCCAGCACTGTCATAATAATAATAAATAGCAGCTCACACTTCTCTAAGGGCGTCATGTATATTAACTTACTTACACCTCAAAACTACCTTATTTGGGGGTGAAAATGGGGTAAGGATTTTTGGGGGGCGATCCTATGGGCTGGGTGCCACCACTATACATCCGAGACCTAGGCCATTTCTTTACCCAAGGTCAAGAGCGGGGCGGGGCGGGGTGGGAGCAGGACTCCAACCCAGTCTGTCCTAAGTCTGAATTACTAGGTAGGCACTATGCTGGGCTGCCTCCCCGAAGTAAAGAGGCGACAGGCCATTTACATCATTTGGTCGCCTCTTAGAAACCATCCATGCCACTGGTAATCCTGTTATAAGATTATTCACTGTCTTAGTGTGTTTTCCACAAGCTGGAAGATGTTAAGTAAAATTTTCAAAGAATTTCACTTCTCCTTGTGGAGTAGAGTGATGTAAGACTAGAGCGTCTGCCGGGCGTGGTGGCGCACGCTTGTAATCCCCGCGCTTGGGAGGCTGAGACAGGAGGATCGCGCAGGTTCGAAGCCAGCCTCTGCTACTTAGTGAGGCTCTCCCCTGGGTTCCACCCCCAGTACTACTAGAAGAAAAAAAAAAAAGACTCCAGTGTCTCCTCTTTCAAGATGATTTTCTACAAGGGGCACACGCTGAAGAGGGTGGGGTGTGGCACTATCGTATCAGCTGCACCCCTCACCTACACATCAACACGGCGAGGCTAGCGGGTGCAGTGGGTGGCCATGCCTGAGATCACAGGACTTGCAGAGGCTAAGACAGGAGGACCACAGGTCAGAGGACAGCCTCTGCAATGCAGGGAAACGCTCAGTAACCTGGCAAGACCCTGTTTCCACACAAAAGAAAAAGGGGCTGGGGATGTAGTTCAGAGGTAGAGCACCCCTGGGTTCAATCCCCAGAATGAGAGAGAGACAGACAGACAGACAGACAGACCGCCAAGCACCTGGTATTCCTTACTGCATTTGGTCCTCATAACATGGCAAGAAATGTACATTTTACAGAAGAAAAAACTGAGTTTGGAAAGAAAAGTAATTCGTCTAAAGCAAATAGAAGAACTGGCCCCTCCTCCCTTTTTTCCTAAAGGCAATGCCACTTGATTATGAAACCAGTGACATGCACTTCTGATCAAGGATAAACACTGGAGCCGGGCGCACGCTCGTCAGCCCGCGCTCGGGAGGCGGAGACAGGAGGATGGCGCGGGTTTGAAGCCAGCCTCAGTTACTTAGCGAGGCTCTCAGCAACTTAGTGAGACCCTGTTTCCAAATAAAATATAAAACAGATCTGGGAGTATAGCCCGGAGGTAGAAAGCCTCTGGGTTCCACCCCCAGTACCACACACACACAAAAAAGATAAACATTGACCGAGGGACAGAACACGGTGGGGGGGGGCGGGTAGCACTGCTGCGGGGCCCCCGAGAGAACGTTTCCACCACCCCTCAAGTGGGCATGTGTTGCAGTTTGGAGGAAGGATGGAGCGTGCATGTCTGTGAACACACACCACCTCTGTGGTCCCCAGAGGCAGGACCCGGTCATCCGGGAAAGCCCAGGCACGCTGTGGCCCCAGCTCTGCGCTGTGTACGCTGCGCCACACGAAGGGGCCGCGCCACCCCACTGCACCCCGAGACAGGACGGTGGCTCCTCTTGGTCGGGTGCCCAGGAGCCAGGGTTCCACTGGCTGATCTGACCTGGCTGGCCGGAGCAGGCTGTGCCCTCCTTGGTCCTTGTCCTCCCATGTGGCTCCTGAGCAGTGTTATTATTATTTTCCAAGACCTCAATAAAGTTAAAAGGGCATGGTGGTAAACATGCCGGTGGTCTCAGCTACTCCGGAGGCTGAGACAGGAGGACCGCTTGAGACCAGCCTGGGTGGCAGATCAAGACCTCATATTAGAAATAAATAAACAGAGCACGCGGCGCAGGGTGCTTGTCAATACACCGTCACCTTTCTCTTCACGCCCATACACGATAGAGCTTCACTCGTCTTCCCCTCCTCCTCTCAGGATGATCAATTTCCAGCCGGGTATATTTCCTTGTATGTGCATTTTCATCCAAGAAGTGAGTTTGGGTTTGGTTTTCCTCTAAAAGTTCTTTTTTATGTGTGTGTGGTACTGGGAATGGAACCCAGGGGCATTCTACCTCCAAGCGACACCCCCAGACCTTTTTTTATTCTTTATTTTGAAACACTGAGTTGCAAAGAACCTCACTAAGTAGCTGAGGCTGGCTGTGAACCCCGATCCTCCTGTCTCAGCCTCCCGAATGCTGGATTACAAGCGTGCGCCACCACGCCCGGCTTTAAAAGTTCTCAGAAACACTTTTGGTTTTTTGAGTTTTTTTTTTTTTCTTTTCAAAATTCACCTCCCACTCATCAGCAAAGAACTTGAGTCCAGGGACTGGGAGCGTAGCTCAGTGGTAGAGCACGCAGCGCAAGGCCCTGGGTTCCAGCCACAGCACAGAACAAACCAGACCAGAGGCACAAGTCCCTACATTGTCATCTTCGTGCAAGAGAGATTCCCTAACACTTGAAGTCTCCATTCTTTGTGTCTGCTCTACTTAATTTCACAAAAGATGAGACAGCTCTTTCCAGCTACCTCTGGATGTCACTTAACATTTTCAGTTACAAATCCCCAATAAAATGAAAACGCTGCTCTTAGCCTAATGCTGACCCACAAGGGCTGTGACCGGTCATACTCAAGAGCACATTTCAGAGAAGCACAACTCTTAACTTCTAAAAAACAAGCTCCCTTAAGAACATACTTCTAGTCATTCCTAAAGAATCCCAGAGAGCTGCTGAGAACATCTTGCCACCATAGTCCACTGTGTTGACACTCTCATCCCTGTCACCAGCAGCCTGGCCGTGCTGCAGGCTTGTCGACGAGGGGACGCCGCCCACCCTCCACACCAGGCTTCTAAGGACCAGGCGGGTGGATGCGGTTCTAGGTACACATTACACGAGCTGCATCCTCGCGGGGCCAGCTCGCCAATCTCTTTTCCTGCACGTCCTTTTCTCTGCTGTATAGCTCAGAATTCGGGGCCTCAACTGAGGTTTCTGTTGAACACTTTCTCAGAGACACCCAGGTCCTGCTGCAGTCTTCCCCTAAAGAGATGAAACAGCCCCCATTAGGAGTCCATAGGTCAGGACTGTAACTAAAAGCACGCAGCATTAGACCACAGTGGACAGACGATTCTAAGCACCAGTTCACAAAGCATGTCCCTCTGGCACTCAGTAGCAACCTCAATTTGTCACTAAGCCAGACTCGAAAACTTAATTCTTGAAGGAATCGTTTCTTCAAGTTTGATCTTCACAGAAATTCAGGCTAGGATCGAGCCACATACCTGGGCTGCGTCGCTCAGATACACAGGGTCACATTTTGCCTCGGCTTTTACAGAACTGAGTATACACCGTCCCGCATGAACCGTAACCTTAGGCCCTTTTAATCTGCCGGGGCCATTTATTCAGTTATTCAATCCCTCTCATAACAAATTTCTCATAAACCAGTATTTGCCTTTGGAAAAGAACAGTTACACCACAGTTTTGTCATGGGAACTAAGACACTGAGTCTGAAATTTCAAGTTCAAACATCAGTCTCCTTCACCATGACTGTGCAAAGTTAACGGCAGGCATATTTTCCTGCCTGCCTCTCTCTACGACTTGGTATTTATTACTAAATGCTTTTGGCTTTTATTGTTTTTGTTTCACACGTGCTTTCACTGTTAAAAGTCTTGAGGGGCTGGGGAGGTGGCGCCCGCTTGTATCTCAGTACTTGGGAGGCTGAGACAAGAGGACGGCAGGTTTGGGGTCAGCCTCAGCAACTTGGGCCCTCCGCAACTTAGTGAGATTTTGTTTCAAAATAAAAGAATAAAATAGGGCTGGGGGGGTTGTTCGTAGATAGAATCCCCCTAGGTTCTGTCTCACAAAAAAGGAATAAATAAATAAAGCCCGAAGAGCTTCTGGAGAATAGACATAAAGATTTCACCTTCATCATGGAAGGAAGAAAAAAAGAAAAGTTTCCAAGAGCGATTCTATCCTGCCTCTCGATCCGCTCAGAAGGCTACTTCTCAGGAAATAAGAATCGACTTAGGAGCCGCCTCATGTCTTGGTCGTAGGCAGATGAAGCCCGTGTCTAAAGACGCAGCAACACAGAACGTGACAGATGAACCCAAGGCCAGGTTCATCTGGGACACGAAGGAGAAGAGACGAGAGATCTGAGAAGGAAATTAGTCTTCAGGGAAGCCAGACACCAACAGGCCCCTGCGGGTCACATCTGGGGAGCTGCTGGTCACCAGCACAGTCTCCACAGCAGAGACACACGGCCTGGCCTGGGCCACGCGGGGACGGCTCTCCTGCAGGCCGACCACCAAGTGCTCTTCCTTGATTTCTCTGTCTGGATTTTCTCGTCTATAAAATGAAGAAACTGGGGCAGTTGGGGCGAGAGTGCCACGGGGTTCTGATGTTTTGTGATTCTGGAATGGGATCCAAGAAACAGGAACTTGCTCTCCTTCACCGCCCTGCGGGACTTGAGAGTCTCCGGGAATGTTCACAGAGGGCGGCAGGACATCCGAGTGGGGCGAGGGCATGACAGAGCGCACCTGCGTGTAGTTCTTTTTATATAAGAAATAAGAAACTCAGCTGTTACCAACACGGGCAACCTTACTTAGGTTCACAAGTTAGCTGGCCATGCGTGACTTCCGGAGCTCAAGACTGATCGGCAGGCTCTGCATCTGTTCACTCATGAAGACACTATGGGTATGGTAGAAAAACTTCTACCTAGCGAGGTGGGAGGGGCCCCACCAACACTCACCGTGCAAAGGGGTCCAGCCAGTTTCCTCAGGGAGAAATACACTGAATTGTCTTAAAGATGGTTAACACATTTTTCTTTTACATGAGTATAATTTGTTCCAATTTCCTGAACTACTCTATAGTCGCAGGTGGCTGTTGGTGGTATGCTACCCAGAAGGAAGGGTATGTGTGTGTGTGTGTGTTTAAATATGTGCAAGAAAATAACTGTTCTTTTAAAAAGAAGGTCATTGTATGGAGAAAACATTTTGAAAGAAGATGTACTTTTGTATTTAAACAGAACTCAAACATTTTCCAATGACTAGAGTTTCTTAAATTTTATTTTTAACCACTTTCCATCCTTATTAATATAAACTGTAACACATTTTGTAAAGACTTAATATCAGGGAAAATAGAAATGTGTCAAATTTTAACCAAATTTTTTGCGTAAGTGATGGGTGGTCTGGAAATGAGAATCACTAGGTAACAGGAACGGTCATCCTGAACTTAAGCAGTTTAGATCGTTGTTCTTTGTGAGGTCACATTTTTAGCAATTATAACCTTTAAAAGCAAAATAAATTGAATATGGGACCAGATCTTCAAATTTCTTTATTGTAAAGTATTTGTCAACATTTTGTGTGTGTGTGTGTGGTACTGGGGGTGGAACCCAGGGGCTTTTTATCTCCAGTCCATACTCCCAGACCTATTTTGTATTTTATTTGGAAACAGGGTGTCACTAAGTTGCTGAGAGCCTCACTAAGAAGCCGAGGCTGGCTTCGAACCTGTGGGATCCTCCTGTCTCAGCCTCCCAAGTGCGGGGATGACAAGCGTGCGCCACCACGCCTGGCTGTCGACATTTTTAAAGTGATACAAATCCATCCATTTAACTTTCATGTGGAGAAAAATATCTACTGGGTTTTAATAATAAATTTTAATAATCTCAATGATAATGTGTATGAGTACAGTTCTTAGCACTTAATATTTATAGTGAATCCTTTAAAATTTTCTGTATATTAAAAAACATAAAAATCAATTATAAATGAATATTCACATATTGAAGGCACACGCTCACATTTTTCACTAATGAGGTATATGGTAAAAACTTTAAGTAAATTAAATACTTTAAGTAAATTAGTGGTAATAACACCAGTTTGTCTTTGTTTTCCCCTAATTCACAATCAGTGACAAGACCTGAAATCATTTATTACTTAATCATTTTCCTGAACACAATCAATAGTTTTTTAATCAAGAGATTTCCTGAGATGGCTAATAAAGGGAACAAACACTTGATATCAAGCCAACCAAAATAGATGTCATTTGTATCTCATCAAATTCAATATATAAAAGATTTCTTCCCACCGTCCACTTCACTTTAGAACTGCTTTATTTTTTCCCTAATTAAATAAGGACTACACAGTCAATTATTTTTTAACCCTATAAAAAGATAAGTAGAAAGTGAAAAATTTGCAATCCCTCCTTCCCTTCCTCCCTGCTGGGACATATGATATTTTAAGCACACTCTGAATTCTCACTTAACACATGCATCATTTCATATCAGAACACTGAACTCCGTCAGCATGTGCAATGAACACGGAGTACTTCATACACATACATCACACCATTAGCCTAAACAGTCCACTAATGGATATTTATATTATTTCCAACTTGATTATGTTTTTGAAAGGAACGTAGCCATAAAGGTTCTTCTCAACTGGTATTTCCAACATTCACAAGAATATGTTTTTAGCTTAACTCACTGATTAGGAGGATTCCACATATCATCAAAATAGTCTTTTTATAAATAGCTAAATATAAATGCGTTCTTAGATGGCCTCTTATTTTGAAGGATCAGAAATGGGAATAAATTTATTTCAAGTAGTGCTTGGTCATTCTAGCTAAAGGGAAAACAACTCCATTCAAAATGTTGCTGTCCACTGAAGATTCTTGGAATCCATACAGGAATCTTTCACACAAGGGAACAATGTACTCTTTCAAAAATAGAAAGGATATAAAAGATTTATATCCACCACTTTATGAGTTCTTATTTGAAATCAATGAAAAATTACATGGTTCATTCATGCTAAAAAAGTCACCTACTTGCCAATGTCTGTTCAGATTTTCATATCAAACATTAGACACTTTTAAATAATAATGGAATAGGATACAATTCTCTATTATGTAATAAAAGTGTGATATATATTATCATCTTTTACAAAGGGTCCTTAATTTTCTATTTAATTCAAGCTTTAATAAATCAGAATCAGCTAAGGCCCAGTTTAAATGAAATGATTACTCAAGAGCTGATTTTGAAGCCTGCATCCCTCTCACGTTGCCGGCGATTTGGTCCCCAGGCGCAGTTAGCAGGGTCACAGTAACACGCACTCAACAGTGGAAGGGACCTGTGCCCTAGGCGGGCGGCTGGTGAGCACGCCCCTCTCTTTTTTTCTAGAAGAGCCTGCTTTTGTTCCTTACGTTTGTCAGTGTTCTCAGGAGGCTCATTTTTCTCAGCAAAAAGGAATGCTCCCTTTTAAAATATTATGTAATAGCTACATAATATTACATTCCTTTCCCCTTCCTGAGCCTATGCTATCTCCATGACATAGCCGGGGCACTGGGCACCTGGAGGAGCGTCTCCTCCCCTTGCCTGGCCCTGAGGCTTCGGTGCGGCTCTGAGGTCCAGAGGTGAGTGACAAATTCACACCAGAGAGTGAGGTGACACCCAGCCGACACACACAGAATCAAGCTCAAGTCAAACTACAGGGCCACAGTGGGATGATGGCTTCCCACCAGAAGCAAACACGCTCGCTCTAATTACGGACCTGTGTGGACTTCATGTCATATTTTTTTAATAACTTCATCCAAATCTCCCATAGGCCAAATCTCAGGTTAAGAAGTCATCAGACAGGATGGCCAACTACAAACTCCTGACTCCAGCTGTCTGCTTCTACCTGCTACCGAATGCATTGGCTGGGGACAGTGTAAGTCACAGAGGTCTGGCGGCGGCACACTGACCTGCTCCGGGGCTCAGGTTCCCTCTGCCTGACCAACCACCAACTCTGGCTGACTCCTGCCCCGCTGGCCTGCTCCGTCCCCTGCAACCCAGGCTCTAGTCTTCTAGGTAAACACATATTTAGCCCGTTGCTTTTATTTAAACAAATAACAACAAGAATGTGCCTTATGGTTCCAGGAAACTGAGGTGTCTGAAGAAGAATGAAAAAAAAAAAATTGCAAGCAGTGGGTCACGGAAGCGGCCCTCTTCAAAGGACAGGCTCCGGTTGGCCAATTTTCCACCACTCTGACAAAATGCCTGAGGCAACCAACCTAAAAGGAGAAAAGGTTTACTTCGACCTGTGGTTTCCGAGGTTCCAGGCCACAGCTGCTTGGTCCTGCTGGTCTGGGTTTGTGGTGGCAAGGCACCTCGGGGCAGGGTGTGGGGCGAGGCTCACCTCCTGGTGGCAGGGAAGATGTGAGGAGGAAGGGGCTAGGCCCAGAGCCACCTTCAAGGGCACACCCCCAGTCACTAGTCACGAGGCCCCAATCCTTAAAGGTTGCACCACTTCCCCCAGTACAGGCGGCCAGGCCTGAACACCGAGCCTCTGGGGGATATTTAAGATCCAAACTATAGCAAAGAGCATTTATTTAAAAAGAAAAAAAAAGTATACCTTTTTTATCCCAATCTTTGCTGCAGGAGATGGGGTGAAGAAGTAACCTCACATTGCTGGGATTATGAACTATTGTGATCTTGTTTGAAAGGAATTTGCAGCCTTAAAATATTCAAACGCTTTGACTAAGTAACTCCCCCAAGTGGAATCTGTTCTAGAAAAATCATCCAAAATAAGAAAAAGCTTTATACAAAGAAATGTTGAGAGGAACATTATTTATGACAGCCGAGTATCAGAACCAACGTATGGACTCCTGAAGCGTCATGACATTATTAGCCAGGCACTGAGTGTTAAAAGCTGTTATTGTGAAGAATATTTAAAAAGATAAGGAAAAGCACAGGCAATATAATCTCAATGAGATGGAAAAAAGATACGGAAAAAAACACAAAACACTAACACTGGCTGCATCTAGGTAGAATAGGTATGGTAACTTGTCTTTAATTTTGTGTATTTTTCAAAAAATACACCATACAGCTAGACTTATAAGAACTTAAGTTCCACAGAAGCCACACGTATTTATACACATGAGAAAGAAGCTTTAGTAAAAAATGTTTACTATCGGCTGTTTACTGGATCAGAAATCATTGGCGAGCTTTAAATCCGTGACTGACGCCCAAAGAGCAAGAGAAAGTGAGGTGCAGATCTTAGCTTCCTCTGACCTGTTTTTTCTTTTGATGTTACTTAAGCTGGTTTCTGTTCTCCTACCTTGACTCGATGTATGTGTACGGAGCGGGAGCCTTCTGGGTTTGCCGTAAGCAACCATGCTGAACAGGTCTTTCTCTGCCAAAGCATTTGAACTTCTCCCCAGGGTGCAGGCAGGCCCCAAGTTATAAACGGGTGTATTCCAACCTGCGCTGGTAACCTGGCTGTTTCTGCGGGAAACACATTCCAAGTCCCAGTGCAGTGGAAAGCCCGAGGTCGGGCTCTAGGAAGAGGGGCCCGTTGAAAAGATTCCCGGGCATAGAAGTGAGTGAGGGCAAATTCTGAAAAAAGGGAGCTTTGGGTTTTTGTTTTGTTTTGTTTTGTTTTACTAACACAGGTCACTCTGGAGCACAGGAACTTCAGAGTGTGGGCACACCTGTGAAAGGTCTGGATGTACCTGGGAACGTGAGCAATAGGGGCAGCAGCAGGTCCAGGCCAGAAGCAGAATGATTCCTAAGGAAAGTCAAAAGGCTCAGAAGGAAATCCACTTTGGGGTGTAGGGTACGGCTCAGTGATGGGACACTGGCCTCACATCATGTGTTAAGACCCTCGGTTCAATTCCCAGCACCGAAAAAAAATAGAATAAGAAGTCAACTGTCTGCCTGCTTAAAGCAGCATCTCCAAACTTTTTAGGCTAAAGTAAAAATCCCATTACGTGGTGGCACACGCTTGTAATCCCAGTACCTGGGAGGCTGAGACAGGAGGATCGCGGTTCTCGGCCAGTCTCAGCTACTTAGTGAGGTCCTCTGCAACTTAGTGAGACCCTGTTAAAAAAAAGTAATAAGGATGGGGTGTAGCTCGGAGGTAGAATGCCCCTGGGTTCCATCCCCAGCATCGAAAAAACAAAACAAAATAGTCCCACCACTTGGGAATGTGACATGAGGAATCCTGGAATACACAACCAAGAAAAGCCAGCAGGGGCTCTCATCTCCTTACCGGCGGAGAGTGTGCCCCACCGACTCCCTCCCCAGCCCACCCAGGGGAGGCCCCAGAACTGCCCCAGGGCGTCCCGGTGTGGCACCCCTTCTCTAAAGCGCTCTAGCTAGCTCAGTGGCAGGGCACTTGCCTGGCAAATGTAACGCCCTGGGCTCCGTCTCTAGCATTACAAATTAATAAATAAAGAGAAGACGCTTTGGTGCTGATTTCCAATTCTGCTGATGGGCTTATTCAGACCAATTCTGCCATTATAAACAAGTAAGCTTCCTGAGTGAAAGCTTTTATTTTTTTTAAACATCTTAGAGACATCAAAAATCTGAAGATGCAGTCGAGAGCGGCCCTGCCAAAATCGAAATGGATGCTGAAGACAATAGCAAGGTAGACACAGGAGCCGCTTTGGCTGAGAGCTCTGCTGGCCTCGTGGGGTAAGAGAGACAGAAGGCAGAGCCCAGGCCCACTCCACATGTGGGTCCAATGCTGTACCCCGAGGGAACTGCAGCCCAAATATATGTCCCCACGAGGTCCCCAAACTTCCAGGTCTTAATGCCCTTAGACACCTGGCAGAAGCAAATGATGTCTCCAGAGGGCCACGCCCTCACCCTAAGACTCAAAGAGTCCCCCTCAAATAATTGGCCCAGGAAGATGAGCAGCTCACAGCCAAAATGAGCCTCACACACATGGCCACTGGCACCTAAGCAAGCAGCAGCGGGCTCAACCCACGGGCACAAGAGACCCGCCGCGAAGGGGCACAGTGGGATGAGGACTCTAAGGTTATGGAGTTAGTTTTTGTTTGTGTGGTGCTGGGAACTGAGTCCAGGGGCATTCTGAGCTTGTTTTGTTTTGTATTTTGAAACAGGGCCTCACTAAGTTGCCGATGGCCTTGCAAAATTGCTGAGGCTGTCTTTGAGCCTGCGATCCTCCTGTCTCAGCTCAAAAGTGTACACCAGCCGGGTGTGGTGGCGCGTGCTTGTAATCCCCGCGCTTGGGAGGCGGAGACAGGAGGATCGCGCTGGTTCGGAGCCAGCCTCACTGACTTAAGAGACCCTGTTTCCAAAAATATAAAAATAGGTCTGGGAGTGTAGCCCCGTGGTAGAAGGGCTTCCAGGAACCCCAGTGTCACAAAAAAAAAAAAAGTGTACACCACCACGCCTGGCGATATTTATGGAATTTTAAGTTTAACTTATGGCACACTTCTTCCTGCTGGAGTTTTAAGAGACAGGTCCAAAGCCATTAAAAGACTTGGGACTAGCCATATATGGTGGCACGCTCCTGTAATCCCAGTACCTGGGAGGCTGAGACAGGAGGACTATAGGTTCAACACCAGCTTCAGCAACTTGGTGAAGCCCTCAGCAATTTTGCTAGATTCTGCTTCAAAATGAAAAATAAGAAGAGCTGGGGGCATAGCTCAGAGGTAGACTGCCCCGGGTTCCATCCCCAGCAGCGCTTGTGTATAGTATCACGACTGTCTAGAAACACGCCGAGCCTCCCCGACTCGCAGCTCTGGGGCTGTTGGAGAGAAGCAGCTCCCAGGCCCTTCCCGTTCTCTCTGGAGGCAGTTGAGCCCGCGTGCTCTGTAAACACCAGCTCCCCCTCTGGCACAGGCCTGCGGTTACCCTGTGCCTCTTATCACCAACTTGCAGCAAGTTCCCCCCTCTCTAATGCACCGCACAACGTGCTCAGCAAAACACTAAATACTGTGCTCCAGCAAAACAAAAATAAACCTAGCCGCATGCATTGGTGAAAATGTAACGCCCCGCGGGGCGCTGGCGGCCTGCCGGGGAGCCCAGCTCCCCTGGAGTGGTCTGCGATGTTTACTGAGCACCAGCACCGCTGGACAGAACCAGAACAGCTGTGAGCCGCTCTACGGGCAGAGATGCAACTCTCAGGGACACAGTATCTCGGTTGCTGCGGAGCTCACTATTCTAGTAGGTGGAGATAAATAATAAACATGTAAACAACTCAGTTTCAAAGAGTGTTCAGTGTCACGGAGAAGATCCGGGGTAAGAGGACCAGGAGGCCAGCAAAGCCATCCGAGAAGCAGCCCTGTAGCTCAGACAGGTGAACGGGAGGCCAGCACCCAGGCCCGGAGGGAAGGACATTCTAGTGTAGGGAAGAGCACATGCAGAAGCTCCGGCCACTCTGGCCTTATCTCGTTTAAAGACCAGTGTGGCTAGACAGCAGGATAACCAGAGAGAGTGAATTAGGAGGGTCAAGAGGCCCGGCTATGGTGGTGCACGCCTGTAATCCCAGCACCTGGGAGGCTGAGACAGGAGGACTGCAGCCTCAAGGCCAGCCTTAGAGACTGATTCAAAATAAAAAAATAAAATAGGGATGGGGGTGTAGCTCGGAGGTAGAATGGCTCGGGTTCAGCCTCCAGGGCCCAAAAGGGGGTGAGGGCGAGAGGGAAGTGTGGACAGAGAGCCAGAGAGGAGTCTGGATTGTAGCCGTAATGCAACGGAAAGGCTTTGGGAGGCTCAGGCGGGGATGTGGCCGGTACCTATAAGGCAGCGGGTATCCGTACGGTATCACACACATCTCGGGAAAGTGTTCTGTCACTGCTGTAGAGAAATCGTGAACGGGTAAACACGGAACTGATGACAGTGAGGAAGTTCCAGAGAAGAGGGTTTAGGGCCAGAGGAAGAAGCAGGCAGAGCTGATGCTCAAACATGAGACGGGAGGCAGGAAGACATACACGAAAAGCAACGAGACGCTAAACGACAAGGGGAGCCCTGGATTTGCAAACCCCGGTCCCCCTGACGTGCAGAGGGCAGCTTCCTGGGGTGCAAGCTAGATTGGGTAGGTGAGCAGGGGAGAGGCGGCCACAGGAAGCTGCCTGGAGGCGGCAGGGAGGGCGGGTGGGGGCTGAATGTTGTTGCAGTTTCTTTCCTTTCTTTGTGATTGTGGTGGTGGCATCGGGATTGAAGCCAGGGGAGTTCTACCTCTGAGCTATCTTATTTTATTATTTTTTTAAAAATTTGAAACAGGTCTCACTAAGTTGCGGAGGCTGGCTTAGAACCCGCGACCCTCCTGTCTCAGCCTCCCAAGTACTGGAGTTCCAGCGGGGGCTACCACACCCGGCTTTATTTTGTTTCCAAGATGGGAGGCTCTGGAGCACCTAGCACTGCCCAGCAGGTGCCACCAGGATGGGAAGAGACCACAGTCACACTGCCCCACTTGGCAGCCACTGTTTACATGCAAGTAGGGGGCACTTGATAAGAAAAACTGAACTTTATTAATCAAAATCAAAACAGCCGCTCGGTCAGCAGCAAAGACCTCCTGCAAGTTTGCAAGGCAGAGGACCCGGCGGTCCAAAGTGAGCAGACAGCGGCGGAAGTGCAGATGGGCGGCGGGGACAGGCGGAGTGGCCCGGCAGGAGGCAGAGACTTGCGGAGCTAAGGAGCAGGAAAGGCCACATGGACAGGCATGCTAAGGGGAAGAGCACACTTTCGGGGCTCAGGACCTCTTGTGACTTGGGGTAAATGATTACAAAGTGCCCCTAGTCAGAGGTGTTATTAGTTTTCCTGTGGCAAACTGCAACTCCTCAGCCTCCGAATCTGGCCTCCGACCGTTTTTTCCAACCATCTCTTAATGTTCCCCACAATTTATCTCTGTGGTTCTCAATCTTCCTGGATGCAGAAGCTTTTTTTCCTGTACATTATATTCAGCACTCCAATTAATAATAATAATAATAATAATAATAATAATAACAACAACAATAATAATATAAAAACAGCAAAGACAAAAGCAAGCTGAGGTGGGCTCATTTCCCCAGCGCTCATTCCCCTCCCACCCAAGCACCTCCACGGGACCCTGGGACTGGAAACCAAAGACCACCGGAGCCACTGTTTCTCCAAACTGCACGTGCTTGCCATCCGCCTGTCTAATTAAAGTGCGCCTTCTGTCCCCGAGGGCCAAAAGGGAGGCCCAAGACCCTGCACTCCCCACAAAGGGGCAGGTTGCCGGCAGCCTCCCCTGGGCCTCAGCCTGGAGGCTGCTCACTCCCCTAGCCTGCAGCCCCCCCCCCCCAAGTCTCAAGTGACTTTTCTCATCTTCTGCAATTGCAGAAGAGATCCGAGATCCTGCTCGGGCTTCAAGATGCTCCTGAGTGCCACCTGCCCTCGTCTTCTCCCCAGCCACACACCACCCCTCCCACCGCCCAGCCGCACGGGCGGCCAGCACTTTCCTGCACAGGCCTCACAAGTGCCTGCGCTGTCTCTCCTCCGGATGTCTTCAGGGCTAAGCCCTCCACCTCCCTCAGGACTTTGTGCAAAACCATCCTTTTAATAAGGCCTAGGTGATGTCCACCTATTTAAGACCCTCCGCCCTGAGCAGGCCTGATTCTCGTTATATATCTACTCTAGGTCTGTGTTTTTTTTTTTTTTTTGGTGGTACTGGGGTTCCTGGAAGCCCTTCTACCTCCGGGCTACACTCCCAGACCTATTTTTATTTGGAAACAGGGTCTCCTAAGCCAGCGCACGCGGCTGGCTTCGAACCTGCACGATCCTCCTGTCTCTGCCTCCCAAGCTCGGGGATTACAAGTGTGTGCCACCACGCCTGGCATTCTAGGTCTGTTTTCTCTGTGGTTTTGAGCTGTTTAAAAGGCAGACCCACAGCGCAAGCATTTTGCGGCAGAAGTGTCCTCAGAATCACTTATGCTTAAAAAAAGAAAAAGTGAGCTCTGAATTCCCCGTAGCTGACGGAACTTACAGCTCAGGAAGGTGAATTCGATGTTTGACAGCTCAGACGACCCAATAACTAACGGAGGCATTAAAGATTCAAGAAAAGTATGAAGAAAAACACAGACACTACGCAAGAGCAAACATCAATTCTAAAGTGACAATTCACGACTCACATACACACAAGCCCGTCGAGTCCAGCGGTGACCTTGTACGATGAACCGGGATAAAGTAACAATTAGTATACAACCTAGTCACCTGCTGTATTTTACTAGTTAAGAATCTTTTAATCCTAAGGCAGGGCTGGGGGTGTGACCCAGAAGAAGAGTGCTTGCCTGGTGTGTGCATGAGACCCTACTTCACTGGAAAAAAATAACAACTAAAATTTATTTAGAGTTTACAATGTTCCAGCAACTTTTTAGGTATCTTCCAAGTATACTTAGCCTCCAACATACTTACAATAGTGTGACTTGAAATTTTTTGGCTTTTATTTTTTATATGTATGTCTATGAGTATATATTTATTCATTAATTTTAATTTTATTTTATTTTGCGGTACTGGGGATTGAAATCAGGAACAGTCTCCCTCTGAGGTATATACTCCCAGTCATTTTTATTTTTTGTTTTGAAACAGGGCCTTGCTAAGTAGCTGAGGCTGTCCTTGAATCTGTGATCCTCCTATCTCAACCTCCCAAGTCCTGGGATTAGAAGCGTGTGCCACGATAATTTTTGGCTTTATAATGATGAGAAAGCAATACTTATATACCCGTTCTGGTTTTCAATAAATTATGTTAAGATATTCAACATTTTATTATAAAATAGGCATTGCAGTAGATAGCTTTGCCCGACTGTAGACTAGTATAAGTGCTCTGAGCAGGTTTAAGTAGGCTGGGCTGAGCTCTAAGGTCTGATAAACAAGGTAATTTAAACTCACATGTTTTCAACAATATTGATGGTAAATTTACTGGGATGCGACCCCAGTATAGTAAAAAAAAAATAAAATGTGCATTAACTTCTTCAACTCACATAACAATCTTCATAGCAGGCACTAGTTGATAGACTTTGATAAGCAGGGAACCGAGAGGCTGTAGAGTCCCCCCAGGTCACACAGCCAACCAAAAACTGGCTCTGGGGCTCCAACCTTAGCCATTGCCCAGGTGGAAAACCATGGGCTCATCTGTAGGAAAGTTACTGTTTTATTTATATATATATTTATTTATTTATTTATTTATTTATTTATTTATTTATTTATTTATTTTGTGTGTGTGGTACTGGGGATGGAACCCAGGGGCCTTCTACCTCCGGGCAACACTCCTAGACCTATTTTATATTTTATTTGGGAACAGGGTGTCTTAAGCCAACTGAGGCTGGCTTCGAACCCGCGCGATCCTCCTGTCTCTGCCTCCCAAGTGCGGGGATGACAAGCGTGCGCCACCACGCCCGGCACTCAAGAGTTCTTAACTGGGTTCATGAACCCCAAGTGGTTCCTGGATAGAACCCAAAGGATCCATGAACTTGACGGGATGAATCCTCTATGTTTTAGTGTATTTACGTCTTTAGCCCGCAGTCCTTCACACAGGACTCTGTGGCTCAAAAAACAGAACGAGAAGTTAGCTAAAAGTAGACACAGCGACCCCAGCTAGGAGGTTTTAGCATCACTCTAGGAGGGGGAATAAAGCTGCTTAGGATTCGTAGAGCAGAGAATATAGAGGAGGAGTCAGTGACAGTACTTAGGTATTCCAATATTAAATGTCTCCCCGCGGAGTTTCCTCTTCCTCTGTCCTTCCCTCAAAGCCAACGCCCCAGTGTTCCCTTAGAGACCTAGTTCACACACAGAGACACCCCATCTTGACCTGAGCTCGAACCCCACTCTTCTGACATTCATGGCGTATTGTTAACCGATCAAACTACCACCGCCCCCAAATCAACAGTTACTAAAAAAGAAGAACAAGGGAAAACAATACCCCTTCCCAACATGCAACTTTCTCTTTTCTAACCCTATCCTGGGGTCACCATTCTTCCAAGACTCACTGCATACAGTCAGGGGACAAATGGTGAACATTTCTCCTTGCTTTTTATTTTTTTTCTGGTACTGGAGATTGAACCCAGGGGCATTCTTACCTTCGGGCTATACACCCCCACCTATTTATTTTTAGTTTTGAAATAGGATGCTAAGTTGCTGAGACTGAGCCTCCCAAGTACTGGGGCTATAGCCGCATGTTACAACACCCGGCTCTTCCTTACTTTTAAAGCTATGTCTTCCATAGCAGGGTTCCTCAATGGCCAGCACTCGGACCAGCGGCATCAGCAGCATCGGTTCAAATACATATTCCCTGGCTGCGCCCCCAGCAGACCTGCTGAATCAGAGCTGGCCATTTTAAAAGCCATACTTGATGTATATGCGCATTGCATTTGAAGAAGCACTGGTCTGGTGCTTATTAATACGCTACCAGCCTACCTGCATCTAAATTTCATAATTTAGCCACCATTTACTGCATCTTTATTTTGTGCCAATTACAGTACTAGGCTTTACATACATTATCTCATTTAACCCTCAAAATAACCCTATGAGGTAATCGTCATCCTCTCCGTTCTAAGAATACACGTGCTGAGGTCCAAACTGCGAAAGGCTGCATTCAAAGAGCCCATAAACGATGAAGCCAGGATCTGGACCTAATCTGGCCAACCACAAACCATCCTGCCAAAGGGCACCAATTCCTGCCAACTCCAAAATGTCTATTTCCAAGTGTACGCTGGCAGGGCCATTTGCCCTGGGCGACTGCGTATCCTATCAACGTGAGGTAAAGTCTAGTGCTCATGACAGTTCCTGCTGACAATTTCCCCAGAGGACACAGCAGATGACCGGCCCGGCACTCTCAGCACTGTGGTTCCTGCGGAGGCATTACATAAACAGAGAGGGACACGGTCTCTCTTCTCAGGAGACAGTCCCATGCCTTAGGGTGTACTGAACTACATTCTCAATAATAAACTTCGTGTGTATCTGCAGGGCAGGCTTCCTTCCTCTGAAAAGCAAGGAGAGAAGAAAGTAGTATGAATAGACTAGTTTGATCTGGGGTTTGTTCTGTTTTGTTTTGGGGATTGAAACCAGAGGAATGTTACCTCTGAGTCACCCCCCGCCCTTTTTATTTATTTATGAAGCAGTAAGTTGCCGAGGCTGCAATTCTCGCTGCCTCGGTCTCCCAAGTACTGGGATTACAGGCAAGGACCTCCATGGCTGGCAGAGACTAGTTCTTGAATAAATGTTGACTAGGTTCCATTCAATGGATTTCATGTACTATCTCACTACTTTTCACTTTAACTTAAGCACCTCATGGTATTACGTTCAGTCAATATCACTGCACCGTTATTCACATCATTTTTAGACCAACTTTTCTTTTTTATTATTTTCTTTGCTCAACTATGAATCTATGAACCTAAGGGAATCACTATTTGTCCAACACAGTGCTAATCCATTTCAGTTCCTCCACTCTGAGAAAACAACACAATCTCTGGACACTCTACCCAGGAAACTGTGTATTCTCCAGTCCACGCAAAATGAGGTGCATCGTTGGGAGGTTGTTCCCTCACGGATCTCTGCATGCAGGACACACAGGCACCCAAATAACCGACAGCACCTGCCTGGTGCCTTCCCAGGCTGCTGCTCTTGTAGGACTCTGCCCAGCTCCACCTGGCAGCTACTGCCATTTTCTTACATCTGCCTAATCCAGAGCGAGGCTCCAACTGGCCAGAGCCAGGCCAATTAGAAGAAGCCTTCGATGGACATTCGTAACTGAATCAGAGACAGAACATCATCCTTGTCGCGGAGTAAAAGTAACAAAATGTAATGCCAGCACTTGGAAGGCTAAGACAGGAGGACCGCAGGTTCAAGGCCAGCCTTGGCAATTAGCCCTCAGCGACACAGTGAAGCCCTGTTTCAAAATTAAAAACTAAAATAAGGGTTGGGGGTGTAGCTCAGGGGTAGAATATCCTGAGTTCAATTCCCAGTAACACACACACACACACACACACACACACACACACACGGAAGAAAGAAAGGAAAGATGGATGGATGGATTCAGAAAGGAAGGAAGGAAGGAAGGAAGAAAAAAACAAACTATTAGCGCTCTGCCCTGCGTAGAAACTCATTCAGCTACAAACAAGAAATACAGCCAAAATGGACAGGAAAGTCTTAGCAGCACCCAGGGTTGTTTCTTCATGGTTCAGTTACCCATCGTCCTTTCTGATAGGCCCCCAAATCCTCCTAATAAAAACTGCAGAAGCTCATCTGAGTTTCTACTGCTTGAAATTAAAGACGCTAGCATTTGTTACTTGGCCAGTTCTAAGTACTTTATTTGTATTAAACAAGTTTTATGTCCTTCACAGTTTCTCTACGTAGACAATGAAAGTCTTCCTTTGGATATTTAAATACGATTTTAAAAACTAATTTCTAAAGGGCTTGCGTTTCACACTGTATAAAAATCTTTTATACTATCTATTTAAAACAAGACTTGGCTCATATCGTTCAACATGCTGCACACTATTAAAACATCATTTTAAGAAGCTAACTGCCTGATCATTTTTAGTTTAATTCTAAAAGTAACAAGATGAAACTGCCTTCTTAAGTCATCTTTCCCTTTATGTGTTCAATTATATTCTCTGCTTAAAATACTTAAAATAAAAATTGGCACTGATCCATTCTCTGATGGGCATTTTAAGTTAGAAAGCAGTAACATATCAAATTAACCGCACAATGGCAGGCTTATTCTCCACACAGAGCATAGCCCAAATCAAGATTTTTCATTACCGCTACAATGGACCTGAACATTTTCACCTTAATTGCGAGATTTTAACATTTCAATCAAATAGACTTTGACTTAATGGACTGCAAAGCAGTCCGGCTGCAATCAATCTAACAAACTCTGAGTTTGCAGTCTCTTCAGATCACCGAGGATTTCCTTCACCTCCAGCCAGGGCTTCGAAAACGCCACGAATGTTTTTCCATTTGCCAGGTGGCAATAGTAATACAACTTTTATTATATACAATGACCATTCTACGGCTCCTACAATGATGCTATGTCCCCCAGACTGTAAAAACAGTTGAATCTAAAGGTAGAAAACAAAACAAACAAACTTGGAAACCATCCAATCTAGTAACCGCACTGCACAGCGCATTGATGCAAAAACTGGTTAGCATCCCAAGGCCAACTGCTAGAAAAAAAGACAAACACAGACCCAGTGAGGCTTCACCACAGCTTGAAGAAGAAGCCAATCCCATCACGATGCCTACACGGAAAAAATAAATATGCAGCTTCCCTACAGTGCTCCAAATTTAGGACTATTTCTATATATCCTATGAAAAGTCCAAAGAAGATTTAAAAGCAAAAAATTGCTACGTTCCTGATAAATCTTTTCCAACTAATTCCAATCAATTAGAAATAAAGGGAAAAGGCTGATTTTAATCACCTGCTCCTTCTCTGCTAGGCTTTCTCAAATATCTTCATTCATACACAACACTAAGTTTGCTCATTAACATTACATGCATATTTATTTTCACATTATACTATGAACTTTGGTGCCCAAAAGGTCTTAATAAAACATCTGACGCCAGACATTGCCACCTGAAATAAAATCAACCGGATTCCAACCCATCATCCAGGCACTTGGATTCCATCTTTACACATATCTCCATTTTTCCCCTCAAAAGACATTAAACAAAATAGTTTGAAAATAGTATTTCTGCCAGGCATGGTGGCCTATGCTTAAAATCCCAGCATTCAGGAGGCTCAGACCGGGAGGATCAAGGTTCAAGGACAGCCTCAGCTACTAAGGAGGCCCTTCGCAACTGAGTGAGACCCTGTTTTGAAATTAGAAAGAATAAAAAAAAAAAAAT
The DNA here is from genome assembly GCF_963383645.1 of Muscardinus avellanarius. NCBI lineage: Eukaryota > Metazoa > Chordata > Mammalia > Rodentia > Gliridae > Muscardinus > Muscardinus avellanarius. The sequence continues at coordinate 5,257,658 of NC_137806.1, forward strand.
AGGGTTGGGGATGTCACTGGGAAGTAGAATGCCCCGGGGTTCCATCTCCCCTGTACTGGAAAACAATAGGATTTTTTGTATCAATGCAGAGTTCTCAGAATAAAGATATTTGGACAAAAATATGAGAGGCATCTTAGCAATCTTTCCCACGGTGGCTGGTTGACACTGTACGTCTCAGATATATATTTGGTGAATGAATAACATGCTTATACACTATGGAAACTAATTATACATGATTTCTACAAGCCTTAAGTAGTTTCAAAGTATTTCCAGTTAGGAAGGAACTGAAAAACAAATGTATCAATTCATAGATACAAAGTAGAAACAGACATGGTTACAGTAAAACGCGCCCAATTACAAGATTTTCTATAGTTAACTAGAATACAGACTAATTCCCAGAAGAGTGCACTTTTTTTTTTTTTTCCAGGAGCTTATTGTTGACAACACTAAATTAAACCCCAAGACACAAACACTCCCTGGAGTAAGCCACCAGAACTCCAAAAGAGAGATAAAAGAATCCATAAATATGAGCACGCACTATGGTACACACAACCTATTTTTATTACGAAGTCCTATTATAATAAGAAGGACCTTGAAACTAATTACATAAATAACCGAAACATTAGCAAAATCAGACCAAAGTAAGATGGAGTAAAGTAAAATTAGACATAAGTAAAAGTAAAATTCTTAGGACACAGGAAAAAAATTCATTGCATTTCTGTAATAAAACTTGGGGGAGATTCCGGTGCTGGGCGGTATAACAGCTTTAAGAGCTGACGTCCCTATTGGCTGGTGAAGTTGTGGAGTTCAGTAGATCCGGCATTAACCTGACAGGAAATACTCATTTGTCAAGTTTGTTTTTTAAAAGTCACCGCGTGCAAACACAACCAATTCTACCAGCTTCATCTTCTTACCTCCCATCTCAGCTTGAGAAGCAAAAGGGCAGAGCAGCGCTCTGGGGCCATTTGGGCCACCCCGCTCTTTGGGCGTGGGAAGCCGGGTGGGTCTCCCCACCTCCTTCGCTGGGAAGGGCATCCGTGCACATCAGAAGCGCTGGCTCCCGCGCTCCCTGCGGCGGTAAGGTCACGGGGAACCCGCCAGCTCATTTAAACTTTCCTGGCTCGGCCAGCAGCTCCTATCAGGTTTCCTGGTCCCATCTCCGCGGATCAAAGCTGCAGGACTTTCTTGGCTGCAGGGCCCGCGGGAGGTTATTCCAGACCCTGCGCCCGCGGCCGCCTTCCACCGGCCCCTGCGGGACCGGGCTCCCTCCGCAGAAGCTCTCCGGCCTTTCCCGCAACCCCACAGGGGATGCGGCGCCCAGCCCCGCGCCCAGCCCCGCCGGGCTCCCCCCTGGCTCCCGCCCCGCCCGGATCCCCGGCGGGGAGCGGCCTGGCGGCCAGGGCGCTGCAGCCGCGCGGCGGCCGGCCCTGCGCGAGACGATGCTCCACCGGGGCCGTATTTACACGGGCGTTTTCTCTGCCCAGGGGGAAAAAAAGAAAAAAGAAAAAAACTTCCTCGTGTCCAGTAATATTGCCTTTAAAGGAAAAAAAAAAGAGACCCTCGGCTGCGGTCCCCCATCCCTAGCTCCCAGCACCCTCAGCCCCGCGCTCCCGCAGGAGGCTCCTAAGGCTGCAGCCTCGGACAGGTACACCTGCCCCGCGGCCCCGCAGCGGAGGAGCGACGGCCCGGCTCGGCCCGCAGCCGCGCCCCGCACCAACTTCCCAGGGGCAAGGCGCAGGGGGCGGCGGGGGCGCGGGGCGCGGGCACCAGGGACCCCGCGCGGAGGAGCGCGCAGCCGGGGGCCGGACCCCGACCCGATCCCTGCCCGGCCCCTGGACCCCGGCCCCGGCCCCGACCCCGGCCAGGATCCCAACCCGGACCCCAGCCCGGACCCCAACCCGGACCCCGACCCCGACCCCGGCCCGAGTCCAGACCTCGACCCCGATCCGGACCCCGATCCCGACCCAGGACCCTGACCCGGACCCCGACCCCGGCCCGGACCCGGCCACGGGCTCCGATCCCGACCCCGGCCCCGCCGCGGGGGTCGCGGGGGCGCGCCGCAGCCCAGCCCTTACCGAGTGGTTCACCCCCCACATCAGGACGCTGAGCAGCGGGTCGCTGGCCCGAAACAGCTTCACTTTCTGCGCGACGAAGTGCTTCTTCTTGGTCTTGGTCTTGCTCGCCAGGACGGAGGAGCCCAGGGGCCCGGGGGTCGCCATGGCCGCCGCCTCCGTCCCGGCCGGCGCCGCTGCCCGCCGGGCCGCCCCGCACTCGCCGCCCGCCCGAGCCCCGGCCCGGCTTCCGCGTTGGGCGCCGGCGTCATGACGCAGGGCGGGCCCCCGGGGCCGGACCCCGCCGCAGCCCCTTCCGCTGCGGGCGGGGAGCGCGGGCGCGGGCGCGGGCGCGGGCGGGGGCGCGGGCGGGGGGCGCCGGCGACGCCCGTGCAGACCCCGGCCTCGGGGCGCCGGGCGGAGGACCTTGCTGGGCGCCCGGGTGGGCTAGAGCATCCTTTGCGCCCTGGGGACCCCGCGCTGGTCCTCCCGCTCCGCCCAGCATCCCGTGGAGGCTCCGCTGGTACCCTGGGCGGGCGCTCCAGCCGGCCCCCGGGCTCCTCTCGGCGAGCCCCCGGCGTGGTCGGGAGGGCACGCCCGCCTGGGAACCGCGCTCGCCAGCCCTTCCTGGGGCTCTCCTTCCACTGGAGTCCGCCGCAGTCTGCATCCCCACCATCCTCGTTGGCCCCGGTACCCCGTGGACAGCCGCAGGCACCTGCCATTCCGAGTGCGCGCGTCTAAACGCCGGCGGCCCCTCCAACTTCCCCGCGAGCATCAGCCTGGGACTCGGGCGCCTACCCGGGGAGCACTGCGTGGTCACTATCACTCCCCGGGCAGCACAGAGGATTCCTACTGGGTCCTTGCTGCTCGCTTGGTTTCACCGGGGCCAGGGGAGGCCAAAGTAGCAGGTCCGTGGTCGCCTTCATGGGCAGGTCTTCCTTAAACACAGGGTGCAGCCAGGCAGAGCAAAGGTGCCCCCCTGTAATCCCAGGACTTGGAAGTCTGAGAGATGGCATACGAGAAACCAGTCTCAGCAACTTGGTAAGACCGTGTTTCAAAATAAAAAGTAACCAGTGTGAGGGTGTCCCCTGGGTTCGATCCCCAGCGCCATAATAAATAAATAAATTTTATTTTTGGTGGTACTGGGGATGGAACCCTTCTACCTCCGGGCTACACTCCCAGACCCACTTTATATTTTATTTGGAAACAGGGTCTCTTAAGCCAGCGCGGCTGGCTTCGAACCTGCGTGATCCTCCTGTCTCTGCCTTCCAAGCGAGGGGATTACACGCGTGTGCCACCACGCCTGGCTAAATAAATAAATTTTAAAAATAAACACAGGGGTGGTCTGAAGTCTCTGTTCTTTCAGCTTCTTTCATATTGCTGTAATCTGCGCCTCTAGCGTCAATCTTTGCCATTCTTTGAGTTGGGGAAGGGCTAATTGGATGGATGGTGTGTGCGTGTATGCCTCTACCATCTCTTGCTCCATTAAGATGCATGAGTAGCCGGGTATGGTGGCCCACGCTTGTAATCCCAGCATTTGGGAGGCTGAAAATGGAGGATCCTGGTTTGTGGACAGCCTCAGCTACTTAGCGAGGCCCTTCACAACTCAGTGAAACCCTGTTTCAAAAATAAAAAGACTAGCCGGGCGTGGTGGCGCACGCTTGTAATTTCTGCGCAGGTTCGAAGCCGGCAGCTGGCTAAAGAGACCCTGTTTCCAAATAAAATATAAAATAGGTCTGGGAGTGTAGCCCGGAGGTAGAAGGGTTTCCAGGAACTCAAAAAAAAAAAAAAAAAAAAAGATGTATGGCTATAATGCACCAATAAATTTTTTTAAAGTAATTAAACAAAGTTTCGGCTTGTAGTGAGAAGACACCGGCCTCACCTACAACTCTCTTACTTGATTGATGGAGTCAACCTGTCTGAGCCTCATGTTCTTTGCCCTAACAGGTATAGTCAGACACAAATGTCACTATTTGTGGTGCTGGGGATTGAACCCAAGGGAATTCTACCTCCAAGCTACACTCTCAAGCCCTATTTTATTTTTTTATTTGGAAATAGGGTCTCACTAAGTTGCTGAGGGCCTAGCTAAGTTGCTGACATTGGTCTTAAACCTGCGATCTTCCTGTCTCAGCCTCCCAAGTGTTGGGATTATACGCACGCACCACCATGCCCAGCTGTCAAATATCCCTCTAAGGACAACTCTATAGGCTGCTTGTTAGAATCAAAATTATCAGTAGAGCTGGCATGATGGTGGACGCTTGTACTTGGGAGGCTGAGGCAGGAGGATCACAGGTTCGTGGCCAGCCTCAGCTGCATAGTGAGGCCTTCTGCAACTCAGTGAGACCCTGTTTCAAAATAAAGGGAAAAAAAAAGGGCTTGAGGGTATAGCTCGGAGGTTGAATGCCCCTGGGTTCAATCCCCAGTTCTGAAAAAAAAAAAAAAAAAACTAGTAGATATTGGCCATAAAAGCCCTCTGTAAACTGTACCCACCAGATAAATGTAGAGTACTTGAAAATAGCCCCAAACTCTCCCCTGACTCAGAGAGGTGCCTGGCTGAACTGGTGCCCTCATTTGTCCACAGGCATTTAAAAAAAAAAAAAAAATCCACCAAGTTCAGTGTCTTCCCCACCCAACAAGCCACTTCATTTCTTGTGTGTGATATTAGAAACAGCATCCGTATCGCTCAGCTAACCCAATTAGGCCATTTATTTAACAAATTTCCTTGACCCAGGCTTGAAAGCAGAGTGTCGACGTTGATTATCGCTTCTCATCACCTCTCTGCAGAAACCCCTCACCAGCCCCTGCCCTTGAGCACAATTTTTCTCAACTATTCTCTGCCCTGGTGCCTGCCTGATCCTCCTAGCTGACATTAACGCTTCTCCCAGGGCTTCCCTGCACTGGTTCCACAATAGCTGTATAATACTTAATTGTGTATTAATAATGCACGACGATGGTCTTGCTGCAAAAGCCAAAACCCTGAAGTTAGTGATGGTGAAGAAGGAGCTGCCAGGCCGAGGCATGGGCACCTGTGGGCATCGTGGGCCAGGTTTCTCACAGGAGAGCAGAGAACCGTGGGTGGGAGCAGAGGCCAGTGTCGCCCCGTGAGAGGCAGACAGCACAGAGGCGCAGAGACGGGCAGCCAGGCGGCACTCGCACAAGGAGACTCTGGCTGCTACGGGGCAGAACTTGGGGTGATCTAACGTTTGCCATTCACAAAGACATCATGAAACGACTTTGCCCAAACCTTTCCTGCTATCTTTGTGTTCTGTGTGTGATGGAAGGGTTGTGGAATTGGAGCAAGGACTTCGGAACGTACCCAATCCAATTCTTACATTTTTATACCTTAGACTGAGCTCTAAGGTCTCATTGGGAGACAAAAAAAACTCTCTGTTTGTTGTTGTTGTGTTGTTGTTGTTGTTGCAGTGCTGGGGATGGACTCCAGGGCCCCATATGTTCTAGGCAAGTGCTCTACTGCTGAGTTACAGCCCAGCGCAAGAAACTCTTTGAATCTAAGGTCCAGGGTGGACTCGCTTCTAGAGCCTTCCCGGGAACCTACCATATTCCCTTCCATAGAGGGAATTTTCATCACTACCAACACATTTACAGTTAAAGTTTCCACAGCCGAGAAATGTTATGTCTGTGCAGGTTTCCATTTATATCTAGTGGAGAAGGTAGGCTAGATTAGACATAATGTTTCAACTTGAGCACTAAATACTATGTGGATTTAGCAACATAACCAATTTTAATTATTCTTCTCTTCGCTCTCTCTTTCTTCTAAGTACTTAAAGACCAGACCCAGGCGTGCTCTACCTGGAGCTACATTTCCAGCCCTTTTTATTTTTTATTTTGAGACAGGGCCTCACAAAGTTGCCCAGGCTGGTCTCGAATTAGCGATTCTGCTACCTCAGCCAGTCCTTCTAGTAGCTGGGATTACAGGTGTGCACAGACGCGGCTTGTTCACAACCTAACACTGTGATCACCAGTTGTGTTTGGAGTTTGCAGGATAATGGAGCGATTGGTATGTCCTGCTCGATCTTGAATCTTGTCTAGGCCTCCTGAAGGGTTCAGGCTGCTCACGTTGTTTAAGGGTTGGTGAGCCCAAACCACCTGCTTTCCCCTGTTGAGGAGAAGCAAGGCTGGAGGACGGGCAGGGAGATGGGAGCTGAGGGCCGGCGGTGGCAGCCAGGACCGCCTCCTCCCTCTGCACTTGACCCATTGTGCACCTGAATGCCAAAGCCTTCAAACTGCAAGAGGTGCTCGAGAAGCCAAGTTCACCCAGAAGAAAGGAGGCAAGAAATGGGAACACTGAAGACAGGATCCCAGTACTGACTTGTTTCTTGTTGCTGATATTTTGTTTTTGCTTTTAGTATAATCAACTTTATTTACTGTCATAAAACAGTATGACTCCCCAGCATCAAAACACCGCCAACAAAGTACACGCTGGGCGGTTTATGATGGCTGACGAAGGCATCCAACCAGAAGTGGAATTAAAATGGAGTTCTTCCTGTTATATTGCCCTTTTATAAAAATCAAAAACTACTTCTTGTTCAATTGAAGAATTCCAACTAGGATTCTTCACTGAGAGAATAAATTAGTAGCTTTCTTGATTTAGTTTTATTTGGAGACTTTTTTCTTTCCACCAAAAATTATTTTGGAAGATCATCATTAAAGTATATATAATGTCAAACATAGCCAAAAGGAAATATATGAAATTAAAGAATGCAGTAAGTAGGTTCCAAAATTTCAGGAGATGTTCCTTCTTCGGGTGGGGTGAGGGTCTACCCTAATCCTCCCGCACTGGCTGGGGCCTGGCACCAGCTGATTAAAGTTTTCCACTCCAACTGAATTTGTTTTTGTTTATTTGTTGCTGCGGATTGAACCCAGGGGCTTTCTACCTCCAGGGTACACCCTCAGCCCTATTTTATTATTTTTGAAACAGGGTCAGGCTACATTGGTCTCCTTGAAGCTCCTGTCTTGGCCTCCCATGTACTGGGATTACAGGCATGCACCACCGTCCGGCCAGTTGAAATATTACTGGTGATTCTTCTGGCCTTGGGTAGCTGGCTGGGACTTCCTGGACAGTGGCAGAAATTCCAAGAACCTACCAGTTGCTACCTATTTGGTTGGACTGATGTGAGAGTAGAATTGGAGAAGGTAGGATACAGTGAGCCTGACAAATGGGCCCATCGTCTTCCGGCCCGTCTTCTCTTCTCTCTCCAAGCAGAGCGGGAGAGCTTAAGCTTGCCTCCATGGAAGACAGGAAGTTGCAGGGACAACAGGAATCCATCATTAGGGTATTAAATTTTTATTATATATACCATAAGAGAAACAGTAATTTCCAACATCCGAAGGCCAGTTAAGTGAATTACAGGAGATCATGTCATACAATATGATGCAGGTAAAAATGGTATTTTCACGCTGGAGTTGTAGCTCAGTGGTAGAGTACATACTTAGTAGAGTACATACTTAGTACATACTTAGTACATACTTAGTACATACTTAGTATGTATGAGGCCCAGGTTCAAACTCCAGTACACCCCCCAATTTTCCACAGAAAATGTAATGAAACAAATATTATCCTTCATTATTAATATTACAAATAGAACATAAAATATAAATTGTATGTATATTTTGGTGTGTTCAAAAGCATACAAAACATGCATGTAAAATGCTAATATATCCTACTGTTGACCGGACTTTATCAGGGATATAGTTTGGATTATAGGTAATTTTTATTTTTTATTTATTCATTTAATAACTTATTTTTGGTACTGGGGTTTGAACCAAGAGACATTGTACATCTGAGCTACAATCCCAGCTTTTAAATTTTTTTTTATTTTGAAACAGGGTCTCACTGAATTGTTAAGCGTCTTGCTAAGTAGCTGAGGCTGTTCTCCAACCTGCGGTCCTCCTGTCTCAGCCTCCCATGTACTGGGATTACAGGCGTGTGCCACCACATTCGGCAGTAGATGGTCTTTAAATAAACTTCTTCAGGCTGAGTATGACGGCACATGCCTACACCACAATAAATGTGTAAGTAAATAGACTTCCTCATTGTTTACCTTTCACAAGATGAATATGTGTTACTTTATAGTCGTTTTTTAAAAATAAAAAAAGAAATTATTTCAAGGAAAAGGGGAGTTTCTCAGGAAAAATAGCCTCTAGTTTTCTCCTGGTGGAACATTTGACTGGAATCAGCACAGAGAAGCCCCCGCAGTCGGAGCACCTTGTCCTGCAGCTGAGTCCACTCGCTCAAGTCAGGGTCCAGGGAGCTGGTTTTATCCACCTCAGCCATCTTTCTTTCTCTTTGCGTTATTCTATCTTTCTTTTCTTCTTTCTTCCTTTCTTTTTTCTTCTTTCTTTCCTTTTTTCTTTCTTTCTTTCTTTCCTTCTTTCTTTCTTTCTTTTTTTTTTTTTTGTGATACTGGGGATTGAGGCCAGAGGTATTCTACCTCTGAGCTACATCCCCAGCCCTTTTTTTATTTGGAAAAAGGCTCTTACTAAGTTGCTGACAGCCTAAGCTGGGGAGGTTGTCCTGGAACCTGTCTGATTTCCCGGCTGTTGCTCTCAGGGGCCCGGGGCCTCAGGGCCATGCTGGGGGCTGCACTGGGAGGGGGTCCTCTTGGCGGGCAGCTTGGGGGATGGCAGACAGGTTGTCTCTCCTCCCGTCCTTCCTCAGCTGCGCGTCCGTCCTCCTCAGCTGACAGGCACTTAAAGGACATGAACCCACAGGTGCAGGTCGGGCTCCCTGGCCCTTCTCCTTGGCAGAGGTAGGGAGGCAGAAGGATCTGGTGGGGATGGAGGGGCCGCAACTCCCCAGCCTGGGATGTGTTCCGCTCGGGGCTCAGCGGGCGTCGGATCGGCAGGGGTGTCGCCATGGCGCCCTGTTCACCACTGACAGTCAGCTGTGGTGTGGATCATAGCCCAGGTGACACCGGACACTCAGGATTGCAGGGTCTGCAAAGGCTTCGGGAGCAGCTGGGTAGGAGGAGGTGGGTGCCCCTCACCCTGTCTCAGCCACCGGTGCCCCGGGATTTCAGCAGCCGTGGGCCTCAGGGTTGGGTCCACAGTCAATAAGTGACAGATGAGGCTTCGTGCCTGGAAGGAAATGTGGGGAGGGTACACCGAGCACCCTGCCGCGGTGCCCTTGCCCTCAGATGCGCCAAGATGGTGGCATGGAAGGGGAGGCGCCCACGAGCATACACCCAGGCCCACACATCTACCTGGGGGTCTAGCTTTAGCCCTGGTAGACCTCTGGGGCGCAGTAGGGCAGTGCTGCATGCCATGATCAATTTCTGCCCGGCGGTGAAGCGCAGCTCAGCGCGAAGTCAATGCCTTTGACGTTCCCTCTGTGTCCAGGAGGATGCTCTGGGCTTCAGGTTCCCGTGCACGCTGCCCTTCTCGTTGCAGTAGTGCACCGCACTCACGACCTGGCTGAGCACCGGCCCTCCTCCTCCAAGCCAGCCGACTGCCAGATGGTGCAGCGGCAGGCCCCTCCTGCTCACCGGCTCCATCACCAGGACAATGAAGGCCACTGTGTCTATGACCTCAAATAGCTGGACCAGTTCCAGGGCTCCACTGTCCTCATGTGTCCATTTCAGATGGAACAAACGGATTATCACTAAATGTAGACATGACCTTCGGAGCCACTTTGTCCTGGTGAGGATATACTCTCCAGTGAGACCCCTGCAAAGGCACCCTTCCTGATGTCCCTAAGGATTGTCCATGAGGGTATCCTTGTGGGAGAGCTGGCCGCGAGGCCTGGCTTCTCTACTCTCTCTCATCTAGCACTGACCATGGAAAGCTGCAGTAGCAACTAATGATGCTAACCAAGAAAACAAAACAACAAACAAAAATACAACAAAATAACAAACCCAAACACACACACACACACCACCACCACCAACAACAACAACAACGACAACAATGTCAAAAGCCAAACCAACAAATCAGATCCAAGCCACCAAACGAGATACCTGTGAGTCTGACAGGTCACTGCCAAGCGCTCCCTGTGTTGATGGACAAAACCCAGCCACAGCGAGGGCCTTAGACAGCCCGTGGTGGGGATTCCCTCACGATGGCCCCCGTGAGGTCACAGCAAGCCATGGCCGGGCCACAGCGGGGAGTGGCCTCCTGTGGCGGCCTCACTCTGGGGCCACCTGGACGTTTCCACTTTAATAAGAATAAGAAGGGCTCTAGAAGCTCTTTTGATTCAATGTGAGTTAGGGGGGCAGATGTCTACTTGTTTAGAAATTAAAATTTGTAGGATGCTTCAATGATTTTTTTCATTGCAAGTAAAAAATAATAATAATAATAATTTTTGGCTTTTAAAGACCTCATCAAGCCGGGCGTGGTGGTGCACACTTGTTACTCTCCTCGTCCCTGTGTGTGGTGGTGAGATTAGTAGTGGTACTGTCATATGTGGACATACCATTATTTGAACTGTTTGGGAATAAATATAATGTGGGGGGAGGCACATTTACCTACTAAAACAGCGTTTTGATGTGGTTGGGCTGGAGACTGCAAACTTGGCTCACTGTTTAATGGGGAATATGAGAAGAAGATGAGAGTTCCTCCTTCTTCGTGCCTTTAATATGTCTACAACCAAGGGATACCCCAATGTAAGTGCTTACTGCTCTCTTTTAGAGGGTACTGAGGCTTGAACCCAGGGGCCTTCTACCTCCAAGCTATGCCCCCAGCCCTTTTAAATTTTTTTTTGTTTTGAAACAGGGTGTCACTAGGTTGCTAAGAGTTTCACTAAGTTGCTGAGGCTGGCCTTAAACCTGCAATCCAGTTCTCCTGTCTCAACCTCCAAAGTACTGGGGTTACAGGTGTGTGCCGCCACACCCAGTTATCTATCGCTCTTAATGAGAAGCTTCCTAAAGGTAAAAGAAGCCAGAGTGAAATCTTACCTGGGGTTTGCTTTGATGAAGGTACTTTAATTCTACAGTAGAGTATATACCACATTGAGTATATACCACATTGATGCTACACTAAAAAAATCTAGAAAAATAATTGATGTGTATGTTTGAAACACCCCAAGGAAATACTAATCTTCTTGTGGCTGTGTCCAGTAGTCAAAGCAAGAGGTCCTCATGGTCTCCCCTCCCTTCAAGAACTGAGTACAATATACAAAGCCCTGGCACTTGGAGCCAGCAAAGGACAAAGGGCTGTCTGTCTCTGTCCCGGTAGCACCAGGGTTCTGTGTTGTCTAACCCCAGGCAGTTCCCATCCATCAGCCCAGGGGGGAGAACCGGAGTGGGGAAGAGAAACCAGGGGCCTGGAGCTCCCGGCCGCTCCCCAGACTGTCTCTACTTCCCCCTCGCTACTCTCCGTTCCTAAAACCAGGGCTGCAGCCTCCTGTAGGAGCCGGAGCAGGGCATCAGTCAGGACGCTGTGTGGTGGTACCTCTACGTCCCTCACGCCCGTGCCCCAAACCTGAGCGGCCACCAGCTTTCCCCCGGCTCAGTATATCGGCGTCTACAAATCCACTGAAACTTCTCCATCTTCTTCACAAGGACCTCAGAATTCTGTCTCTGAGTTTTCTCCCAGTTTTGGGTTTGGGTACCCTGACTATATGTCCTGTCTACTTTCAGGTAATAATCTGATGTCCCTCCTGCCACCCCAGCCTTCCTCTAGCTTCTTTCTCAACTCTTATAATATCTGGAGACAGGTAGACTTGGGCATCATGAGCTTTTAGACTCAGAAAAACTACTTTTAATTCCCGTACACATTTTTAGTCCCAGCTCACATCCAAGTGTTGTACTCAAAGGAAACTATGAATGAAGTCAGTGTTACATAAAGTCCTAGGTCTGAATTTAAAAATACGGGACTGGTGAGTATTCATGCTATTCAAGTCGTGTTTTTGCCCTAAGTACGGCTTGGTTCTTCCGTAGACAGCTGGTAGGTGTTATAAAACTTTCAAAGAAGATTCCTGTTTTTTTCTTCATTACTTGAAACTTTCTCTATTTTAGCTTTCAAAATCAAAATCGAAGTAGGTCACGGTACTGGTGTTTGGAACCTTGACAAAATAGAACTCAGGGATGCATCAGGAATTCTTTTCTTCATTCTTCCAAATGCAGACATCCTAGGAGATTCTCAGACCCATTCCTTGTGCTCACTCATGGGGCTCAAAGTTTGGGGTGAAGCCAAGCCCGAAGACGGCCATTGTCACTGCTGCAAGGCACAGCGTCTCTGAGGAAGGAGGGGCTGCTTGACCAACTCAGGGGTAAGGCGGTGGCCAAGCCAAGGGAGAGGGTCCTGAGAGGGCTCTGGCGTACAGAAGTACACAGCATCAGTACCGCATCTGGTACTTGACCGTCATAGCCACACAAAATTAGCCAAATGCATTCCTATCAAAAGCACCAACAGTGTGGAAGCCCGTGGGCTAGGGGGAAGTCCCTCTCTCCACGCCTGCGCCAAGCTTCCCACGCCCCATCCCCCACTCCCTGCCCTCTGAGCCAGCCCCCCAGGGTCATGTCTATGCACCTGTGTGTCCATGCATGAGACGTGTTTGCTTTTTATGGAAGCAGAGAGCGCCGTGCATGCTGTTCTAGTTTGCTCCCCATCTCCCTAACACTATGCCGTGGTGACCTTCCCACGTTGGGGTAACGGGACTGATCTCATGGCTACAGTGGCCGTGAATACGACATTTTCTCCTTTTTTCAGCCCTACTTCACGGATTACTCGGCTCCATGGCTAGCTGAAGAGCAGAAACTTGAACTTGAGTTTAAGATTAAACTCAAACAAAACTTGGCGTTTTCCTTCTTCTTCAGTGGAGGATAATCCTGAAAACCAGCTCCCCTCTCCCTGGGGACCGTGTAGGATGTGGGCGGGAGGGCACTGCTCTGGCTTTGGAGTGGAGACCACTGGTGGACTGTTGGCTTGCTTGTCTTTCAGGACCCGTGGAGATGACTCCAGGACACACTCTCTTCCCCTTGGGCCCAGAGCTCTGGGAATGTCTCAGCCTGAGACAGCCGCCCTCAGCTACCAGGGAGTTTTGGCCACGCCGGGCCTTTTCTCTGAACCTCCAACCAGCAGTATTGCCTGCGTTTTCTGCTTCCTCTGTCTCCTCTGCTCTGCAAAGCTTCCCAGCCCACACCAGGGCCCTGCGCTTCCCTGCTCTAAGAAACCTCCCGGCTGCACCAACAGTGATTTCTTCTCCTCTACTTTTTTATTTTTTTGGTACTGAGGATTCTACCTCCAAGCTACACATCAATTCTTTTTTTATTTTGGTGGTACTGGGGATTGAACCCAAAGGCATTCTACCTCTGAGCTAAACAACCAGCCCTATTTTACTTTTTATTTTGAAACAGGGTCTCACTAAGTTGCTGAGGCTGGTCACACACCTGCAATCCTCCTCAGCCTCCCAAATACTGGAATTAAAGTTTGCAAGCATGTGCCACCACGCCCAGCTTTATTTTTTTTTAGTTTGAAACATAGAAGGTCTCACTAGGCTGCTGAGGCAGGCCTTGAACCTGCAATTGTCCTGTCTCAGCCTCTCAAGTACTGGGATTACAGGTGTCTGTTACCAAGCCCAGCTACAATCTATCTCTCTGCAGAAAAAAAAAAATCTGTAGACTCCTGGTATATGAATACTATCGTGTATTTAAGTAGTCCTCTAAAGTTCAACAAATTATGCTAATATTTTTCAGGTGCACGGTTTAGACGCTTATTTTAAACTAGTTTTAACCATCCTGGGGAAATTACTGGTTTAGTGAAGAGGAAGACTCAGGCATAGCTGGATGTGGAGACCGGATAATTGCGTCAAAGTTCAATGTTTCCAGCTCATGATCAGCCTCTGTGTGTGTTGATTTCATTCTACAGAATACTTTCCCCCTGAGCCAAGGACGGCGGCCACTGGGCGGCCCTGGCTCACCAGCCCCTCCGCACAGAGCTTCCCTCTTCTAACATCTTCTAGCAGTTTTCAGCAGGGTAGATGCTGGCCCTCTTGGGATCAGGTGCACACAGGCCCTCTCATTGTGTCCCAGGAAATGAGATGCTGTGGTCGGCCAGGCCCTGAGCTCACCATTGTGCCCAGAGAGAGGAAGGGGCTGTTGTGATCAACGGCCCCAGCTTCTCCTTTCTAAGGGAGAAGGAAAGGGTTGCTTCTCCAGGAAGAAGCGCTGAGCGGATTATGGAGCAATGTGGTGCTTTATATGGTTTTTTTTTTTTTTAATGCGGTTGTACTAGATTTCTCCAAGTACGTAGAGAAGAAATCTACATATTAAGGACATTTGCTTCCAGACTGTGTATGAAAATGCTTGCTTCTTTCCTTTTCTCTCTCTCTCTCTCTCTCTCTCTCTCTCTCTCTCTCTCTCTTTCTTTCTTTCTTTCTTTCTTTCTTTCTTTCTTTTGTGGTACTGAGGGTGGAACCCAGAGGCTTTCTACCTCCAGGCTATACTCCCAGACCTATTTTATACTTTATTTGGAAACAGGGTCTCACTAAGTTGCTGAGAGCCTCACTAACTAGCTGAGGCTGGCTTCGAACCTGTGATCCTCCTGTCTCAGCCTCTCAAGCACGGGGATTGCAAGCGTGCACCACCATGCCCAGCTAAAGTGCTTGCTTTTTTCACACCCTCACCAGCCCTAGAGATTGGCAATCTTTGAAAATATTGCCGATCTAACAAACAAAATAGAGCCTTTGACTAAAAAAAAAAAAAGTACACTTCAAGATTTCACCTCACTCCGGTTAGAATGGCAATCACCAAAAATACAAATAATAAGCCAGGCATAGTGGTGCATGCCTGTAATCCCAGTCCTTGAGAGGCTGAGACAGGAGGATTGCAGGTTCAAGGCCAGCCTCTGTAATTTAGTGAGGCCCTCAGTAATTTAGGCAGATCTTGTTTCAAAATAAAAAATAAAGTAGGACTAGGGGTATAGTTTGGAGGTAGAATGACCCTGGGTTTAACCCCCAGTACATGATACTACTACTACTACTACTACTACTACTAATAATAATAATAATAATAATAATATGATAATAATAATATAATAATAATAATAAATGCTCTTGAGAAAAAGGAACACTTGTACATTGCTGGTAGGGTGGCAAATTGGTACAACTACTATGAAAATTAGTATGGATCCCTCAAAAGACCAGGAATGGGCCAGATATACCACTTCTTGGTATTTATACAGAAGTACATGTCTGCCCATGTTTATAGCATCACCATGTACAAGGGCCAACTTACGGAACCAGCCGAGGTGTCTGTCAGCAGATGGCTGCATAACAAAAATGTGGTCTATTTACCCACTGAGTTTCCTCAGCCATGAAGAAGACTACTAAAGTAATGGGGGGGGTGTGGGGGAGGGAGGAGGACAAAAAGGAGAAGCACCGGGGAAGAAACTGACCGCACTGTGTTATGTGTGTATGAATATAACACGACGAATCTCACATTTATATGTCATTTTAATGCACCAATAAAATTTTTTACATTTCCCTAAATAAAAAATGGCACTAGCTCCCTTTTTATATGCACTGATTCTTTGGGATCAAGTCTTGGGAAGCAGGTGTTGAGAGGAAGATTAGAGTGCAGGAAGTTTGTGTGTGTGTGTGTGTGTGTTTGTATGTGTGCGCGTGCGTGTGTGTGTTACTGGGGATTGAACCCCGGGGCCCTTTTTTATTTTTTATTTTGAGACAGGGTCTTGCTAGGTTGCTGACAGTCTCGTTTTGTTAGTGAGGCTCGTCTCCAAGCCTGATCCTCCTGTCTCAGCCTCCTGAGTGTGGGGATTACAAGCGTGCGCCGCCACGCCCGGCTGAGAGGACTTTTTAAAGGACACTTCTTCCCTAACCCCTGAGCAGGATGGGAGGAAGCAGAATGGACAGAGAAGTCTCACTTCCATTCGATCACGACCAAAGCTTCAGCCGACTCCTGGTGAACCTTGAAGCTCAGGCGACCCCTTGGAGTTGTGCAGGTCAGGGCATGGTGGCCAGGCCCCTCGCCCGGCATCCTGCAGCCTGGGAAGCTCATGCTCCCGGACAGGAGAGCGATTCCTGGAGCCCCGTCCCACACAGAGCTGAGCCCGGCAGCAGCTGCGGAACATCTGCGTCCGTGACTTGCCTGTTCAGTCTTCCTGCCTCCTCTCTGCTTTGTGGTGGAGCTTTATCCTGAATGACTGACAGCCTTTATGTGTTGTATGGGGGTTGCAAATGTTGTACCTCAGTCTACTGATGGCCTCTTTCTTAAAGGGTGATTTGTTTTAAAAACCTGTTACATTTCTAGTTGAGTCAAATTTGTCCATCTCCCTTCTTCAATTATAAAAATAACTCATATTTTCTTTGAATACTTTCCTGCTTTTATTTTTATACCTGGTTTTTAAATTCCTCTGGAGTTATTACTTATGTATGTATGTATTTTTGTGGGACTGAGGATTAAACTCGGGGCCTTGGGTGTTGTAGACAAGGGTTCCACCACTACGATACAGCCCCAGCCCCTGGGGTTAATTTTTTGTTCATGGTATGAGGTCAATCCCAGCACCATATATAACAGACAGGTTGGGAAAGTGCGCAACTTTCTTCTTAGTGGAACTGTTTACGTAAGGCTACTGTGTGATGCCCAAGAACAAGAAAACCACCAGAATTAAATGTTTGTGTTCACACTCTGGACTTCCTATTTCTAGTGGTTTCTTGTCTATTTTTCTTTTTAATACCTCATTTAAAAGTCACTATTTTTGTCTCTTTTGGTTTCTAGTTGGTCAAATCTTCCATTATTGCTCCATTAAGAACCGTTTTTGGTTCTACTTAGGCAATTTCTCTTTCTTAGGAACTTACGGATGAACTTCTCTTTGTGAGACTGCCTTAGATTTACAGACTAAATTGAGATACTATAATACGGAGGCTCCTTCTAGAACACAGGAGTCTCACCTAGAACACAGGAATCTCACCTAGAACACAGGATTCTCACCTAGAATACAGGATTCTCACCTAGAACACAGGAGTCTCACCTAGAACACAGGATTCTGACCTAGAACACAGGAGTCTCACCTAGAACACAGGAGTCTCACCTAGAACACAGGATT
Organism: Muscardinus avellanarius; assembly: GCF_963383645.1. NCBI lineage: Eukaryota > Metazoa > Chordata > Mammalia > Rodentia > Gliridae > Muscardinus > Muscardinus avellanarius. The sequence continues at coordinate 5,274,730 of NC_137806.1, forward strand.
CTCACCTAGAACACAGGAGTCTCACCTAGATCACAGGAGTCTCACCTAGAACACAGGAGTCTCACCTAGAACACAGGATTCTCACCTAGAACACAGGAGTCTCACCTAGAACACAGGAGTCTCACCTAGAACACAGGAGTCTCACCTAGAACACAGGGGTCTCACCTAGATCACAGAATTCTCACCTAGATCACAGGATTCTCACCTAGAACACAGGAGTCTCACCTAGAACACAGGAGTCTCACCTAGAACACAGAATTCGCACCTTTTAAAAGTTTCCTTTGTGAACCTTCAGTGAGTCTATCTCACCTCCACCTTGCACATTTCTTGTTAGGCTTAGTTCTAAGTATTTTGCTTCCCTGAACCTTTGGCCCATGGAATCTTCTTTTTCCTTTCAGTGATATATTCTTGCACTCAACGATCTGCTGTTTGATTGCTGACATATTACTGGACCTCTCTATAAGTGAGCTGAGTTAGTAAGAACGTCCTTATCAATAGAAGTCGTGTGGTTTTGATAACAGATCAATGGGAAAGTTCACATTTTTTCTCTCTTTGTGGAGCTGTTTAAATAAGAGATGTCACTCATTAAAACCCTCAACATAGGCCGGACGTGGTGGCACACACTTGTGATCCCCGCGCTTGGGAGGCTGAGACAGGAGGATCGCGCAGGTTCGAAGCCAGCCTCAGCTACTGAGTGAGGCTCTCAGCAACCAAGTGAGACCCTGTTTCCAAATAAGATATAAAATAGTTCTGGGAGGGTAGCCCGGAGGTAGAAAGCCTCTGGGTTCCACCCCCAGTACCACCAAAAAATAATAAATAAATAAAATAAAACCCTCGACATAATGTCTAGTTCTGGGTTTGGGTCAGTTATTTATGTTTACTTTTCTCTTTTCTTGAATAAATTTTGACAATATATGTTCCAGAGAATTAAACACTTAGATTTCATATTTTATGGGTATAAATTGCTAATAGTATTCTTATTTTTATTTTTATTTTTTTGGTGGTACTGGGGTTCCTGGAAGCCCTCCTTCCTCCGGGCTACACTCCCAGACCTATTTTATATTTTTGAAACAGGGTCTCTTACGCCAGCACGGCTGGCTTCGAACCTGCGCGATCCTCCTGTCTCCGCCTCCCAAGCGCGGGGATTACAAGCGTGTGCCACCACGCCCGGCACTAATAGTATTCTTGTATAATTTAGCATTGTTTATATCAATAGTAACATATGATTCCCTATTACTCACATTTCAAGTTATATTTCTTGACTCTCTTTGCCAAACCTTTAGGTATTTTCTTCTTTCTTTTTCAGAAAGAAGTTTTATTAGATTATTTCCATTGTTTTCCCCTCTAATGTAGCTTTTATATCTATTTATTTGTTTTTTTTGTTGTTTATTTTTGTGGCTCTGGACATTGAGCCCAGGGACATTCTACCTCCAAGCTAAACCCCCAGTCTTATATTTTATTTTTATTTTTTGAAAAAAGGACTTGCTAGGTTGATGAGGGTCTCACTACTTGCTAAGGCTGACCTCAAACCTGCAATACTCCTACCTCAGCCTCCCAAGTACTGGAATTACAGGTGTTTGCCACCATACATAGTTTACTTTTTACATATTTAAATTTATTCCTTTTCTAGATTCTTAAAGCAATGATTACATGTTTTGTTTATTTTATTTTTTATTTTTTGCAGGTCTGGGGTTGGAACCCAGGGGGCATTCGACCTCCAAGCTGACCTATTTTTTATTCTGTATTTTGAGACAGGGTCTCACTAAGTTGCGGAGGGCCTCACTAAGTAGCTGAGGCTGTCCCGGAACCACGATCCTCCAGTCTTAGCCTCCCAAATGCTAGGATTACAAGTGTGTGCTATCACGCCCGGCTATTTTATGCTTTTGTCTATTATAAAATCTGGGTTCATGACTAAAAATGTTTCTCTAACTGCCCCTTTGCCTGTATTTCATGTTTCCTTTTGCCTTTTCTAAATAGTATATAATTTTATTTTAAATATTTTGAACATAAGAGTTATTTTCACATAAAAGGAAAATATAACAAAAACATTTTCAGTAAATAGCTAGCTCATTCTTTCCTGAAAAGGAAAAAGAAATCTGTAGAAGCCATAAATAAAGAGTAAAATTATTTAAGTAAGTGGGAAAATGCTGTTTGTTTATGGTGATAGCTGATAGGAAGAGGCCTTGGAGCCAGGCTTCTAAGTTGTTTTGTGTGTGTGTGTGTGTGTGTGTGTGTGTGTGTGTGTGTGTGTGTGTGTGTGTGAGATAACTGGGTATTTAAGTCTGGGATATTTACTGGGGATTTAAGTCTGGGATATTTTACTTCTGAGCTATACCCCGGCCCTTTTTAAAATTTCTTGTTTTCAAATAGGATCATGCTAGGTGCTATGAGTCTTGATAAGTTGCTGAGGTGTCCTCAAGCCCGCGATCCTCCTGTCTCAGCGCCCCAAGTACTGAGATCAGGTGCGCGCCACCACACCAGGCTGCTGCTAACGTTTTCGCACCAGGAGTCGTGGCCTTGGGCCTGCACAGCTGGAAAGCTGGAACTGGGTCCTGTGCATCTAACCTGACCCCAAAAGTCTTTCCCACCTGTAGTGATAGAAGTTCCTCATTCTACTTGCCTGGCCACAAAGAAATAAACTCGCTGTGCACTTCGATGGGTGGCTGGGTGGGCAACTTTCTGCAAGCCTACTAAGTGTAGATTTGGCCAGACTTGGTCGGTTTTCTTTTGTGGTTGTGACAAGTTAGGGAGCTGCTTCCCCTCAAATCAGACCACATGAGGTGTCCTAGGGAGCCTGGCTCTGGGTTTCAGGAAATGTAATAAATTAGTAGCGTTAAAGTGCATACGGTTATTTATTATTATTATTATTTAAGCTGCATTATTATTGTTGTTGTTGTTGTTGTTATCCTGTTACAGAGGTCAGAAGTCTGAAATGAACTTCAGAGGGCCAAAATCAAGATGCTAGCAGAGCCGTGCTCCCTCCGCGGGTCCTAGGGGAGAATCATCTCCTCGTCTTCTCTAGAATATAGAGGCTGTCCTCTTGTTTCGGTCCATGCACTCTTCTTCTATTTCCAAACCCAGCAGCTTGACATCTTAAAATCTCTCTGTAACTCTGACCTCTGCTTTCTCCTTATCTTTCTGGGTCTGTGACTATGTTGTTTTCTTGGACATTGACTTCTAATATTTTTTTTTAATCTTTGAGCTACACCCCCAACCCTATTTTTTTATTCTTTATTTTGAAACAAGTTCTCACTAAGTTGAAGAGGACCTTACTAAGTAGCTGAGGCTGTCTGTGACCCAGGATCCTCCTCTCTCAGCCTCCCAAATGCTGGGATTACAAGCATGTGATACCATGCCCAGCTCTCTACCACCTTAAAAATATTTATTTATTTATTTACACCTGGGCATTGGACTTAGGGACCATTTTACCTCTGAACTACACCCCAGCCCTATATTTTATTTGGAAACAGGGCCTCCTAAGAGAGACAAAGTCGTGGAGGGCCTCACTGAGTAGCTGAGGCTGGCCATGAACCTGCGATCCTCCTATCACAGCCTCCCAAGTACTAAGATTGCAAGCATGGGCCACCATGCCTGGCCCCATTTTTATTTTATTTTTTATTTTAAGACAAGGTCTCACAGCTGGGCACCGTGGTGCACACCTGTAATGCCAGCATTTAGGAGGCTGAGACAGAAGGATTACAGGTTCGAAGCCAGCTTCAGAAATTTAGTGAGGCCCTCTGTAACTCAGTCATACCTGTTCCAAATTAAAAAAAAAAATAGGGCTTGGAGTATAGCTTAGAGGTTGAATGCCACTGGGCTCAATCCCAGTAACACACACACACACACACACACACACACACACACACACACACACGAAAAAAAGAAGGAAAGAAAGAAAAAAGAAGGAAGGAAAGAAAGAGGGAGAGCAAGCAAGCGAGAGAAAGAGAGAAAGACAGAGAGAGAGAGAGAGAGAGAGAGAGAGAGAGAGAGAGAGAGAGAGAGAGAGAATAGAGGTTCTTACTAAGTTACTGGTTGCTGAGAGCCTTGATGATAAGTTGCTGAGGCTGTCCTCGAACCTGAGGTCCTCCTTATTTCAGCCTCCCAAACATTAGGATTACAGGTATGTGCCACCATGCCTGGCTCTGCCTCCCTCTTATAAAAACCCTGGATACGCACCTGGATAATCCAGGATACTCTTCCCACGTCAAGATACTTAACTTGAAAGAAAAGTAAATAAATTTAAAAACATTTGTGAAGTCCTTTTCCAGATCTTTAGGCCACTTTTAAATTGAGATGTTTGTTGGGCGTGGTGGCGCACGCTTGTAATCCCAATACTTGGGAGGCTGAGACAGGAGGATCGCACAGGTTCGAAGCCAGCCTCAGCTACTTAGTGAGGCTCTCAGCAACTTAGTGAGACCCTGTTTCCAAATAAAATATAAAATAGGTCTGGGAGTGTAGCCCAGAGGTAGAAAGCCCCTGGGTTCCATTCCCAGTACCACAAAAATAAATAAATAAATAAATAAATAAATAAAAGTTGAGATTTTTTATGGTTGGATTTTAAGAGTTTCTTGTAGTTTTTCGATGAAAGCCTTTTTTTCTTAATCAGAGGTCTGTTTTGCAATATTTCCTCCTCATCTGTGGCTTATCGTTTCATCCTCTAAGCAGTCTTTGACGGAGTAGATGCATTAAATTTTGATAAAGTTTAGCTGGCCAATTTTTTTAGTTTATCATACTCTCCACTGTGTCTAAGTCCTCACCACCAAACCCAGGGCCGCACAGATTTTTCTCTCACGTTTTCTTGTACATGTTTTGTTGTTCTGCGTTATGGGTTTGAGTCTCTGGCCACTTCGGATTCATTTTTGTCAAAAGTAGAAAGTCTCTGTGCCTGGGACCCCTTTCGCGGTGTGTGGATCATTTCCACCCCTTTTGTTGGAGAGGCTGCCCCCGCTCCCCTGAATCCTCTTGCTCCCTCGTCAAAAGCAGCTCACGAGATTGCGCGCCTGCGTCTGGACCCTGCTGGCCTCTCGGTCTGTCTTGCCCACAGCGTGTGGTCTCAGCGGCTGTAGTTGACAGCTTTGAGGTCTGAGGTCTTGCTTCTCCGGTTTTGTTTTTTCACTGTCGTGTTGATATTCTGTTAGAATTCGTTGTTTAGAATTAGTTTGTCAGCATCCATAAAATAGACTGCTGGGATTTGGACTGGGATCAAGTGGGATCTATAAATCAATAGGGAAGAATTAACATCTCATACTATTGAGTTTTCCAATCCATGGTCTCAAATGAAATAACTATTTATTTAGGGCTTTTGAAACTTTTTTGGGGGGGATACTAGGGATTGAACCTATGGGCATTCTACCTCCCAGCTACACCCCCAGCCCTTTTATGCTTTGAAATAGAGCCTTGCTAAGTTGCCGAGTCTTGCCATGTTTCTGAGGCTGTCCTCAAGCCTGTGAACCTCCTGTCTCAGCCTCCCAAGTACTGGGATTACAGGCATGCACCACCACACCTGGCTAAAACTTCTTTCCCTGAAGTTTGGCAATTTTCTACACATAGGTCTGACGCATTGCTTATTATATTTATACCTGAGTATTTCATTTTGGAGAATTGCTATTGGAAATAGTGGTTGTGATTTAGTTTCAAATTCCAATTGTTCATTGCTCATGAGTAGAAAAGCAACTGACTTTTCTATATTAACCTTGTATCCCACACATAATTCCAGGAGTTTTTTTTTTATTCTTTGGGATTTTTTTTACATAGAAAAATCTTTTTTTTTAATTTTAATTTTTTTTTTGTGGTACTGGGGTTCCTGGAAGCCCTTCTACCTCCGGGCTACACTTCCAGACCCATTTTTATAATTTTTTATTTGGAAACAGGGTCTCCTAAGCCAGCGCGCGTGGCTGGCTTCGAACCTGCGCGATCCTCCTGTCTCTGCCTCCCAAGTGCGGGGATTACACGCGTGCGCCACCACGCCCGGCTTACATAGAAAAATCTTACCTGTGAACAAAGACAGTCCTGGTTCATCCTTCCCAATTATTTATTTATTTATTTATTTATTTATTTATTTATTTACTTATGTATGTATTTTAAAAATTGCACCATCCAGGGCCTCCAGCAGGATGTTGAATAGGAGTGATGGGGAGATGCTTGCCTTAAGGCCCACGTCAGCTGCAGGTGCACTGGCAACTGTTCTCTAACACATCAAGGAGATCCTCCTCTAATCCTGTGTGCTCGAGTTTTTACCAGAAGAGACTAGATTTTACCAAATGCTTTTTCTGCATCAATTGATATGACCACATGGCTTTCTATTTTAGCCTGTGGACATGGTGGATTTTGTTAACTGATTTTCAAATGTTGAACCAGCCTTGCATTCCTGCAGTAATGACCACTTGGTTCTAGTGTATGGAAGTCTTCTGACCTGCTATGAAATTAAATTTTCTGTTTCCTCAGAAAAATTTTTTGCCATACCGGAAATGAAACCCAGGGGCATTGGACCTCCAAGCTACATCCCCAGGCCTATTTTTTTTATTCTTTATTTTGAAACAGGGTCTCACTGAATTGCAAAGGGCCTCACTTGGTAGCTGAGGCTGGCCACGAACCTATGATCCTCTTGTCTCAGCCTCCCAAATGCTGAAATTACAAATGTGCGCCACCACACCCAGCTCCTCGGAGATTTTTGACCATGTGTGTCCCTTAAAACTGGACATTTTTGGCAGTTTCTGCCTGAAAAATACTCTTCTGAAGAGGGTGTTCAGTGTGGGCCTCTCTCTGACTTTGGCTTCCAAGCCCAGTGAATACGTACTGTGGTTACACGTGCTCAGCAGATGGCCTCTCTCTGCTTTCCCAGAGCAAAGGTCACACAGGCAGCTGTCCTTCAGCTTCCCTTCTTGCATTCTTACCGGTCTCCAGGAGTGCGGTGCCTGGCCCATGTGGGCAGCCTTGTACGGACCTGTTAGCTTTCCAGTTCGGGGCCACTGGGACTCTGTCTCAGTCCTTATAGGGCTTCTCTCTACTGCTTTATAGCCTCTGATTGCTACTTTCTAGAGAGCAGAAGAATATATATATATATATATATATATATATATATATATATATATTTTTTTTTTTTTTTTTTTTTTTTTTTTGGTGGTGGTGGTACTGGGGTTCCTGGAAGCCCTTCTACCTCTGGACTACACTCCCAGACCTATTTTTTTTTATGTTTTTGAAACAGGGTCTCTTACACCAGCGCGGCTGGCTTTGAACCTGCGCGATCCTACTGTCTCCGCCTCCCAAGCGCGGGGATTACAAGCGTGCCCACCACACCCGGCTAATAAATTGAAATTTTTTTTTTTTTTTGGTGGTACTGGGAATGGAACCCAGGGGCCTTCTACCTCCAGGCTATACTCCCAGACCTATTTTATTTGGAAACAGGGTCTCTTAAGCCAGCGCAGCTGGCTTCGAACCTGTGTGATCCTCCTGTCTCAGCCTCCCAAGCGCGGGGATTACAAGCGTGCGCCACCACGCCCGGCCTGAGAAGAATATATTTTTTGAAAGCAGCTCTCAGATGAGTGTGGTGGTGCATGCCCGTCATTCTAGTTTGGGGAGGGTGAGACAGGAGGATCTCAGGCTCGAGGTCAGCCTGAGCACCTTAACGAGACCGTTTCAAAACAACAACAATAAAAAAATGGGGTTAGAGGTGTAGCTCAAAGGTAGAATGCCCTTGGGTTAAATTCCTAGTAGCACACACACACACACACACACACACACACACACACACGGAAACATGTACACACACACACACACACAGCTCTATATTTGTATGTATGCATCCAATTTACCAAATTACTGGGAATAGAAGCCTGGAGGTGGTATTTTAAAAGATAATGATTGAGAAATTTTTAGGGAATTATAAGAGCTCTCTAATAAGAAGCATATCTAGTTTTAAATCAATTGAATTTAAAAAGTCAACACCTAATCAAATTGTGAATGTCAAACATGAAGAAAAAAATTAAAAACAGAAGTTAGTCACCACACACACACACACACACACACAGCTGAATGTGGTGGTACATGCCTATAGTTCAGTACTTGGGAGGGTGAAACAAGGATTGCAGGTTCACAGCCAGCTTCAGTTAATATTGAAGCTTTTGGGAACATAGTGAGACCTTGCTTTAAATAAATAATATAAATAAATATATTGGGCTGGGGGGTGGAGCTTGGAAGCAGAACATCCCTGAGTTGAATCACTAGCACAAAGATTTTTATTTGTTTTAGACAAGAATGACAGTTAAACAGATAGTGTTTTAGACAAGAATGACAGTTAAACAGATAGCATATTTCTCATTCCCAACATTAGATACTAGATAACAGTGGGAAAGTAACTGTCGACCTTGGTCTTCTGAACTGAGCTATCCCATAGCACTCCCGCCAGAGTGACACAGGTTTCAAAACCCCGACAGCACAAAGTGGTGGTCCTGATGTGAGGAGTTCCTGAGTTCTTGGCTGGTGGAGTATGCATTAGAGTACAAATTGGGGTGTGAACTGGAGTACAAACCGGGGTATGAATTGGAGTTCAAATTGGGGTATGAACTGGAGTATGAATTGGGGTGTGAACTGGAGCACAATTGGGGTGTGAATTGGAGCATGCATTGGAGTAAGAATTGGGGTATGACTTCTGAGCACAGTTCAGCACTCTAGCAAAGTACCTATGACTCAGTAATCCACCTCCCCGGGAAATGACTTTATAATACACTCATGACAGTATATGCCAAGGTGCGCACTGCACCACATGGCAGAAAATAGGAAGCAACCTGTAGTCATTAGCAAGAAGAATGGGTCACTGGATCAAACACTTCACAGCTTCTAAGATGAATGAACTTAATGTTATGTGTATAAATGGATGCAGCTTGGCTATTCAATTTGGAATTTTAAAATATTGCAGGAAAATGCTTATTTATGTTAATTTTAAAACATTATGTTGTAGGGATAAGGACATTTTCACCCAAAGCATGGCAACTTGGCACAAGGATTATTTTGAACTGAAGACAATTAAGAGATTGCCCTCGTCCATAGAGCCACCGTACGATATACATTTTTATTTGTTAAAGCATCTCCTCTCTCATATCATGAGGAGATGAACACCTCTCCATCACCAGGAATTTCAACCCTCAGCAATGACTCTAGACTTTTCTCAGCCCTGAGAGGAATCTGCATAATGCATTAAGAAAAAATCTTGCTCACGTGTGTGTGTGTGTGTGTGTGTGTGTGTGTGTGTGTGTGTGTGTGTTACTGGAGATTGAACCCAGGGACATTCTATCTCTGAATAACCTCAGCTCTATTTTATTTATTTTGAACAGGGTCTCACTAAGCTGATGAGAGTCTCACTACTTGCTGAGGCTGTCCTCGAACCTGCGATCCTCCTGTTTCAGCCTCCCAAATACTGGGATTACAGGCATATAATCCACACTCAGCTATAAATCTTAAAATAGATGCAAATAACCTATATATCACTTACGGAAACATATATATGAACAGTAGTGTAAAATCCCAGTAGTGTAAACACAGGGCGGGAAATTCACTAATTTAATAAGGAGAGCTATGTTTTCTAAAGAGGGATAGAAATAAATGGTATGAGAAATGATTATTGTATTTGTAGCATTTTGTTCCTAAAAACAAAAAAAGATCAAAGGAAATATGGAAAATAGCTTACTTTTGAAAAATCCCAATGACAGGCACCTGCTGTAATTTTCTTCTTTGTACGTGTTGGAAATAAGGCATAAAATTAAGATCAGTGAGAATGTTTGATGCATTTTCTTATAATTTCAGAACGGAGCTTTAAAAATGAAGCTCTTTAGTTGAGTTTATTAATTATGTAAGCATAATCCTCTATTTTTAGTTATTTTTAAGTTTTATTTACTTCTATAGTATTTTATCAAATTTTCTTTTAGGTAGGGGTAGTGGTGCATAGCTATCATCCCAGTGCTTGGGAGGCTGAGACAGGAGGATCACAGGTTCAACAGTACCCTCAGAAACTTAGTCAGACCCTGTTTCAAAATAAAAATGATAAAGGTCAGGGTGGAGCTCAGAGGTAGAAGGCTCTTGGGTTAATTCCCGGTACCGATTTTTTTCAACTTAAACATTTTCTTTTATATTAAAACAGCCTTTACTTTACATGCTCTGAGGTTACATCACTAGTTGTATAAAGGTCCATGACTTTTTAATATTTCTGGTACCATGTATATTTTATCAATTTAAGACATGCTTTATTTTAAACATGGTTTTTCTTTTTCTATTTCTATTTTTCCTATAGCTGACACTGCTTTTTGGTTAGCAGGTTATTTTTCATGACCTTTTCTTTTCTTTCTTTCTTTTATTTTTTGTGGTGCTAGGGATTTAACCCAGGGGCAGTCTACCTCTGAGCTACACCCCAGCCCGTTTTTTATTCTTTATTTTGAAACACGGTCTCACTAAGTTGCAGAGGACCTCATTAAGTAGCTGAGGCTGGCTGTGAACCTGCGATCCTCCTGTCTCAGCCTCCCAAGTACTGGGATTACAAGCGTGCGCCCCCACGCCCGGCTCTGTCTTTTTATTTTCAAGCTCTCCGTGTCATTTTGCTTTTTGTATATGAGCATCAGTGCTGTCAGGTTTCCTGTTTACCATTCAAACACATTTTAACTTTATATGTGAGTTACGCACTGTGATTTTATTTGTGAGTTTTGAAACCATTTTCAACCTCAGTGGCTTACAGCCTCCGTGAGTCTGAACGTCAGGCCTGGCTCTGCAGGGATCTTGCCCAGGGTCCTGCCGGGAACCGGTCGTGTAGGTGCAGTCAACCTGGTGGCGCAGCTGGACCCGCACCCTGCCTGGATGCTGGTGCAGGCTTTCAGCTGGGCCCCTCTCTCCCTGGGCTTCTCCTGCTCCGGAGGACTAGACTGGGCCAGCAGTATTCCAAGAGGGCGATAGGGAGGTGCAAAGCATTGTGGGTCCCAGCTTGGAAGACAGATGACATCAATTCTGTATCATTCTGGAAGCAGGCCCAGAGGTGGACAGTGGAGAAGAAAACTCCACCATTTCATAGGAAAAAATGGCAAAGTATCACTGTAAAAAGCTATGTGGCACACAACCTTTTAAAATTATTTCAGTATCATTGCAGATGACATACTATTAAATTTTGGATTGACCAAGAATATGCCTTGTTCTAATTTTTGTTGCTGTTTTAGTGGTTTAGAAATCATTCTTAGCTGGGTGTGGTGGTGCACACTTGTAATCCCAGCATTTGGGAGGCTGAGAATGGAGGATAGTGGTTCACAGACAGCCTCAGCTAATACTTAGTGAGGCCCTTTGCAAATCAGTGAGATCCTGTTTCAAAATAAAGAATTAAAAAAAAAATAGAGCTGGGGTGTAGCTTGGAGGTAGAATGCCCTTGAGTTCCAGCCCCAGTACTGCAAAACAATTATTTCTATATTGTAATATTATAATTGACAGTTTTAATTTTTATGATTCACATCACAATGTAAAATCACAGCGATAGTGACATACATGCCTAGAGCACTTGGTGGTTCTCCCCTGGCTTCCCACCACATACAGGTGTTGAGATTGGCTTGGCATTCTCACACATCTACATAATGTCACTGGAAGTGATTCCTTCATTAATCCTCCCCTTCTTCCCCTAAACTACCTCTCTGACTCCACTGGAGTCTCTCCTCTAACTCTCTCGTATCCTCCTTATTTCCTAGGTTCTGTAGATGAGAGGAAAACATATGATACTTCACTTTCAGTGGCTGGCTAATCTCACGTAGCACAATGTTCTCCAAGTCCATTTTCTTGGAAATGACATTATCTTGTTCTTCTTGATGGCTGAATAGAATTCCATTGTGTGTATATCCCATAATTTTATAATCTATCCACCTTGATGGATGCCTAAATTAGTCCCATAATTTGGCTACTGTGAATTGTGCTGTTATAAACATGGATATGCATGTATATCAGTCATATTCTGATTTCAGTGCCTTTGGAAAGATACCCCAGAGTAGTATAGCCAGATCACATTGGATCCATTATGGATCCATTCCCAATTTTCTGAGGAATTGCCACACTGATATCCACAGCAGGTGAACTAATTTGTAATCCTACCAACAGTGCGGAAGAGTGCCTATTTCCCCACTATTGCCAGCATTTATTGCTGTTTGACTTCTTAATGTTTGCCATTCTGAGTGGGGTTAGATGGAATCTCAGTGTAGTTTTGATTTTCATTCCCCAAATCGCTATTTGTTGAACATTTTTTTCATGTATTTATTGGCCAGCTGTATCTCTTTTTCTGTGAAGTTTTTATTTAGTTCAGTTGCCCATTTCTTGACTGGGTTATTTTCCAAAGTCCTAGTTACAGCACTGGTTACAAAGTTCATTAAGTATTTTCTCTAGTGCTGGCTTGGTAGTCATGATTTTTTTTTTTTAGTTTCTGCTTGTTGGAAGGTCTTTTTTCTCCATCAGTTTTGAATGGTATCTTTGTTGGATATAGCAGTCTTGGTTGGAAGTTTTTTTTCTTTCAGGGTCTGGCGTATGTTATACCAGCCTCTCCTGGTTTTTATGACTTAGGCTGAGAATTTTGGAGTCATTTTTATTGTTTTTCCCTTGAATGTCACCCTTTCTATTGTTCTTTATGATTTTAAGATTCTTTCCTTGGCCTTAATGTTAGTCATTTTGATTATTAGGTGGCATGGAGAAGTTATTTGATCTTGTCCTGTTGGTTCTGAATGTTGCCTACACATGTATGTCTAATTATTTTTCTATTTTTGGGAAATACTTTGATAGTATTTATCTGAAGAGGTTTCTAATACCCTTGGTTTGTGCTTCTAGACCTATTCATAAATTAGTTCTTTTCATATTATCCTGTATTTCTTGGATATTCTGGTCATGTTGTATTGTCCTCTTTACTGTTAACTATGTGGCCAGTTTTGAATAGTTGTCTTCCAAGAGTCAGTGAGACTCTATTTTTTATGTTGTCTAGTCTGCTAGAGGTGGTTTTTCTATTGAGGTTTTTAATTCATTTGTTGACTCCTTCATTTCACTCAAAGCCTCTTTTTGATTCTACTTAGGGCCTCAATTTATGTTCTCTATTTATGTTCTTTCATTTCCTGTAAACTGTCTGATTTTTATTTATTTATTTATTTTTATTTTTTTATTTTTTTATTAATTTATTTTTTAAATTGGTGCATTGTAGTCATATATCAATCACATTGGAGTACAAGACTTGAGAGGATATACAAGCACACATCATCCAATTAGCCCTCCTCCAGCCCCCATCCCATTCCTTCCCCCTCCCTCCATTCCACGCTTCTTTGGTGATTTACTTTGATACATTTGTTTATGTACCTCCTGCGTTTTAAAGAGGCTCCGTCCTCCAGTATTACATACCCTCTGATTGGTCACATTAGTTGCTTCACTATAGGGCCCTTTCTATATCTCAACCTCTTCCTGTTGCCCTTTTCCTCCTAGTTATTGCTGATCAAGAGAAGCGTCTGATTTATATTTTCTGCGATATTTCTCTGTGCATGCTGCGTTGCAAGTACCGATCCCACTCTTGATGGTCCCAGTAGTGGCCTGGCTACTCAGTGGACTGATCCAGACCTCGCTGGCTCAAGCAGCGGCCTTGCCTCATGGGAGGCCCCAGTTCTGGTCTCGCTGGCCCCTGCACCAGTCTAACCCCTAAGCTGGCTTTGGTCCCGGCCTTGGAGGCCGCAGGAGTGAACTTGCCTCACGCCAGGCTCCAATGCCGGCCTCGCTGGCCCCAGCACCGGCCTAACCCCTTGGCAGGCTCTTATCCTGGCCTCGGAGGCCCCAATACCAGCCTTGCCTCACGGCAGGCTCCGATGCCGGCCTCGCTGGCCCCAGCACTGGCCTAACCCCTCAGCAGGCTCTTATCCTGGCCTCGGAGGCCCCAGCACCAGCCATGCCTCATGGCAGGCTCCAATGCCGGCCTTGCTGGCCCCAGCACCGGCCTAACCCCTCAGCAGGCTCTTATCTTGACCTTGGAGGCCCCAGTACCAGCCTTGCCTCGTGGCAGGCTCTTATGCCGGCCTTGCTGGCCCCAGCACCGGCCTAACCCCTCAGCAGGCTCTTATCCTGGCCTCGGAGGCCCCAGTACCGGCCTTGCCTCACGGCAGGCTCCAATGCTGGCCTCGCTGGTCCCAACGCCGGCCTAACCCCTCAGCAGGCTCCGATCCCGGCCTTGGAGGCCCCAGCACTGGTCATGCCTCATGGAAGGCTCCGATGGCGGCCTCGCTGGCCCCAGCACCGGCCTAACCCCTCGGCAGGCTCTTATCCTGGCCTTGGAGGCCCCAGTACCGGCCTTGCCTCAAGGCAGGCTCCAATCCCGGCCTTGGAGGCCCCAGCACTGGCCTTGCCTCACGGCAGGCTCCGATGCTGGCCTTGCTGGCCCCAGCACCAGCCTAACCCTTCGGCAGGCTCTTATCCTGGCCTCGGAGGCCCCAGTACCGGCCTTGCCTCAAGGCAGGCTCTGATCCCGGCCTAGGAGGCCCCAGTACTGGCCTTGCTTCATGGCAGGCTCTGATGCCGGCCTCGCTGGCCCCAGCACCGGCCTAACTCTCGGCAGGCTCTTATCCCGGCCTCGGAGGCCCCAGTACCGGCCTTGCCTCATGGCAAGCTCCGATGCCGGCCTCACTGGCCCCAGCACCGGCCTAACCCCTCAGCTGGTTCCGGACCCGACCTCGGAGTCCCCAGCACAAGCCTTGCCTCATGGCAGGCTCCAATGCCGGCCTCGCTGGCCCCAGCATCGGTCTAACCCCTCGGCAGATTCCAATCCCGGCCACGGAGGCCTCAGTAGTGGCCTTGCCTCACAGCAAGCTCCGATGTCGGCCACTGGCCCCGGCGCCCGCCTAACCCCTCAGCAGGTTCTGATCACTGTCTCTGTGGTTATTATTTCAAAGGTTCCAGGTGTAATGTATCAGATCTCTGCCTCCCCTGAGTATTGACCACTGGCATTGCCACTGCCTCCACCGTTTCAAATCCTTCCCAGGCTCTTTTTCCACTCTGAATGTTGTCCAGTGTTCCTAAGCATGCGTGATGGTAGCATTCGACATTTGGTGTAATTTCTCCAAAAAAATAAGGTTGGTAGGATCCGGTTTCTGCTTCTCCCGAATACAAGTCTCTACCACCATCGCAGAGAACTCTTTCAACACCACATTTCTCCTTGGTCTCCGCTAAACTCTCTCCTTACAGGTGATGTCTGAGATTCTTAACAATATAGAGAAATAGCAGTCCTCTTTCACGGCGAATTTTTCCATAAGTTCCAGTGCATTTAGATAAGTTTTGTCTGCATCTCCAGTGTCCTGGCATCCATAACGGCTTTCTTACCTCCTCTCCGATATTTTTTTTATCTTTTTCTGTTCTGGGCCCGGTTTCTCCAGGGGTCTGGCGTGCTACTCGCAGTTCGGCTTGGGGCCCAGAGTCCCGCGACCCGGGCCCCATCTGGCGTGCCCCGCGCGCGACCCCCGCCCAGAACCCAGCGTCTTAGTGGGCCTGGTTTCTCCAGGGGTCTGGCGTGCTATGCGCAGTTCGGCCTGGGGCCCAGGTCGGGACCCTGGGCCCCGGCTGGCGTGCCCCGCGCGCGACCCCCACCCAGAACCCAGCGTCTTAGTGGGCCCGGTTTCTCCAGGGGTCTGGCGTTCTCCTGATTTTATTTATGAGGGCTTTGATCATACTAAAAATCAAAATTCTGAAATCTCCTTTTGTATTTCCTGCAGCTAGTATTGGTGATCTCTCTTGCTGTTGAGATGTGGGTATTCATGGCTTGCTCATTGGTCTTCATTTCAGGTTTGTATTTCAGTTGTCTTGTCACCACCTTCCTCTCTGTATGAGAATCCTATGTTTATTTGTTATCCCTTTACAATGAGGCCTATGCTGGGGGTATATCTTTGCCTGTATGAATCTGTCTCATAGAATCAAACTTTTGAGTTTGTTCCCCAGAGCCTCTTTAACAAGATATAGTTCTTAGTCAATGCAGGCAAACAGAAATCTCTCATTGGCTGCAGGTCACTGTATTCTCTGGCCCAAACTCTTTAGGCTCAGAGACTATGAAGTTCCATTCAGAGACTACGGTATTCTAGTAGGGTTTAATTACCCACAAACACCACTGCTGCTCTGATGATTGTGAATTTGTGAAACTCTATAGTGCTGACCTCAGGCCTCTGTGGCCACTGGACCTAAGCTCAGCAGGGCCAGCGCTTGCTATGCTCTGAGCTCGTGGCCTGGCTGGCTGAGCTTTGATAGTGCAGGGTCACCACCACTGATCTGCTGGTCATAATCACGTGGAGCTGTTAGTCACGGGCATGCATGTGTGGCAGCTCCACACTCTGCTGACAGATTGTTGAGTTTCCGGCCTGTAGCTGTGATCTCGTGAATCCCTTCTTGTCCCTGGCCTCTCTGCTTTCAGGGCCAAGGTCTAGAGGAGAGAGATTGTACTGCTATGAGCCTGGGGCTTGGGTGTCTCAATTGTTTACCCCCAAGGACACTGCTACTGCTCTGAGCAGCTGAGATCACATGAGATCTTGTTGGCTTCTGCTGCTTGTAACACCCAAACACCACAGAGCATGAGTTTACAGCCTTCTGATCCTGCAGGGTGGTTAGCTGAGTTCTTTCAGGCCACAGACATGACTGCTGGTGGTCCTGTGGTGAGTCTTAGAGATCCTGCAGGGGAACAGCAAACTGTGGACTGGGGGGTCCATCCTGCTCCAATGTCCCTAGGCACTGTCTGCTAACTCACGTTTCTGCTGTGTCTGATTGTGGCCCCTGCCCCCACCTTCACAGGGGTGATGTAACAACTCACATACCCTATGGGTGTGTTTGTTGTGGCACAAGTCCCTATAACCAAGCAGGGCAGGCTCCCACTGGAATGGCTTATTAACTCACAATCTTGGTGCGTACCACTCAGGTCTTTGCAGGCAGGGATGAATTCCGCTGTAGCCACAGGATTTTGCTGGGTGATTTGGCTGGTTGGTCTTGACGAGGCAGGATAAGCCACTGGGGTCCCTACAGGAAGGTCTTGGAAATTCTCAGCTCCAAGTTCAACTGCAGCTGCAGGATATTACTGGGAAGTCCTGTTGGGTGTCTGGGCGATCGAGTCTGGAGGTATTCAAGCGTGGAGAAAAGAGTAACAGCTGCTTTTGGTGTACTTTTTGCTGTCACTGGCTCGGCAGGATTCTGCTGCTTCTTTGCTGAATTGGTCTCAGAGAGATGCTGGTTCAGCAGCCTCCAGCCCCAGTGGGCTCACCGTGATGATGCCGCCCCGCTCTCCACCTACCAGGTGTGTAGAGCCTCTGTGCTGCAGCCAGTTCCACTGTGTCTCAACTGTCTTGCTTCTGTTGACTTCTGGCTCTTTTCCTTTGCTTTCCAAGAAGCAGACTTCTGGCTGGTTGAGTTCTGAGTCTCGGAGCAAATGAAATGCACTTTCTCCTTCTATTCTGCCGTCTTTAATCCTTATAAATTATATTTCATCCTATACGTTTGATCCAGACAGCTTCTGTGTGCTCTCTCTGTACCCTGTATTCACTGTACTACTCTATCTTATCTCTGCACTCCTCCCCTAAAGGCTGATCGGTACAGAACCCATTAGTGGGCTCCCTTGCTCTCTGATTTATGATTGGGTTTGGCAAGTGAGGAACCTTTCTTGGAAGTCAGAGAAAGGGAAGAGCTGAAGTTGGAGTATTGACTCCCCCTGCCCCTGCCTTCGTAATTGATAATCCACGCTCGTCATAGACGCCAGTTCTGATCGTAGGAGTTTGCCGCCGGTGATACGGGAGGGGACACATGACATCTCGGGAAGGCGCCAGAAGCTGACCCTGTGGTGTGGGATTCCCCATACCCCGCTCCTCATGATTTACACCATTTATCTTAGGTGCGACTTTTCTCATGCCAAATGCATACATTCTCTGCTCTAATCTACAATGTCATGATGCCAGAAAATGTCAGCCATGGTCAAACAAAATAATAGGACAAGGGAAGAGTTTAATGGCAAGGACAAGTCCCAGAGCAGTTCCCCAATTGATCACCTTTGGTAGCTCAGGTTTCCCGTCTACTTGCTCTGTGGGAGCACTCCCATCTAAGACAACATGACTTCTCACCTGGCGAGCTCTGGCTTCCCAACCAGGGACACTCAGACACACTCTGTCTGTTAATGTGGGATCCCACAGGGAAAAAATATCCAGTTTCAAAATTTGTGTTTAGCCAGTGCTTTTGCCTACACCCATTAGTTTTATAGCTATTCTCACTACTTTAGGAAGCTGTGCAGGACTGCCACACCTTAGACATTTTATTACAAAGGCAGGTGTTTTACTCAACTCAGAGAATACCCTGAGACCTGCATGTGTGGTCCTAGGAAACTCACCGTAGTTTAAAAATATTGAAGTAAAAGAATGCATTTAATACATCATAGTTAATCAATACAGTTCACTATAGAGTGTCAGTTATTTCAAAATTGAAACTATAGTTTCTATTGAATACATATCATTTTGCACTATTGTGAAGTAAAAAAAATCATAAATCTAATCATTGTAAGTTGGGAACCATCTGTATATAGATTATAAAAATTCTATAATACTCAAAGTATATATGTGGGAAACCCTCCATATTCTGATTTTAATCTTAGAACAATAAAAACTAAAACTTAGTCCCTCTAAAGGTAGTAACATTCCCCTCTCAACTAAGGAAGCAGTCCTTTTCAAACCCCAACTAGCTGCAGCTTAGATTATCTAGAAGTTTTCATTACTGTAGCAATCAGCACACCGAATTCCAAATCAGCTTTTAATAATCTGATAGAACTTTCAGGTCAGGTACATGGAGTAGAAATTAGAGCAGAGCTGGTACCTTAGCTAGTTAGATTTATTTTCAGTCCAAAATCTTTATCATATTACAAATGTGACCTTTGAAAAGGTTGTGGGACTCGCCATGCTTCGGTTTTGTGTATTAGATAAGCAAGATGCTCTTTCCTTTCCAATTTAACTTTGTTTACCAAATGTTAATCCACCTCTGAAGACTTTTCTCTTTTCTCTCTCTGTGTCAGTTAGCTTTTGCTGTGTAATCGCCCCTCCACTTACTGGATTCAAAGAGCAGTCATTTTTAGCTGGTGAGTCTGTGGTCAGCAGTTTGGATGGGGCTCGGCTGGCCTGTTCTGCAGGTCTGTGTTGGCCTCATGCCGGGCTCTGTGACCAGCTCCCAGGCATACAGTGGGAGCTACGTGTTGGCGGGGTTCTGCTGGGAAAGCTCATCTCTAAGTGGGGACCACATTACTGCACCTCGTCACTTATTTCCCAGCAGACTACCCCAAGCTTTCCCCACAGGATGTGGGAAAGATTCTGGAAGCAGCAAGAGAGCAGGTTTTAATGTAGAAATGGCTTTCAAATCTCTACTAGTGTCCCGTTTCTAATGTCCCATTGGCTAAAACAAATCACATGACTAATCAGAGCCTGGGGGGTGGGGAAATAGACTCCACCTTCTGTGGGAAAAGCTGCAAATAATTCATTTCATTTGCATGTGAATGGCTGGTCTTGATGGCACACACCCGTAATCCTGGGAGATCGCAAGTTCAAAGCTAGTCTCGCCACTTAAAGAGGCTCTTAGCAACTTGGAGAGACCCTATTTCTAGATAAAAACTAAAAGAGGGCTAGAGGTGTAGCTCGGAGGTAGAATGTCCCTAGATTCAACTCCCAGCACCACACACAAAAATTAATTAATTAATTAAAAGAAAAGCAAAAAAAAGTTGTGAACATAGGCAGGGAATTAATTTATAGATATTTTTACAATCTAGCATTACATTGGTTTGGAGTGTTTATTTACTATAATGTAACACTAAGCTCTCATTAACAATTTTGTCAAATTATGTTGATCTCTGGTTGAGTAAAAATACTGAATTATTGTCTAATGAGCCCCTCTGAAATCCAAGTGCCATGTGATTTTTTTTTTACAGTTGTGTCTTGTTAAAAGAAATGAACAATGCAACAGCTTCAAAATAATATACAAATTTTTTTAATATTATAAAAGTTTTATTTACTTAAAAACGATTCTCCTAACTATGTGTGGTGGAGCATGCCTGTCATCCCTGTACTTGAGAGGCTGAGACAGGAAGAGTGTAGGTTCAAGGCCAGCCTCAGCAGTTTAGCAAGACCTCAGCAATATAACAAGATTCTGTTTCAAAATAAAATAAATAAATGAATAAAGGAGGCTGGAGATGTAGCTTGGAGGCAGAATGCCCGTCAATTCAATTCCCCGTACCACTCCCCCTCAAAAGAGTGACTCTCCTTAGATAACACTTTATCCTGTTAGATTAAAATAATATTCAATTCATTAAATTTCACCCATATGCTACTATGAATACTTATGTGGGAGGGTGGGGAAGCGTGGTATGGGAAACTTGGAGTCTAGGCTGTTTTCCTTTCAGTTCTTTGTAATTTTAAGCAAATCGTGTAATTTTTTTTGAAGGCTTGTTTTCTCTGCTTTTACAACAAATGGTCTTGAGAAAAAACTTTAAATTATATTTAAGCAGTAAAATTATAGATTCTCTGTACAGGAACAAATCTGGGGCAAGAGAATAGCATATAGATAAGAATAGAAATATGGAATTTTAGCTAGAGTCTCAATTATTGGAAAAATTACTTACATAGCTGACTGTTTAGAAGCATAAGCTAGTCTGTTTTTCTTACATTACATACATGTTCAATTCTATTAAAACATAAGGAAATAGTAGCTCTGAAAGACTTTTTTTTTTTTTTCAGTACTGGAGATGGAACCCAGGGGTATTGTTCCTCCAGGATACACCCCTATTATTTAGTCTTTTTATTTTTGAAACAAGGTCTCACTGAGTTGCGAAAGGTCTCACTACTGGCTGTCTGTGAACCATGATCCCCCTGTCTCAGCCTCCCAAATGCTGGGATTACAAGCGTGTGCCACCACGCCCAGCTTCTGAAACCCTTTTAATAAAATATTTGTGTGTGTATGTTACTGGGGATCAAACCCAGGAGCATTCTGCCTCCAAGCTATGCCTTTATTTTTTATTTTGAAACAGGATCTCATTAAGTTGGGGAAGGCCTCATTAAGCTGCTGAACCTGGCCTCAAACCTTGCATCCTCCTTTCTCAGCCTCCCAAGTACTGGGATTACAGGTATGTGCCACCACACCCGGCACTAATAAAATATTTTTAAAGAGGCTTTTTTTAAAAAAGCAATTGTGAAAAGATGGTGCTTACGATTAACTCAAAATCAGAAAATAATTAGGAAGAGATGGACATCTTTAACTCTTAGTGTATTCAGTATTTCTTGCTTAGTTTTTCTTCTTTTGATTGTTTCTATCTTTTTTCCTGATCCGATGGTTCAGTGAATTTGATCAAGAGTTAACATTTCACGAGGGAATGAATGAACTCATGCCTAGTTTGACCTCAAAATTCCTAGTTGGTAGTAACGAGCTAACAGGTCCTTTAAGCTTTACTAGATATTCATGCTCTTTAAACCCCGTACTTATTTTTAGAGGTATTTTGACACAGTGACATTTAATTAGGGGTAAATGGACTATGGGAATATATTATACAGGAATTATACTGGTATTTCTTACTGACATGAGTGGCGGGACAAATTACAGAAATAACTAATTTCACTTATGCACATAAACAAGATACCAAACAGCACGGTGGGAAGTCATCGACAAAGAGGAAATAGGTGGGTGTCTGCTTGTAAATTGCGTTCTTGCAACCTATACAATATTCAATCTGAGTTTTTGTTTTTTTGGTATTAGGGATTGAACCCAGGGACCTTCTATCTCTGAACTACACCCCCTAGCCCTTTTTGGTGTGTTTTTTAAAACAATTCCTAGGTTTCTGAGGGTCTTATCATGCTGATGAGGCTGTCCTTGAACATTCCATCCTCCTGTCTCAGCCTCCCCAGTCCAGGGTTTACAGGTGTGAGCCATCATATCTCATTGGAAATAAGCCTTTGAGAAAAAGCAGGCAGAACATGAATAGCACAGGCCATTTTGAAATGTCTGTCTCACACTGGGTCTTCCTGGCCTCTCTGCTGCCCCTCGAACTGTGGGCCACACCCTCCTTCCTGAAGCTTTTCCGCCCTGAGCTTGTGAGCCGGCTCTTCCTTACCTCTGCTTTATCCTTTGAGCATTCCTCACCTGGCCTCGGTTGCTTACTGTTCTGACCTCTGAAATATGACCATGCTCTGGTTCCGTCTCCAGCCTTTTCTCCTCTTGCCCATCTTGACTGCTTCTGCAGCTGAACAGACCCCATCAGCTCCACTGGGGACTCTCAGGGCAGGCCTCCGGTCGCCAGCCGCCCCTGGGCACTGCGGACCCAGCCAATCGATCTGCAGTGGAACCTGCTAGCTTTTATCTCATAAGCTGGTACTGTGTGTGTGTGTGTGTGTGTGTGTGTGTGTGTGTGTGTGTGTGTGTGTGTGTTGGTCTCAGTTCATGAGAAAGCCCTGCATCAGTCTTTATATTTTAAGTTGTGATTTAAATCAAAATTTAGTCTTTTCTTTACCCCAGGTAGATCCCAAAGAGGTGGTAACGCTTACTTTCTTCCTTACGGGTTTTACTGGAGACAAGACTCAATATTCTCTGTTTATTTCCACCAAATAAGCAAAATGCCACTTAAAAATGATTTTAGCTGAGTATAGTAGCACATGTCTGTAATTCCAGTACTTGGGACTGTTAGGTTGAAAATAGAGTCAGGGAGTTTAGGAGGGAGGTAAAAACACCAACCGGGTCATCAGAGACCGCTGCTTTAGTCAGACCTGGCCCCTCCGGAGAGTCAGCCGGCCATTGGGCCACTCATCTGGAGAGTTGCGAATAGTCCTGATTGGCGGCTGAGTCACGTGGCAGATCAGAGGCACTGATGTTTTATAGGCATGCCTATTCTCTCCCGACATCTGTAGTATCGCGATGCTTGGAGTCTTGAGGCACCTGGAATTTCGCGATATCTCCGCTTCTGGCTTCCGGGGTTCTGCCTCCTGTTCCCGCTGACCTCACATGGGGGAGGGACCTGACTTATCAGGGAGGATAAGACAGAATCGTAGGTTTGAGGCCAGCCCTAGCAATTTGGTGAGATCTCAGCACCTAGTGAGTCCTCATTTCAAAACAAAACAAAACAAAACAATTTAAAAAGAGTTGAGAGTATAGCACAGAGATAGAATACCTCTGGATACAGTCCCCAGTACTACAAAATAAATAAAAAAATTTAAAAAGCATTTCATATGGAGACAGGGTATATCTTCTGAAAAAATATAATGAGAAGTTTAATAATTTATTAGCCAGATATTTATCCAAAGTGTACCCCGTGCCGGGAGCTGGGAATACCACAAAGGGCCACTGAAGTTTCCTTGACCTCTAAGTCTTGGGGGAAGAGGTATATGAAGGGGCAGAAGTAGACCGTAGCAAATGATCACACAAATACGTGTGAAATTCCAACTGTGCCAAGTGCTACAAAGAAGGTAAAGAAACAACAGTGCGGTTAATCGGCAGGAAGCTTGTGAAAGGATTCCCCCCCCCAGGCATCTTATCTTGAGCCTGTATCTAAAAGATAATGTAACAGATCGCAAAAAGTATCGCCATCCCTTCTGAGCCTGGTTGAGATCCGCCAGGCCTAGACAGAGCAGCTGAAACACCTGGCTGGCCCATAGGTCATGAACTGTCACCGGTGTCTACTGTTCTAAGAGACGGGTTTTGCTGTTTGTTTTTGATATTAGGAATTGAACCCAGGGGCATTCGACTTCTGAGATGCAACCCAAAAGCTTTATATTTATATATTTTTGGAAACAAGGTCTTGCTAGATTGGTGAGCTGTCCTCCAACTTGTGATCCTCCCATCTCAGCCTCCCAAGTATTGAAATTGCAAGTGTGTGCCTCCAAGCCAGGCACGACTGCATTTTTTTTTTTTTTTTTTTTTTTTTTTTTTTTGGCCGTACTGGGGATGGAACTCAGGGGCATTCTACCTCTGAGCTACACCCCCAGCCCTATTTTTTATTCTTTTTATTTTGAAACAGGGTCTCACTGAATTGCAAAGGGCCTAAGAGGCTGAGGCTGTCCGCGAACCATGATCCTCCGTCTCAGCCTCCTGAATGCTGGGATTACAACCGTGAGCCACCACACCCAGTTGCAAGACAGCATTTTGAAGTGTCAATTAGTTATACCATATTCAGATGAGAAGGGATTAACCAGGATTGTGCAAATCACTGGGTGAGAAGGGAACATGGCAGGTTCCTGGGACTGAAAGTGGACCCGTGTGGACTGATCATAGAAGCTTGGGAACACGATGTGAGGGGGTCTTGGTAAGTAGGGCAGGCCACGCAGAGCCTGCTGGAACATGGGCGAGCCTTTAAGCAATGGGAGACTTCACAGGGTCTCAGTCATGAAAGATGCAGAGTTAAATTTACACTTTCAAGTTTGGTTGAAGTTTGAAGTACAGGTTCGGTGGGGCCAAAAGAGGAAGAGGAAGGGTTTTGGAGGCCAGTGGGGTAAGAACCACAAATCGTGTTATTAGGAGATTCATATGGCAGGATCCCAACCTTGCACAACTCCAGAAGGCGCCTCTGTCCCCTGCGGCTGCTGAGGAGAACGGCTGCCCCTGTGCTCACTGTCCGGCAGACCTTGGGTCCTGGGAGTGGGGAGAGTCGGATGGATTCAAGAGAGGGTCAGGAAGCAAGATCGCAGGTGTTGGTGAGGATAGAGGACTGTGAATCACATCTGTCAAGGGTGACTGCTGGCTTCCTTTCTTGGTGGATGGTACTAATTGAGCTGGAGAACCATGGAAAAATGACCAAGTTGGGAGAATGGTCATTGCGTTTGGATTCAGACATGCTGACTTTGAGGCTCCCCAGAATATACTCACATAGGCAGTTGGGAAGCTGGGGCTGGAGCTTGGAGGCGCTGGTTGGAAACATACATTTTTGAGTTATCTGTGTATATGGGGTCAAAGAGCCTGAATGCGTTTTCTTCATGGGAGACTCTCACAGGTCTTAGGTCACTGGCTCAGAGTTCCCAGGGTCTTCCGAGGTGGTGACTGAGCCTTTGGGACGTTGGTTCCAGCAATTCTTCCCAAATGCGAGGCTCAGACATCCTCTTTCAGGTCAATGGTAGGCCGCTTTCTCCTCCACAAATTATTTAATCTTGAAGTAACAATGAAAACAGGTGTTTTTTTTTTTTTTTTTACACTTTCTGACAAAATGCCATTCATCTAAGTGGGATTCTGGGGTGCACACAAATCAATTTTATACTTTGGTTACAACAATATATAGAAAAATTCAATATAAATGGGAATAAAAATATGTCATGCTAAAAATTAAGAAATTATCTCTTCTTCAGCTTATATCTCCAGTCCAATGTGTAATAGGCTCCAGCCGTTGTACCTGTCTTTAAACACATCCCATTCCTTCATTTTATCTTTCTTGGTTTCTCTCTAACGTCCCTTCAGTTACTTCTTTGCCTCCATTGCCTCCATTTGCATTTTCCCGCAGTACATTCTTTAGGCAGCCGAGAGAGTGCGCTTCTAAATGCCAGTCTGACCATATCCCTGGCGGGTTCCACTCTGGATAAAGGGGGACTCCGGAGTGCGGCTTCTGAATCCTTTCTGGCCTACAGCTATGGGCTTTGCCAGCCTTGTATCTTACCACTGGGTGTGTCCGAAGAAAATATGGCATTTGTATTAATCAGCCTTTTATCTTTGTGACCAAAATACACAGCAAGAAACAGCTTAGAGGAGGAAAGGTTTCTATGCCTTATGGTTTCAGAGGGTCCATGATCAGCCAGCTCTAAAGAGGAAACAGCATGACTCAGGGAAGCTCCGGACAGCCAGGACACACACACACACACACACACACACACACACACACACACACACGCACACACAGAGAGGACGAGAGAAGGAAGAAGGAGGAGGAGGACAAAGGAGGAAGGAGTGAGGGGAAGGGACCAGGGAGAGACGGAGTCCCTGGTCGTGCCCTCCGTGGCCTTACTCCTCCAGCCGCGCCCTTCCACGTCTATTCAGGTTGTCAACCCATCAGCGGATGAATCAGTCGACCAGGTTGGAGCCCACGTGATTCAATTCTCTTACCTCTCTATCGCCTAAGGTTCAGGGGGACATTTCAGATCCAACCATAATGGTGTTTTATATCTTTCCCTGCCGACCCTACTTCTCAGAGCCTTAGGGAACTGCTTTCAGCTCCTTGAGCTCACCATGATGCTTCTAAGCAGACTGTTAGGCAGAAAAGCCTACAAAGTAGCCGGCGCTTCCTCTGAGGACCAGCCAAATCACCGCAGCAAGTCACTAGGCCGGCGGGAGGCCACCGCGAAACAGATCAGGTGCAGTAGCAGCCAGGGTCGCTCAGGCTGATAGGAGCGCAGGGGTCAGCGGAGTTGTTGGTAGCTGGATGTAAACGCTAGCTCTAGGTCACATTTGCCTTGTGCTTTTAAAACCGGCATACACATTTGCTTATTGCTGTGTGTAACAGCTCATCTGATTAAACAGTAAACTTACACTGTTTCATAGTGCTATAATTACGCTCTAAAATATTTGAACTCCTACTTTAGTACTCTGTCCTTGTTATGACTATTAGTTTTATTCCATTATTTTTATAGAGCAGGGAAAATATTTTGTATGAACACCATTATATATTTTCCTTGAAAAATTTCTTTTCCTATAAGAGGAAGGATTTGTTTTTTTTTTCACTTCAAAACTTTTCATGATTATTTTCTCATTATTCATCTGTTCTGTTCCAAATGGTTTTAAAATAATCTTTTCACTCTGATGGCAAACAACAAAATAATGTTTTAGATTCATAAGACAAAAATGTCTTTCGTTTCACCTCAAAGGTCTTTAGGAAGAATTTCTATAATATTTAGCACATAATAAAAATTTGGAAACAGTAAATCCAAACCTGGAAGGCAATTACCATGAAATTGTTGGATTCATAGTACACCTGTGTGAAGAAGTGCTTGATACATTTACCAGTGTTTTAATAATCTCCAGAAGCTTCTCCATCACACCTAATAAAACATAATTGCATAGTGTCCAATATAATTTTATCAAACTATAGGTATTTTGTAGTTTGATATATTCCACATATATTTACCTTATTCCACATATTTATTTTATAAGCTTAACATTTCTTTGTAGATGGATGAATATCGTTGTGTGTAAAATTAACAACATGGAAAGCATTTTCAGATTTTAAAATACCCTCATGAATCCTTGTCATTACTTGATCCAAGGTATATGCTTAACGAAGTTCATTTAAAATTCTCGGCTCATCTTTCTTGTACTTAAATCTTAAAATACTCCCTCACGTTGGCGTTGGTTCATTAGGCAAGCCATCTGCTGTCATTCAAGCCGAGTCCAATTTGCTGCCCAAGAGTTAAAGCCCTGTAAGCCGGTCGTATTGCGATGCACCTGATGCCTGCGCTTTATTGGCTGTGGCTGGAAATATTTTCTGGGTGTGTGTTACACACATCCACAGCTGTTCTTCCATTCCTCCACAGGGTCTCATGTATATCTTCAAGTACACTTGGAAACATTGGATTCATTAATGATGCCTGCAGCATTTCTGTCTTTATTATTCAAACTATTTTGTTTCAAAACTTAAATTCCTACATGTCAGTATGTGTATACAGTCCTTGACTTATGGTAGCAACTTTACAATACTGGAAGCAATGCACAGTAAAGAGAAATTGTATTGTGAAGCTTTATTTTGAACTTAATTTGTGTGTGCGTGCATGCGTGCGTGCGTGCGTGTGTGTGTGTGTGTATGTGTGTGTGTGTGTTACTGGGGATGAAATTCAAGGGCATTCTCTCTCTGAGTTACACCTCTAGCCCTATTTTATTTTTATTTTGACATGGGTCTCACTCAGTTGCAAAAGGCCTCTCTACATTGCTGAGGCTGGCTGTGAATGTGTGTTCCTCCTGTCTCAGCCTCCCGAGTGCTGGGATCACTGGTGTGCACCGCCATGCCTGGCTTCCTTGACTCATGATAGTATATCCTGTGATTTCTTGACTTTACAGTGTTGTGAACATGACACACATTCAGTAGGAATTATATTGTGAATCTTTGTGTGTGTGTGTGTGTGTGTGTGGTACTGGAGACTGAATCCAGGGTACTTCTACCTCTGAGCTACACCTGCAACCCTGTTTATTTTTATTTTGAAACAGGGTCTCACTAAATTTCTGAGGGAATCACTAAGTTTTTGAAGCTGTCCTTGAACCTGTGATCCTCCTGTCTCTGCCTCCTAAGCATTGGGATTGCAGCATGTGCTACCACATCTGGCTTTTTGTGAATCTTAGCTTTGGAGCTTTGGAGCTAGTGATGTGTATATAATATTCTCCCAGATGAAAGCAACGGCAGCCACGGTTCTCAGTCAGCTACACGATCACACGCAGAAAACACCAACACTCTACGGCATACCGTGTTGTCAGTCTTTTGGAATACAGTTTTTAAAAATTACAGAATAAAGCCAACACTATGACTTTGCCTGACTGTAAGGCTCACACAAGTGTTCTGAGTATGCTGTGGAGGGCTAGGCTGAGCTGGAACTGTGTGGTAGGTTAGATATCTTACATGGACTTTTATTTTCAGTTTATGATGGGCTGATACTCCATCATAAGTTGAGAAACATCTGCATTTTTTCTTTTTACTTTCTTAATTATTTTCAAATCTTCACCCTATTACTTTGATTCACAGTGCTATGGTTTGAATGTGTCCCCCTCAAATTTGAGTGTTGAAGCTTAATGGGCCATGCCCTGGTGTTAAGAGGTACAGTCTTAGCTGGGCATCATGGTGCATGCCTGTAAACCCAGTACTTGGGAGGCTGAGACAGGAGCACTGCGGTTTGAGACTAGCCTTAGAGATTTAGGGGGGCTCTCAGTACCTTATTGAGATCCTGTTTCAAAAAATAAAAAAATAAAATAAGGCTGGGATTATAGCTCTGAGGTAGAATTCCCCTGGGTTCAGTTCCCAGTAAGAGAGAGAAAGAGAAAGAGAGAGAGGGAGAGAGAGAGAGAGAGAGAGAGAGAGAGAGAGAGAGAGAGAGAGAGTCTTTAGGAGGCTCCTGAAGGTTATGAAGGCCAGTCCTTGTGAATGGATCTAGGCCTGCTGCCACATGAAGACACAGCGTTTCCCACACCTGCTGTCCTTTGGACTTGCTATGTCCCCAAGGGCCCATGTGTTGTAGGCTTGGTCCCCAGCTTAGTGCTGTTGTGAGGTGGTGGATACTCTAAGAGGCAGGGCCTACTGGGAGGTCTTGGGGTCATTGGGGATGTGCCCTCAAAAGGTACTTCAGCCCCTTCCTCTTTCTATTTTGCTTCCTGGTTATTATGGTTTGCATCTGGAATGTCCCCCCAAACCTCATATGTTAGGAAATAAATGTTCAGAGGTTTAAAAAATTGAATTATAAAGACTCTAATCTCATCAGTGGATTAATCCATTGACAGGTTAATAATGTGGAAGCAGGTTACTGGGGGCGTGTCCTTGTGGTCTCTATCTGGCCCTGGTTCACCGGCCCACCCATTTTTGGATTCTCAAGAGTGAAGCAGCCTTGTTCTATCTGATTCCCTCCATGGTGATGTTTCTGCCTTGTAGCCAGATAGCCATGGAATGAATAGCTGAAACCAGGAGCCAGAATAAACTTTTCCTCCTCTATATTGATTTCTCAGGCATTTTGGTCATTTTGACTATGAGGTGAGTGATTTTCTTTGCTACAGGATCCTGCCATGGTGGACTGCCTCATCACAGGCTCAAAGGCAATGGGGAGAACCAATCCTGGACTGGGATACAATGTAAACCCTTTATCCTTAGAAGCTGATTTGCCTCAGATGATGCTGATGGACAGCTGAATAACAGAGGACAACTTTGGAAGCAGAGAGTAGTCCTCACCAGAAAACCAAACCTGCCATCTTAAACTTCTCAGCCTTTGGAAGCGTGAACATTTTTTTCTCTTCTTTGTAAGTTTGTCGATCTCAGGTATCTTATTAGAGTAGCACAAAATGGACCAGGACATACAGTAAAGCTCATTTCTGAGCTTCAGGTAGTCTAATTTCCAAATGTACTCATTTCATTTCATCACTAACTAATCTTCAGGCTAATATAACAATTATTGCAAGTAAGATTCATTGCATTTATGGTCTGAAGAATGCAAGCTTTTATTATTACAGATGACATGATACTATACTTACATGATCCAACAAAGTCAACCAAAGGACTTACAGAACTGATCAACAAATTCAGCATGATGTCTGAATATAAAATCAATGTTCAAAATCAGAAGCTTTGCTGGGCGTTGTGGTGCACATGTCCGAGGCGGAAACAGGAGGATCGCGCAGGTTCGAAGCCAGCTGTGCTGGCTTAAGAGACTCTGTTTCCAAATAAAACTATAAAAATAGGTCTGGGAGTGTAGCCTGGAGGTAGAAAGTGCCACCAAAAAAAAAAAAATCAGAAGCTTTTCTCTATACCAACCATAAATCCACTGAGAAAGAAATCCAGAAAACACTTCCACTCAGTCTATCCCACAAAAAAATAAGATACTTAGGAATAAACTTAATCAAGGAGGTAAAAGACCTCTACAAAGAAAATTATAAAACATTGAAAAAAGAAATCAAAGACCTTAGAAGATGGAAAGATCTTCCATGTTCATGAATAGGCAGAATAAATTTCATCAAATGGCCATTCTTCCAAAAGTGATCTACAGAGTCAATGCAATGCTCATTAAATTACCAAGGTCATTCCTTACAGACACAGAAATATAAGTCCTTAAATTCATTTGGAACAACAAGAAAAAAAAACCCAGGATAGTCAAAGTAGTTCTTGGTAACAAAAACCATGCAGGGGGAATCACAATACCTGACTTTATTAATTTTAATTTTAATTTTTAATTTTTTGGTGGTACTGGGGTAGAACCCAGAGGCTTTCTACCTCTGGGCTATACTCCCAGACCTATTTTTTATACTTTATTTGGAAATAGGGTCTCACTAAGTTGCTGACAGCCTCACTAAGTAGCTGAGGCTGGCTTCAAACCTGTGCAATCCTCCTGTCTCAGCCTCCCAAGCGCGGGAATTACAAGCATGCGCCACCACGCCCGGCAATACCTGACTTTAAAATATACTACAAATCCAGGGTGCTGGCACAAAAACAGATACATAGACCAATGGGCCAGGAGAGAAGACTCAGAAACAAATTAGCACACTTACAGCCAATTGATTTTTAACAAAGAGGCCCAAAACAGACACTGGAAAAAAGATAGCCTGTTCAACAAATGGTGTTGGCAAAACTGGTTAACTATATGCAAAAAAAAGGAAATAAACCGTACTTTCTTACCCAGCACAAGAGTCAATTCAAGATGGATCAAAGTCTTGGAAATTAGACCAGAAACCTTGAGGCTCCTTGAAGAGGACATAGGTCCAACACTGCAACATATAGGCACAGGTAAAAACTTTCTCAACAAGACCCCAAAGGCACAAAAAACTAAAAGGCAGATCAGTATGTTGGATTGATGTCTGAAGAGCGTCTGTACAGCAAAGGAAACCGTCAAGAACCTCAACCGAGAGCCAACAGAATGGGAGAAGATTTTTGCCACCTACTCCTCCAATAGAGGACTAATATCTTGCATATACAGAGAACTCAAGGAACTCAGCACTAAGAAAATAAATAACCTAATCAACAAATGGGCAAGGGAACTAAATAGAAAACTCATGAAAGAAGAAATTCAAATGGCCAATAAATGCATGAAAAAATGCTCAACATCATTAGCAGAGAGATGCAAATCAAAACTACCCTGAGATTTCACCTAACTTCAACTAGAATGACAATCATTCAAAACACAAACAACAACAAATGCTGGTGGGGATGAGGAGAAGTGAGGTGTTATTGCAAATTAGTGCAACCACTTTGGAAAACAGTATGGAAGATCCTCAGAAAAATGGGAACAAACTTACCATATGACCCAGCAATAGCACTTCGGGGTATCTACCCAAAGAAAGGAAACCAAACTACCAAACTAATGCATGCATACCTATGTTCACAGCTGCACAATTCACAATTGCCAAATTATGAAAACAGCCAAGATGTCCATCAACAGATGAATGGATTACAAAACTATTGGATATGTACATAATAGAAATTTACTCAGCCATAAAAAAAACACAATTACATCATTTTCAGGGAAATGGATGGAACTGGAGGACATTATGCTAAGTGAGATTAGTCAGTCACAAAATATAAGAAATCAGATGTTCTTCCTAATATGCGAAACCTAGGGAGAAAATGGTTCATAGGAGGAACTCTAGATGAAGAAGGAGATAATTATAGATGAGCAAATAAGGTGACTTAACTGAGGGGATGGGAGGGGAAGAGGGAAATTCTCTAATGTTCATGATGTGCATTAATAAACATAGAAAGCCAATCACAGGCCAAACATGGGAAGGAGGGGGAATGGGGCGGGAATTGGAGAAGGACCATGTCTGCCTCCACCATCTTGTACTTTATTAAGATGTATGACTACAATGCACCAATAAAATGTTAACAAAAGTTAAAAAAAAAATAAATTGGGCTGGGGGTATAGAGGTAGAGTGACGCTGGGTTCAATTCCCAGTACCACAAAAGAAAAAAAGAAAAAGGAAAATGATGAGAATGATTTGTTTTAAAAGAATGTCCAAGCCAGGTGCCGCGGTGCACAGGAGGCTGAGACAGGAGGATTGAGGTTCCCAACAGCCTCAGCTACTCAGGCAGGCCCTTTGCAACTCAGTGAGACTCTGTTTCAAAATAAAGAATAAAAAATAGGGCTGAGACTATCTCTGAGGTAGAGTGCCCCTGGGTTCCATTCCCAGTTCCGAAAAAAAAAAAAAGTATCTCCAAAAATTAAAGTTACCAGAAAAAATAAGGCTAACTGAAAAAGTGAAAGTCCTGGGAAGAAAATGGAGCGGAGTCCCACGTGCACACAGGTGAGCCCACAGGGCCGCTATGAGGTTGACAGGGTCCGCTGGACAGAGCCTATGCAGGGGAGTATTGTAGTGGGCATCTCGATTCCAACCATGCCCAGGGCTTTCCCTAGCTTTTGTTTTCTATCTTTTTTTGGAGGGGGATATGGAACCTCGGGGCATTTTACCTCTGAACTACACTCCCAGCTCATTTTTATTTTTTTTTTTTAGTCTATTTATTTATTGTGGTACTGGAGATGGAACTCAGGGCCATTCTACCTTTGAGCTACACCCCCAGCCCTATATTTTTATTCTGTATTTTGAAACAGGGTCTCACTGAGTTGCAAAAGGCCTCACTGATTTGCTGAGGCTGGCCGCGAACCGCCGACCTCTGGCCTCTGCCTCCTGAATGCTGGGATTGCAGGTGTGGCCACCAGCTGGGCTTTGTTGTCTCTCTTGATGGAAGTGCTGTGTGCATGGATGTCTCTATCCGAACCTCATCATGTTGTACAACACAATGCATCAATAAAAGTGCACTAAAAATAGAAACTGGAAAAGAAGAAAAAACTGAGGGATACAAGTATCCCAGGAAATACAGAGACTTGCTTCATTTTTCACACAAAGTTGATTCCTTATTTATTTATTTATTCATTCATTCTTTTATTTATTTATTTATTTGGCATTGGGGATTAAACCCAGAGACGTTCTACCTCCGAGCTACACCCCCATCCATATTTTATTTTTATTTTGAAACAGGGTCTTGCTAAATTGCAGAGGGCTTCGCTAAGCTGCTGAGGCTGGCTGCAAACTTGCGATTCACCCGTCTCAGCCTCCCAAGCACTGCGCCGCCACATCTGGCTGATTATTTATTTATGTATTTATTTGGTACTGGGCATTGACCCTAGGGGTATTCTACCTCTCAGCTACATCCCCATCCCTATTTTATTTTATTTTGAAACAGAGTTTTGCTTAGTTATCATGTGCTGGCCTCAAACCTGCCGTCCTGTCTCAGGCTCAAGCCCACTGGGATTATACACAGGTGTGCGCCATCGTGCCTGGCTCCCTATGCACTTTTTTTTTTTTTGGTGGTACTGGGGTTCCTGGAAACTCTTCTACCTCCGGGCTACACTCCCAGACCTATTTTATATTTTTTATTTGGAAACAGGGTCTCTTAAGCCAGAGAGGCTGGCTTCGAACCTGCGCGGTCCTCCTGTCTCCGCCTCCCAAGCGCGGGGATGATAAGCGTGCGCCACCACTTACAAAAAGTCCCTATGCACGTTTTGAAAGTTCTTTTTGCTTCTGGCACTTTTTTTTTTCTTTTTTCCAATTTGAAAAAATTAATTAGCTCATGCCTGCTTAGTATGTCTCTTCTTTTTGTGTGTGTGTACAGTCTTGTGTGTGTGTGTGTGTGTGTGTGTGTGTGTTTTACATCTTTTTTTAAAGAAGGAAATAAAAGCAATAGTTCAAAATAAAGTTAAATCTCATAGAGAGTGGCTGGATATTTAAAGTGATGTATGAAATCAGGTTTAATTCATTATTTATTCATTCAACAAGCTTTGTAACACTTTTTTTTTTGGGTATCAGCGATATGAGAAATGCCATCTGGTGGGGAAATCATGGGCAGAAACAAAACATAAAGCTTTTCTGCAAGAGAATCGGGCTGATAGAGGCGGCTTGAGCAGACCAAACTGCTGGGAACAGCTTTGGGGGCTCAGGGCCGGGGTTACAGGACAGGGGAGCAGTTACAGGGCATTTCTAATTATAAAAGCTCCCCTTTTAGCATGTCAATAAGGGCCTAAGCATTCTGTCAGAATATGTTTCAAAGGCAATCCTTGTTTGGTAATGTAAACATTCTAGCGATGCCAAGAAAAATTCCCCAGAAGGAGTTACAAGGCAGAATTTGTTGCTCACCTATGTTGGATTTTAGGACGAAGCTAGAATAATTTATTCAGGATGGCCAGAGAGCTAAACTGAGCAGAATAAAATCGCATGAAAGCCCCAAAGAACGTGAAGGCCTTTCAGTCAAGCGTGAAAGGATAATTCTTTATAAATCACTGTGTTATGAAAATTGGTTTAGAACAAAAGGAACACCAGTCTCACATGAGTTGCCAAATTTATTCCAGGTGGATTAAGGAGCTAAATGTACAAATAAAATAGCACAGAAGAACGTGGGAGCCCTTTTCAAGCATGACACAAAGGGGAAAGTTTCAAAAGGTCACATTTGAGTAATAAAAATAATTTTTTTCTTTGTGGTACTAGGAATTGAATCTAGGGGCATTCTACCTCCGAGCTACGCCCCCAGCCCTTTTAATTTTTTTGTTTTGAAACAAGGTCTCACTAAATTGCTGAGGCTGGTCTAGAACCTGCAATCCTCCTGTCTCAGCCTCCCAAGTACTGGGGTTACGTGTGTGCACCTCCATGCTAGAGGGAAATAAAAATTTAATGTACATCAACATATACCATGAACGAAATTTGAGGAATTAAAATACAGGAGGGCTTGGGATATGGCTTAGAGGTGAAGCCCTTGATGAACACATGCAGGGCCTTGTGTTTGACCCTTAGCACCCCAAAATAAAACAAAACAAAAAATAAACAAACCCCAATAATAAAGAAGAAAAATTTTCAACTTATGTTTAAGTGATTTTTACAAATTAATAAGGTTGATAGGCAAACAAAAACCATATAGAAACATTAAAATGCAGTATGAAAACTTGTAAACACTATAAAGATATACAACAAATCATTAAGGCTGAATCATGTAGTAAGATTATAGAAATCTTTGTTTCCATTAGCTTATGTTAATAAGAAAAGTAAATAATAATAGTGAAGACACATAGAAATAATTAGGTACTTTCAGTAAGTGCCCAACTGAAAAATTATCTGAAGGGAAATTTAGCAGTGTTTACTAGAAGTCTTATTATTTCGTATGCTCTGAATTGTGTGTAATTAATTCTTCTTTTAATACTGGAGAATGAGCCCAGGGACATTCTCTCTCTGAGCTACGCACCCAGACTTTTTATTTTGAAACAGGGTTTCGCAAAGTTGCTGAGGCTGACCTCCAACCTGTGAGCCTCCTATCTCAGACTCCCAAGTACTGGGGTTGCAGGCTTGAACCACCACATCTGGCTCTAGCAATTTATTCTCGAGAAATACTCAGGAATGAGTAGCTACGTACAGCTACAAGTATGTTCTTAACTTTGTTGTTCAAAACAGAAAAATACAGATGAAACCTCGCTTGGTAAAGGTTAAATAAGTAGTGGGCACGGCCTCCAGAGGGTAATAAAAGCCACCAAGCGTTCTTATGATGACATGGACCTTGAAACAAAGTCAAATGATATTTTTTATAAACTCTATAGCCGATATATGTGTCTCTGTGCTTCTCTATGCATATTGGTATATTTTATTTTATATATTTAAGATATATTAGGTGGGCGTGCTGGTGCACACTTGTAATCCCAGCACTCGGGAGGCTGAGACAGGAGGATCGCGGTTCGTGGACAGCCTCAGCTACTTAGTGAGGCCCTCTGCAACTCAGTGAGACCCTGTTTCAAAATAAAGAAAAAAAAACAGGGCTGGGGGTGTAGCTTGGAGGTAAAATGCTCCTGGGTTCCATCCCCAGTACCCCCCAAAAAGATAAATTTTTATATGTGTGTAGTGTGTGTGTGTGTGTGTGTGTGTGTGTGTGTGTGTGTTACTAGAGTTTGAATCCAGGGGTGCTCTACCACTGAACCACACCTCCAACCCTTTTTATCTAATTTGTTTTTAAATTTAATTTATATTTTTAGTGAGTTAGGGTCTCACTAAATTGCTGAGGCTGGCCTCCAACTTGCCATTCTCCTGTCTGTCTCCTGAGCCCAAATTATATGCTAATATATATTAAAAAGAAAGCCATAACTCTCCATTATGAATATAAATAATGGTTACCTCTGAGTAGAGATTCTCACAGGAATATAAACATATATAGAGAGGTATATTATATTTTATATATTTAAGATATATTAGGTGGGTTTGCTATGTATATATTATCTATAATATTATATATTATAGATAATATGTGTATATATATATCTGTATATCAGTACTGGGGATTTAACACAGGGGCATTCTACTACTGAGCTACACTCCAAGTCTTATTTTTTTATTCTTTCTAACTTTTTTTCTTGGTACTGAGGGTGAGGGTGGAACCCAGGGGCTTTGCTACCTCTGGGCTATACTCCCAGACCTATTGTATACTTTATTTGCAAACAGGGCCTCACTAAGTTGCTAAGAGCCTCACAAAGTAGCTGAGGTTGGCTTTAAACCTGTGCTATCCTCCTGTCTCAGCCTCCCAAGCGTGGTGATTAAAAGCGTGCGCCACCATGCCGGGCTATTCTTTTTTAATTTTGAAGCAAGGTCTCACTAAGTCGTGGAGGCCCTTACTAAGTACTGAGGCTGGCCACAAACCTGAGATCATTCTGTTGTAGTCTCCCAAGTACTAGAATTACAAGTGTGTGTCACCACACTTACAATATGCTTTTTGAAATAAGAAAAAATAAGATTTTTTAAAAAGGAAATCATTTTAACTAATGATCATTTCAATGAGTTCATTATTGAGCTCGTGTTAATTTTAAAATGCAAACATTGCAAAGACTTGTTAATTAGCATGGTAACCGGAAAGCCGGAAGCCTCCT
Organism: Muscardinus avellanarius; assembly: GCF_963383645.1. NCBI lineage: Eukaryota > Metazoa > Chordata > Mammalia > Rodentia > Gliridae > Muscardinus > Muscardinus avellanarius. The sequence continues at coordinate 5,312,331 of NC_137806.1, forward strand.
TATATATGACAGCCCTCATCCGTATTCCAGGTCCCCTTAAAATGAGGTCAGCGAGGTATTTCATTATGCAAATTATCTTTGATGAGCTTTGAGAAATATTTGTCATATTAAATTTCATGATAAGGGCATGATTTCATAGCAAGGTTTGAGCATCATTCTTGAATGACTTTACTTTTTTAACAAGTACTGTCATATTTGTTTAGAATGGTCCAATTTTTATTGCATATATATGTATATATCAGCTATATATATAATTTTTATGCTTATTTTAGCCCTAAAAGATGAGTAAACATGTTTATATATGAGAAACTGAAGTTTCAAGATATAAATGACTTGTTCTTAATCTTAGTCCATTTTTATTGCTATAACAGAAAACCACAGACTGGGTAATTTATGAAGAAAATAACTTTATTTCTCAGAGCTTTGGAGTCTGGGAAGTCCAGCAGTGGGGTGCTGTCATGGCGAGGCCTTCTCACTTCATGATGGCGGGCCTCCATGATGAAAGAGACAGAGGAAAGGAGGAAAATCACCTTTCATCTTACTTTTATTTTATTTATTGGTATATTGTACTTATATATAAACATGGACTCACCGTGATAGGCTTGTACATGCACCTTGCATAACTTGGTTGTTTCAGTCCCCCGTGCCTTCTCTTTCCTTCCCCACGACTCCCCTCCTCTGCTTTATTGGCTTCTTTTCTATTTTCACGATGCAGCTTTTTAAATTTCCTTTTCCGCTCTCTAGCTCCCACACATGAGGAAGTAGCGTAAGGCTGTTGACTTTCTGAGACCGGCTGACCTCACTTAGCGTGTTGGCCTCCATTTCCATCCATTTTCCTGCAGATGACGTTAACTTTGTCCTCTTCTTATGGTAGAATAGAAATCTATTGCGTGTATAGACCATATTTTCTTTATTCATTCATCTGTCGACAGACACTGGGGCTGGCTTCATGACCTGGCTCTTGTGAACTGGGCTGCTATAAATACGGTAAGTGCCGGGTGCGGTGGCGCACGCTTGTAATCCCAGCATTTGGGAGGCAGACACCAGAGGACTGGCGTTTGTGCACAGCCTCAGCTACTTAGCGAGGCCCTTCGCGACTCAGGGAGACCCTGTTTCAAAAAATAAAAAGACTAAGAAATAGGTCTGGGGGTATAGCTCAGAGGTACAGTGCCCCTGGGTTCCATCTCCAGTAACACTATATGTATTGGTATGCATGTATTGCTATGGTATTGCTGACCTTAATTCTTTTGGAAAGATACGAGGGAGTGGTCAGGCTGAGTCATATGGCGGCTCCATTCCTAGTGTCTGAGGCATCTCCATACGACTCTCATAGTGGTTGCGCTAATTTGCTGTCCCACCAACAACATACAAATGTTTGCATATCAGCTGGGCATGGTGGTGCATGCTTGTAATCCCAGCATTCGGGAGGCTGAGACAGGACTGTGATTCCTGAGAAGCGCTTTTGTAACCGACTTGCTCCTGTAATGACTGACCTGTTCTTGCAGTAATGACATGGATCTGTGTGTGGGGCCATCAGGACCTGCTCTCCTCGCTAAGAGGTCACCTCTTGACACCATGAAGGCAGTTGAGTTCCAGCATGGGTTCTAGAGGACGGTCCAACCCCAGCCATTACCTGACTAGTGACTGGAGGGACTGGGCTCCCGCCTTGATGTGCTATTGGGAGACAATGAAGAAGCAACAAACTGCATCCTCCTCACCGAGCCATTTTGCTAGCATTCAAAAATGTTAACTTATTAAGTCAAAGTTCAGACTTCATCTTATATTATCCCATTCCTATGCCGAATGCTACTTGTCATAAGTGCCCCTTAAGAGCACCTTCGTTACTCCATCATATTATATTTGATGACTATAAGAAGCCTTAAGCTCAGAAGCCATGAAAACCTTCCAGAGTAGATAGACTGGACCAGGTAGACTGGCGTTCCTGTGTCCTCGTGATCATTCTAATCGATTTATAGCCTCCCTCACTGCCACACACCAGGAGTATCACACAAAGAACTCGTCAGTGACCAGGAACCCAGGCGTGGTGGCCCATGCCTATGACCCCAGTACTTGGGAGGCTGAGACAGGGGGATCGCAGGTTCAAGGCCAGCCTCTGTAATTTAGTGAGACCCTGTTTCCAAATAAAGACAATAGGGCTTGGGGTGTAATTCAGAGGTAGAAGGTCCCTGGGTCCCAGCACCACAAAGACAACAACCACAGACCCCCCTTAGGAGGTATGCTCCATTATACCCATTACACAGATGAGAAAACCAAGGCTCAGAAATGTGTCCCTGCACACCCAGCTGCCGAGTGGCAAAAGTAAAACTGAGCTCATATCTATCTGACTTCAGAGCTTTCCACGACCTAACTTCCTCCCTGGAGTCCGTCTGTGTTGGACTGTGCAGGGCAAAATGTGTCTTCCTGGTGCTAACGGTGCGCTTCAGAGCGCGTGCAATTCCCTCATACGGTCACTAAATAGTGACCTGGCCCAGTACCGAGGGACGGCCCCATCGGAAGGGGAGGGCAGCCTTCCCTCAGCAATGGCGACCGGGGCCATGTTTCCTACCTTCTTTTTCCCTCTTACATGTTTTTGCTCACTATTAATAATTTTCTAAATCTCCTTAATACAACTTCCACTAGTGGGGAAGAAGTCCTACCAAAAAAAAAAATATATATATATATATATATATATATATATATATATATATATATATATATATATATATATACTATCCAGCCGGGCGTGGTGGCGCACGCTTGTAATCCCCGCACTTGGGAGGCGGAAACAGGAGGATCGCGCAGGTTCAAAGCCAGCCTCTCTGGCTTAAGAGACCCTATTTCCAAATAAAAATATAAAATAGGTCTGAGAGTGTAGCCCGGAGGTTGAAGGCCCCTGGGTTCCATCCCCAGTACCACGCACGCGTACCAACACACACACACACACACACACACACACAAAGTACTCTCACGTCTTCTCTGGCTCTTGGTGTCCTCTTCCCCATCTCACCGACTTCCTGCCTCACTGACCCTTTGTCCAGTGGTGAGGCCCTTCAGTGGTTCAGAGTAGGGTGGGTCTAGATATTTGGAAGAGCACGTGTTAGGCATCTTGATTATGGTTGCAATGGACTCTCACAGAAATAAGATTTGTTGAGCCATGGGTTGAACTGGATCTGAAATGAATCCACGGGAAACAGCAACTGCAAATTTCACTTCCTTTGACAGTTTAAAAGTTTAAAGGTGCTGGTGTTCGGTGCTGGGGCACCACGGTCGCTGTAACTTTCGGTTTTAGCCCAGTGTTAACCATATTTGCTATTTCTGATCACCTGTGACCAATTGCGAGTTATCAGCATGACTCTATCAATGAATATGAGTGAGTAAGTTGAATGATAAACAATATAGATTTAGAACAAAATCCGATCATTGTACCACGGGGCAGAATTTTATTTTTTATTTTTTAGTTAATCTTTTCCCTTTTGTACTAGGGATTGAACCCGGAGACATTCCACCTCTAAGCCATACCCCCAGCCATTTTTATTTTTTATTTGGAAACAGGGTCTTGCTCGGTTGCTGGTGCAGGCCTTCAACCTGTGACCCTCCTCTCTCAGCCTCCCAACTGCTGCGATTACAGGCATGCGCCACTGCATCTGGCCACCACTGGATAATTTTCCAGATGTATCTTCAGTGCCTGACAGTCCCTTAAAATATTAGAAAAACTGAGAGAATCCCGTGAGGTTCCTTTTTGCATGAAGTATGTCTCAGAGAGAAATTCTTGGTTTTCAGAGCAAATTTGTGGCTGACCCAAGGATAGAAACCCCCTTGCTGGGTCTGTAACTTTGACCAACAAACACCTAGTATAAAGATGTGGAATGCAAGTAATAATAATGAAACAAAGCAAACCAACTTAGCACTAGTTTCACTCTCTTACACAGATACATGTATATGCACTTCATATACAGATATATTTTCCATATCCCCATATGTATGTTCATGTATATGTATGCATAAGCTTTTCTAATATTAAGGGTTTTTGTGGTACTGAAAGAAAAACCAAGGGGCCGTCTACTCTGGGCTACCCCCTCCCCAGACCTATTTTATTTTTTATTTGGAAACAGGGTCTCACTAGGTTCTCAAGGGCCTCACCAAGTTTCTGCGGCTGGCTGCAAACCCGCGAGCCTCCTGTCTCAGCCTCCCAAGTGCTAGGATTGTAAGCGTGCGCCACCATGCCCGGCTCTATTGTTTTAGAAAATTTCCGATCTTGTTTTTATTACTTTCAAGTGACATCTGTAAAACTCAAAGGGACCTAGAAACACTGTGATAAGGGTTACTTACACCTGTAAGTTGGCAGGCTTTAAGAATCCCTCTCATTTTCTGCTCTTCTTCCTCCTCCCTCCCGGACTCTGTGTGTGTAGTAGTGGGGATTGAACCCAGGAGCATTTTATCTCCCAGCTACAACTTCAGACCATTTCCCCCCCTTGTTTGGTGGTACTGGGGTTCCTGGAAGCCCTTCTACCTCTGGGCTACCTTCCCAGACCCATTTTTATATTTTTATTTGGAAACAGGGTCTCTTACGCCAGAGAGGCTGGCTTCGAACCTGCACGATCCTCCTGTCTCGCCTCCCAAGAGCGGGGATTACAAGCGTGCGCCACCAAGCCCGGCCCCCTTTTTTTGAGTGGTGCATTGCAGCCATACATCTTAATGGGGTACAAGATGGTAGAGGCACACATGCACACATCACGCATTTAGCCCTTTCTCAATTCTCACCCCGTTCCCTCCCCCTTCCTCCTCCTCACGTTTGGCTTAGTGATTGATTTTTTCTTTGAGGGTCTTTTTATTTTTGTGTTTTGGAACTGGAGATTGAGCCCAGAGCGCTGTACTCGCGAGGGAGTGCTCTGCCACTGAGCTACACCCCAGCCCTAAGCTGCAGAGGGTCTCACTAAATTGGGGAAGCTGACCTTGAATCTGTGGTCATCCTGTCTCAGCCTCCCAAGTACTGGAGTTACAGGTGTGCGCCACCAGGCCCGGCCCTTCTTGACATTTTCAGAGCAGAAGCAACGGAGACGGCTCACTGAAGGATCTGTTTCTTGATTAGATTTTTAGGCATTAACTTGATATTTGAGAAAGGAGAAACTTCACAATTTTAGTGGCGGAATTTTAGAAATCTTTCCAAAATAAACAGGTTCTGAATTATAAAGAACAATTACAAATATCTACCCCTTATCCCAACCTCTAGATTCTCAGCTATTTCTAAAACAGCTGCCATGCTGGGCGGGGGCGGGGGTGGTGTTAGGGCTGGTGTCAGGAGGGAACATTTCTCTGGAGCCGGGCATGATGACGCATGCCAGTAATACTAGTACTTGGGGAGGCTGAGATAGGAGGATCACAGGTTCGAGGCCAGGCTCAGCAACTTAATGAGACCCTCTACAACTTGGCAAGACCCTGTTTCAAAAAGAAAAAAAAAGGGCGGGGGTGTAGCTCAGAAATAGAACACTCATGGGTTAATCCCCCCCCCACACACACACACACACAAGAATTTCTCAGGATTCAGAAAAAAAGAGACTGTCCCAAACAGGTGCAGGAATCTGACTTCAACAAATTTGATTTATTTGTGTTCAGTTTGCTCTCAAACTGAAGTCTTTTTCCTTCTTAAATTTCATTTCTCTGCACCAGACTTCCCAGCAGTTCAAAAGCAGTGGCGTTTGTGTGTGCTCTTTCTCTTTCTCTTTCTCTCTGCAGGATGTTATTAAAATGCAAATAACTGTAGGATATGCAAAGATTATCAGTCATTCATATTTTATTGGAAATTGTCTCAATGAGGTTGCTTTTCTTAAACTACCTAAAGGAAATAAAATAATAAGTTTGCTGCAGTTATGAAAGATTTTTTTGGGGGGGGAGGGTTGGTGCTAGGAATTAACTCTAGGGCCTCCCTCCCCCATGCTAAGCATATAGTCTACCACTGAGCTACACCCCCGACTGGGGTTATTCGGAACAATTTTGACATGTGAAGCAGCTCTATGTAGCAGGCATGCTAAGTTTGCTAAGTTTGCAAAATAGCGATCATACTTTTATGGGGCGGTGGGGGCAGGGGAGAGAACTAGAGAAAAGGATTGAACGCATGAGGCTCCAGTGTTGGGACTGAAAAGCAGAGAGTTAGCGTAGTTCTGGGGGGGAAAATGTGCCTGCTTTGATACTTGTCTGTATACGACCCCCTCTCAAGGCTTTCTAGTTTATAAGGGGAACAAATTCAGTTCGCTTCCCACAGCAGTCTAATTTCTACTTGTCCCCTTACTTCAGGCTGGAAGAAGCGGAAGATAACCCTCATCTTGGAGGGGGCAGAAGTTTCCTATTTCCTGTTTTTGTTGCACCGCTGGGTAATTTTCCACATGTGTCTGCAGCACATTACTGTCCCCTAGAATATTAGAAAAACTGGAAGTGTTCTGTTAGGTCCTTTTTTGTGTGAATCATGTCTCAGATAAAAGTTGTTGAGTTTTGGTCTGTAACATTAAATACTAAATATTTTGTATTAAGATATAGGAAGTGAGTAATAGCAATGGGTAAAAGCAAACTAATTTCTGACTAGTTTTAATTTCCTTGAGTGTGGTTTTGTTGTGGTGGTGGTGATGGTGGTACCAGGGATTGAACCCAGAGGCTTTCTACCTCCGAGCTACACCTCCAGCCCTATTTTTTATTTTTTATTTTGAAACAGGGTCTCACTAAGTTGCCTCGGTAAGTGGTTGAGGCTAGCCAAGAACTGATATCCTCCTGTCTTAGCCTCCCAAGTACTGGGATTACAAGCGTGCACCATCATATCCAGCTTCTTGAGTGTTTTTTTTTGTTTCTGTTTTTGTTTTTTTGGTGGTACTGGGGATGGAACCTTTTTTGGTGGTACTGGGGATGGAACCCTTCTGCCTCCGGGCTACACTCCCAGACATATTTTATATTTTTTATTTGGAAACAGGGTCTCTTAAGCCAAAGCGGCTGGCTTCGAACCTGTGTGATCCTCCCGTCTCCACCTACGAAGCGCAGGGATTACAAGCGTGTGCCACCACGCCCGGGTTGAGTGTGTTTTTAGGCCTATCTTTTGCAGAGCTTTACTAACCTAAGAATATGTGTCATAGCTGGGCGTGGTGGTGCACACTTGTAATCCCTGCTCTTGAGAGGCGGAGACGGGAGGATCACGCAGGTTCAAATCCAGCTGCGCTGGCTTCAGAGAACCTATTTCCAAATAAAAAATATAAAATAGGTCTGGGAGTGTAGCCCGGAGCCAGAAGGGTTTCCAGAAACCTCACTACCACCAAAAAAAAAAAAAAAAAAAAAAAAAAAAAAAATCCTGTTAATCTGGCTAATGATGAGCTTGACCTTATTTATGGCCACCCTCATTAATTTTGTTCTCATGACAGCTGTTTTACTGTCTCAACTTCTGCCTTACTTTTCTCCTGGGCTCTTTGTGAAGCTTCTCAACTTTTTGGTGAGGAGGGTTCATGATAGGCAATGAAGTTCCCATTCCTCTAACTACTTCCTTCCCTTTACCAGGAGGGTGGCTGGTGCACCAAGGGCCCACCTTCTATCATGTTTGAGACTCCAAGGCTGGCCTGCCTCTGATTTACAAGAAATGACTAGGATGTAATTTTATACAATGGGTGAGAATGAAATCAACAATGAAATGTACATTCAGGCTGGATTGTATTCCCCAGAACTTTGAGGGGTATGATAATGTCACTGTTTTTACACAACCTCCTTCTTATACGGCTTCTGTCTTCATTAATACTCCAACTGCAATAATCCAAAGCAACTGACCACACAGCTCAGAGGAAGGAAGATTTGTTTGCTCGCAGTGTTTGGAGATTTCAGGTTCAGTGCATGTGAGGCTGGGTCTGTGGAGCTCAGGGCTTGGCAGCAGGAAGCAGAGAGAGAGGGAGGGCTCTGCTCTCACATCTTGGAGGCCAGAAGCAGGTGAACAGGTGAGCAAGGGGATTCAAAGATAAAGCACGGTTCCCAAGGCCACCCCCAGGGACACACCTTCTGCAGACACACCCCTCCTGCCTAGGTGACCACCCAGTGAATCCACTACAATGGATGTGCACGCTGATGAGATCTAATCCTCATGACTTAGTTGCATCACCTCTGAACATTAATACATGGGCTCTCAGGGGCCTTTCTACATCTAACCATGAGAGCTTCTAACACTCTCCTTCAGCTGGTAGATTTATGATTTGAGGCCCCTGGTGAACCCTTGACAGCGGTAGATCTTTCAAAAGGTAAGCCATCACAATTGTTAAGCTTTGGCCAACTTATGTTCATAGAGTGCATATAGGTATCTGAAAAGTCCTTCATTTATATGCATACATTTTTCATACTTAAGTGTATAGGTGGTAGACCTGTTAAGCTTTGGCCAACTTATGTTCATAAAGTACATATAAGTATCTGAAAAGTCTTTCATTTATATGCATACATTTTTCATACTTAAGTGCATAGGTGGTAGACCTGTAGCCCTCTGAAAGTTCGTGTGAATGTTTGACTTTGTATTTGTCATCAGAGTCTCAAGGGATATTATAATCCAAATTAGGTAAAGAATCAGGGATTCAGATGGTCAGCCCTTCATTTAAGCCAATTCACCAAAGTTATTGGGTTTTTTGTTTGTTTGCTTGTTTTTGTCTCTGTCCCTTTGTATGTGTTTCCTCATTGAGTTTTAAATTAATTTACAAGACGTCAGTTGACAGGATCTTCTTATACCAGCTTCCTCTACATGCTGTTGGTTCAACTTGGGACCCTAACTGGGTAAAGAGACATAGAATAAAACTTTTGTTAGGGCAAGGTGACTTCTATTGTGGAAGAGTTGTGAGCTTTAGAATTAACAAACAAACTCGACTTGGCCACAGAAATCACTTAAGATGACTAAAACTCCTTCACATCTCGGTTTCCTGATCTGTATGTGTGAACGCGCTTTGGTGTCATGAGATTACATAGGTCACGGTGCTACCTGCCGCAGTTCATGGCACCTAAGAGATACCCAATAAATATGACTGGTCTTCTCGTATGTAACAGACCGCTGGACTTGTGTTGTTTTGGTGAAATTACACTAGACCATATTCTAGGAGCATGCCGCTGATATTTGTACTATTTACTTGTGGATTGATCTCCTGTTTGTGCTGACAACACAAACTCTTCGGTTGCTTCTCTCAAATTAGCAACTTTCTTTCCCAGTTCTGTCTCCTGCCTTCAACTCCTGTTACTGTCTCACCTTCTGTAAATCCCGTATCTCCCCACTATGCACAGAGAGCATAAATTCATAGTTTCCAGAACCTGAGAGGGAAAAAAGCCATGAGAGGGAAGAATACATATAATATGTTGAAAGCATGACAGTAAATTACGCAACTTCATCTTAAATTTTGCTTTGGGGAAAGGTTGACATGAGACGTTTGAAGAAACATGAAACAGATCCTAAAGGCAGGTGATTTTTCACAGTGAAATGCAGTTTTTTAAAGTTACAAAGCATGAGTTCTTTTTTGTCATCTGCTTGATAGGTTATTTTTGACAGGATTTAACATATTAAATTATTCCACTGCCCTTTAGAATGTGCTCGTGAGAATGATGGATGTTCACTCTTAATTGAGATTTTAAAATATTCACATGGTACGGAATGGTAAACGTATTTGTTCTTTTGTAAAAGCTTCAAAAATATAAATATCATTTGTAGTGCCACATTTATACTCAATAAACAATAATAGGGTGACCTGAGAGAGAAGCTGGGGAAGAATATGTCTTCAGGATCAGTATTCTTCTTAATCTGTCCTTTGCAGCTGGAACTTATCAAATTCCTCAAAGATTCTTTCTCTAACTTAGACATAATTTTTTGTTCTTTTACTAAGAATCTTCTATGTTATACCAAAGAAAAGGGTGACTGTAGCTATGAAAATGATTAGTAATTATTTATGCTACTTGAGAACTTATTTTTTTGGCTATAAAATGTTGCTGAATTTTCAGCATTACATGCACGTTTAAAAGATTTCCATAAATTGAATTAAATTAAGAAGAATATACTTAAGCAATTTAATTGTGATGCAGGTAAGAGGATTTTGAGAGTTCTATAGAAGCTATTTTATAGTTATCCAAGCATTAATTAATGCAATATATACTTCTTATCAAAACTTAATCTAAAAGCAGAACTCATAAAATATTTAATTGCTAAGCAGCACTTTTCTAACCACTGTGTCAAATGACCTTTTTCTATTCTAGCTCCATCTCACTTTACACAAATGACATTTCTGAAAAGTTGTCTTTATGTTTTATTGATATAAATTGAACTGGATAGTTGGATATAGAAATGTGTTCCTTTTACTTAAAATTAAAATTTGTTACTGTAGAAACTCGGTAAAATGTGAACTACCTCAATATTCTTTTCTTTATTATTTTGTGGTACTGGGAATGGAACCCAGGGGCATTCTACTTCCGAGCTACACCCCCAAACTTATTTTTTATTCTTTATTTTGAAACAAGGTCTCACGAAGTTGTAGAGGGCCTCCCTATGTAGTTGAGGCTGGCTGTGAACCTGCAATCCTGTCTCAGCCTCCCAGGTACTCTGATTACAAGCATGCGCCACCACGCCCAGCTTATGTAGAACTTTCTTATCATTTCTCAGTTTAACAGGTTTTTTTTTGTTTTTTTTTTTTGTTTTGTTTTGGTAATGGAGTTGAACCCAGGGGCATTCTACCTCCAAGCTACACCCCAATTCTATTTTTTTTATTCTTAATTTTGAAACAAGTTCTCACTAAGTTGCAGAGAGCCTCACTAAGCAGCTGAGGCTGGCCACAAACCTGTGCTCCTCCTGTCTCAGCCTCCCAAGTACTAGGATTACAACAAGTGTGTGCCACCACACCTGGATCTCAATATTATTTTTAATTCTAAATTTGTATGCAAGATATGAGAAGAGGAGAAAAGTTAAAGAGAATGGTACCAATGTGACTAAATACCTTTTGAGGGTAAGATATCTCATCACATCTGCTTAAAATAGACATATTATTTTCATCATATTCTACAGAAGATAAAAACACTCAAGTCCACACCGTTGATAATATGAAAAGCCTATCAGCGCTTGATGGTAAGATTTCAATATTGCATATCTTCACCATAAAAATTTCAAGTAATTTAAAAGTAGTGAAACCACTTCTACTATAGATTTAAAAATTAAGATGCTAAAGCCGGGCGTGGTGGCGCACGCTTGTAATCCCCGCACTTGGGAGGATGAGACAGGAGGATCACACGGGTTCGAAGCCAGCCTCAGCTACTGAGTGAGGCTCTCAGCAACTTAGTGGGACCCTGTTTCCAAATAAAGTATAAAATAGGTCTGGGAGTATAGCCTGGAGGTGGGAAAGTCCCTGGGTTCCACCCCCAGTACCACTAAAAAAAAAAAAAAAAAAAAAGTAAAAAATTAATCCCCGCACTTGGGAGGTGGAGACAGGAGGATCGCGCAGGTTCGAAGCCAGCCTCGCGTGCTGGCTTAGGAGACCCTGTTTCTAAAAAAAAAAAAAAAAAAAAAAAAAAGAAATATATATATATATATACCCCAGTACCACCAAAAAAAAAAAAAATATTAAGATGCTATATTTGCTTCATTTCTGTGTTTAAAAATAACAATAATGTCATTATCATTCCTAATAAATCAGCAGTAGTGTTTTGGTATCATCTAAGAGTCAAACCATAATTGATTTCCTTATTGCCCTAGAAATATATTTTTAAATTTTATGTTCACACCAGATTTCTGACTTAACAAGGTTGGCAGACCCTCAGTTTCAATAGCTGGGAGATAATGCAAAGTACAAAGCAGGGTCCTTCGGTGTTTGAATTAAATATTTATTTATTTATTGGTGGTACTGGGGTTCCTGGAAGCCCTTCTACCTCCGGGCTACACTCCCAGCCCCATTTTTTTATATTTTGGAAACAGGGTCTCTTATGCCTGCGCGGCTGGCTACGAACCTGTGCGATCCTCCTGTCTCCGTCTCCCAAGCGCGGGGATTACAAGCGTGTGCCACCACGCCCGGCGAATTAAATATTTAATTAAATTAAAGTTCATCAATTAAAAGAAAATATTCGCAAGATCCATAAAAGTTTTTAAAATTTATTTTGCTCTTTAACATAGAAGGAAAAAAATACCATTTACCAATACCATTATTATTTTTCTAGAAGGACATTTTAAATTCTTTTTTTTTTTCTGCAGGTTTGGGGGTGGAACCCAGGGGTATTCGACCTCTGAGCTACACCCCCTGCCCTATTTTTTATTCTTTATTTTGAAACCGGGTCTCACTGAGTCACAGAGGGCCTCACTAAGTAGCTGAGGCTGTCGGTGAACCATGATCCTCCAGGTCTCAGCCTCCGGAATGCTGGGATGACAAGCGTGCGCCACCATGCCCAGCTACATTTTAAACTCTTAAAGTAACACACACACACACACACACACACACACACACACACACACACGGTTTCACAGTAAAAAGTTTTTCCAAGAAAGGATAAGGACATTTGTAAATCTGGAAATATTTCTTAAAATATAGATCTGACAAATGAAAAATACTTCAAAATTAGCACAACCAATGTTACAGGCGTGGTGAAAAATAACATTTGTCGTACCTCTGACCACAATAGACATCCTGATGCAATGGTTAGGCCAGGAGCCCGGGCTCACATAGACTTGGTAATTTCATCTTTTGCTGTATCTTCACCTTCTTTGTAAAATGGGATAATAATAGTTCTTACTCCTAAGGCTCCTGTCAAGAGGCATGAACACATCTAAGACATTATTTGGCATAGAGTGTGTATTGAACCAATTCTAACTAATTATTAACTTCTAAATTTTCAGGCAACATGATCAAAAGAACATAAAATGAGCTCGGCCTCTCTTTAGACTCGGATTTCACGGAAACTTGAAAGGTTAGTGGAGAAAATTCATTTTTCTTTTTTTCAGTTAGACAGTCGTTTTCTCTCAGCCTGCCGAGGTTTAGAACAACTGGAACTAATGATTCTTCTGGAGAGATTGTTGGAAAGATGTGTGAACAACTTTCTTTCTTATTTGTTAGATGCTTTGATGACTACCGAGTTCTTCTAAATATGTCTCTCAAGTTGACCTGCTGGGACTTATTTTCCAAACTTTTCCATAACACCCTCCTATTTTTTCCATAAGGACTGTAAGCCAGTAAAAGCAAATTTGATTTTACAAAATAATAAATGAAGGCACAAGATAATTAAGTATTAGCATAATAATAGCGGGCAGTTTTTTGAGACAAGCTTCTGGGGGCTTTATATTTATTTCGAGTCAGTGGACTCTCAGAGCTATTTTGTGAAGATGTGATTCCATTCTCATTTTGAAACAAGAAAACTGAGGCCCAGAGAGGTCAAGAAACTTGTTTAGCATCATGGAGTTGGTGTGGGAGCGGTGGTAGGATCCATACTGGACAGCCTAGTTCCGAGTGACTTGACTTTTCCTAGGACAAGCTTCAGCATGGATTAGTCAAATATGCTTGGATTAGTCAAATATGCTTGGGCTTCAGTATCTCATTGAGTGATATATATTTTCTACGATTAGGAGGAAATTTCCTCATTTGCATTTTCTTCCCTAACTTGTTTTTCTGAGATGGAGTCTCGTCGTGTTGAGGCTGGCCTCAAACTCCTGGGCTTAGGCTATCTTCCTGCCTCAGCCTTCTGAGCGTCTGGGGCTACAGGTGCACCACCATCCCTCATTCACCCCTAATTTTGCAAAGAAAAATGCAGAACAGGATTCTTGCCATGTTACCCATCTTTTCCTCCTTCCCAAAGCCTCCCCTCCAATGACAATATCACCAGAAACCTTCAAATGGCCCCTCTTTTTGTCTGCTTGCTTATTTGTTTGAGATGGAGTCTCACTCTCGTTCCTCAAGTGGTCCTCTAGCCTCAGCCTCCCCGGAGCTGGGACCGCAGGTGCTCCAGGACCGCACCCAGCTTAGAAGTCAATTCTCTTTGTGGTGCTGGGTCCCGGCAGCGTGCTAAGCTCGGGCTCTACCACTGCGCTATCCCCCAGCCCTCACTCTGGCTGGAATTGGGTAAGTAGGAAGCCCTCTTCCAATGGCTGCACATCCTGCTGCCCCTCCCGCCCTGCAGAGCCAGGCACGCGGCCAGAGGCTGCCTCTGTCCGACCCCTCCACTGTCCGTCTTTGTTCTTCCACAGAGATCTGCTTGTTGGACCCTTTCATCTCCTTGTTGTTTCAGCCTAAATTGAGAGACAGAGATAAGGGCTGAGGGGAACTGGAAGAAGCCCTTTGGAAGGTGAGAGGCGAGACGGGCGCTCTGTGTGGCTCCAGTGTACATTTCCTAAGATGCCCCTAACACCGCACCTCTTCTTCTTGCGCTCCTTAATCTGTCTGATGCTGTGGATGCCCGTGCTGTGGATCTAGGGGAAATGTCCATTGGAATGATCTTGAGCCCATAAAGCTGTGATTGTGGCCTAGTCATGTGCATAAAAGCATAATGGAAGACAGGGTTTAAAAAAAAAACCCCACAGCCAGGCTGGTGGCACACGCTTGTCATTCCAGGACTTGAGAGGCAGAGACAGGAGGATCCTGGTTCTCAGCCAGCTTCAGCTACTTGATGCCGCCCTCTGCAACTCAGTGAGACCCTGTTTCAAAATAAAGAATAAAAAATAGAGCTGGGAGTATAGCTTGGAGGTAGAATGCCCCTAGGTCCAACCCCCAGCATCACCAAAAATAAAAATAAAAAATAAAATCTCACACGAGGAAGAGAGAGAGAGAGCACATCATATTAGACAGACATTGTGGGAGTCATTCATTTGAGCAAAATGTATTTTGAGACTAGAAGTCCTTAGTCTTTGAAACCTTTATTTTTCTTCCTTTTAAAATATTAATTTTTTTGCAGTACTAGGGATGGAACCCAGGGGCATTCTACCTCTGAGCTACACCCCTAGCCCTAGTTTCTGTTCTTTATTTTGAAACAGGGTCTCACTAAGTTGCAGAGACCCCACTAAGTAGCTGTGGTTGTCCTCGAACCTGGAATCCTCCTGTCTCAGTCTCCCAATGACTGGGATTATAAGTGTGTGCTGCCATGCCCAGCTAAAAATAATTTTATGGTTCATTGTAATTATACAATATAGTGAGATTCAGGGTGGCGCACTCATGCGTGCCAACCTCCCTTGGGTCCCTCCACATCCCAGGGCATTCGCTCCCGGGCTTGCTGGTGAGACCTTCGTGATGCCTCTGGATGTGGACAGGGAATTATCTGAACCGTTCCTTCCTCTTTCCCCTTTCCTCCTCCCTTCCTCCCCTTCCACTATCCTACTAGCCTGTCTCCTCTTTGATCTGAAGTCCCGTTTCTTTCTATTTTTCTCTCTAGCTTCGACATATGAGAGAAGAGACAGCTTTTGGCCTTTGGACACTGGCTGACAGATTTTATTCCTTTACTGGCCTTAAACATCTCATTTCTTCTCTATTAAATTTTTTCTTCCGGTACCAGGAATGGAACCCAGGGGCACTGCGCCTCTGAACTACACCCCCAGCCCTATTTTAAAATCTTTTTAGTTTTGAAACAGGGTCTCACTGCGTTGCCAAGGGCCTCGCTAAGTAGCTGAGGCTGTGTGGGAACCACGATCCTCCGGTCTCCGCCTCCAGATGCTGGGATTACAAGCGTGTGCTATCACACGCTTAGATTTTGACAAAAGCATGCTGGGATTTCTAGTAGCCACACCAGCTCGGCGTGTACCCTAGCCTACGTGTCCTGGGGTGCTCTGGGCTTGTATCCTTGGAGTCCTGGCGGGCCCCCTGAGGAAGCCAGCTGACCTGGAGCAGCCCCCAAGGCATAGACAGCTCATGCTAAAAAAGACCGAGTGTCCCGAGGGGATCACGGAGTTCTGACATGGGCAGGCAGTGGAGCGGAGGTGGGCAGCGGGCAGGCTGCAGCTGGGGACCTGGCAGGGGCTGGCTGCCGGCTGGAGGCTGGCCGGGGAGGCCTGTGCACCGGAGGCTGCTGTACCTCCCTGGGCCACTCGGGGTTCCATTCTCTAAACAGGCAGGACCTAGGACTGCAGGAGTGTTTTTACCTATTGCACTCAGCTTCTGGGGAGGCGGGGCGGGTGAGGAGTGACCTGGAGAAGGCCAGGGAGGCCCCACGGCAGCAGTCCAGGCCAGGGCTCAGCAGGCCCTAAGGGAGCCCAGAGGGCGGCTTCCACTGCTGATGATTGGATGTGACAGGCAGGCCCAGGGACGGCCCAAGGTCATGGGTATAAAGAAACTTGGGCATTTATGACTCGCCCCGTCGTTCCCAATTAGCAGAGCATGATGATAAGCTGGAAGAAATTCTAATGATGGGTTTAGTCCATGACCCAGGAGTCCTGATTCTGAAAGTCAGGAATGGCCAGGCCATCGGGGGCAGGGACACACGCGTCTAGGATGGAAGGGAGCTGACCAGTCCGGCCAGAAGCTCTGTCGCCCAGACTAGGCTTCCTTTCCTCCCTTCCTCCCTTCCTTTAGTGCTAGGGATTGAATTCAAGCATTCTACCTCCAAGCTACAACCCCCTATTTTATTTTTTATTTTGAGACAGGGTCTCACTAGGCTGCTGAGGTTGGCTTTGAACCCGTGATAGTTCCTTCTCAGCCTTCTAAGCACTGGCGTTACAGGTGTGCACCACCACAACTAGCTCAGATTGATCCCAGGGCCATCCTACCTCCGAGCTACACCCCCAGCCCTATTTTTAATTCTTTATTTCGAAACAAGTTCTCACTGAGTAGCAAAGGACCGCACTAGGTAGCAGAGGCTGTCTGCAAACCGCGCTCCTCCTGTCAGACCTGTTATTTTAAAAATCGTATTGGTTGACTACAGCTCACATCATAACAGACATGCTGACATGACAGTGGCATGCATACACACAGGCCTTGGTGCCCTCCACCCCCACTCCCACTTTTCCCTCCCTCCCAATCCTGAGTGCCCAGGTTAACAATATTATCTTCACATGTATAAACATATTCGAATGTAGTTTTTCCAATAAGTAACCTCAATCTTCTTCTTCCCCTACCCTTCCTATCTGGCTTTGCTAAAGTTTCCCCTCCATGATCTAGAGTCCCTTTCGTATCCCCAAAGTATATTAGAGAAAACATATGTCCCTTCTCTTTCTGTGCTCGGCTGATCTCACTTAAAATAATGTTCGCCAGGTCTTTCCATCTTCTTTCGAATGACATGATTTTGTTCTTTCTTTTTTATTGCCGAGTAGAATTCTATTGTGTGTATTTCCCATAATTTTGCAATCCATTCATCTGTTGATGGAGGCCTAGGTTGGTTCCATAGTTCGGCTATTACGAATTGTGCTGCTAAGAACATAGGTATGCATATGTTACTGGAGTTCTCTGATTTCAACCCCTTTGGGAAGGTACCCAGGAGACCTGTTTTTCAGATCCACTCGGGAGTGTGTAAGACCTTCAGGTCTTTGAGAAGCTTCCCAGACCTGCTTTCAGGCAGGAGCCTCTGGATAATGACAGGGAACTGGTAGTGGATACAGAGAAAGAAATTACTTTTATTCAGTCTTGCTAAAGGGCAAGCTGTGTACGTATACATAACACACACACACACACACACACAGACACACACACACTGAAAGGGTGTGTCCGTTGGAAATTAGTTACCACAAAACAAAATGTGTACACCACTCTGCGCAGGTGTCCATGATTGTGTAGGGCTCTCTCTGACACGTGTGTGTCCGTCCTAACACGTTCTCTGTCTATTCTGCATGTTTGAAGGAGTCTAAGACTTTTTTTCAGAAGCAAAAGAATTCAGGGCAATTTTTGTTCTGTTTCCTTCCTGGTCCAGCTTAGTGGAGAGCAGTAAATATCTATTCAGCCTTCTTCAGAGACTGTCTCACTCTCATTTCAAAGCAAAATTCTCCAATTATATTACTCAAATAAAGACATGATACGTTTCCATATTTCCTTCATGTAGCCCTTTAAAAGTACTAATGAGAATTGCGGATAATAGATGAGTATATAAACATAATGTTAAAAATAAGCGGGTGCCGGTTGCATGATGTATCTTAAATGCAAATATCTTCCAGACCAAAATTGCTAGCGTCTCCAGGGCAATGATGTAAATAACCTGTGCTTACTTTCCGACTTAGAATAGAGACGGCAAAGAGTAAGGGGTTTTTAATAGTTTCACGAATACGGTGTCTGAAAATAGCTCATGAGTACTCGGGGCCCATTTATAAAATGCCTACATGTTGTTTCAGTAAAATGCACATTTTGTGCTTGCAAAGAGTGTAATTAATGGTGAGATGAAAGAGAAGGGTCCGGTTTGGCATGGGTATAAATTTAGGTATGAGAGCATTCTCACTTGTAGATCTTAACACCTTGGGATGTGTGCATGCAGATAAGCAAGATGCAGAAATAATAAACAATGTTTTAAAATGCAAAGGGCGAGCCACCGCGTCCAGTGCAAGGCTCCCTGGCATTCTCATTTTGGTCGCTTATCTTTTCTTGCTACATCTGAAAATGAAGTGTTCTCTCTGCTTCTTTTTCTTTTGTTCCAAATCCGACCTGCACAGGCAGGCCGACTGAATGCCGGAGAGGAGGTTCGTATCTGTGACTCAGGCCATTGCACTTGCTGTGCTAAGTGGTAAAGGCTTCTTTCCTATTGGCCGACGGTGCTGAAGTTAAGGCCTACATTCTGTGCAGGAGGCCAAGGATGAGGAAATAACAGACTTTAATATTTTAACTTTCTTTTGAAGTCAGCATAGGACAGGGTGAGGTGCTTTGTCGCTCTATGTATTGAAATATATAAACCATGCCGGGTATGGTGGCACACGGCTGTAATTTCAATTCTTGTGAGGCTGAGATAAGAGGACCACAGGTTCAGAGGTTTGAGGCTAGCCTCGGCAACTTTTAGTAAGGCCTTCAGCAACTTAAACTTAGTGAGAGAATCATGTATCAAAATAAGTCAAAAAAGAGGGTTGAGGGGTATAGCTTGTTGGCAAAATGGCCTTGGGTTCAATCCCAGAACAGAGAGAGAGAGAGAGAGAGAGAGAGAGAGAGAGAGAGAGAGGATAAAACACACATAAAACACTTTAATTTCAGCTTCTGTGAAAATTCATCTCTTTTATTTATTATTCTTAATTCCAATTCTAGGCAGATGTTGTCTTGCTAAAATAAGCATGACCAATGTTTAAACAATTTTTATATTGTATTTGCAGTATGCTGGATATTTTAAATTAGGCCAGAATATTACTAAGACCTCTGAAGTTTTGGTCCAACGTTAGCTCCTAAAAGATCCACCCCAAACTGCAAAAGATACTTGTGAGTTTTAAGTGGTGTGGGGATGAGGAAGAGAAAGACTTCCTTCTTTCTGTTCAAAGTTAGAGCACATACAGAGTCAAATTATTTTGGGGTCACCTTCCCTGGAAACTGAAGGTCCAGACAGCTGGCGGCCTTCGTGGGAGATGGCTTGAAGTGGAAGAATCTGCCGTTCCGGGGAGGAGAGGGGGAGGCGCAGAGATCGCAGCCAAAGGATGGGGCTCCTCTAAGCACATCGTCAGAGATCACAAGCTCCTTCACACAGCTGCCTTCAAAGTAGATAACTTAAAAGTGTTTGTGAAACATGACTTCCTGTCTGCTTCATGGGCAGCCGGTTGTCCCTCCTCCGCTCTGTCTCGGCTGTGCTGAAAGCATCCTTTTCTCAAGCTCCGAGACAGTAGTGGTTCATTACATTTACTTGGCATATAGTGTACAGTAACCCGTGCTTATATTTGTATTTGTAGGCACCAGTCCTGTTTCCATAGCTGACCTGTAAGTTTAGAGCCAGGTGTCCATGAATATTGTGTTTTGCAGACTTGTGTGGGTTTAATATTGGTTGCTGTATAACCACAGAACCCAGCTAAGCCTTGGCTCAGCTATCTGCAGCGTAGGGATCATCATGGAACTTCCTCATAGTAGGGTTGTTGTAGAGATTAAATGGGAGAGTGTACAAAGCACTTAGTGAGTGTGTCAATGGAGGCACACTGGAGGCGCTCAGTTAAGGTTAGCTGTTACTTTTTACTTTTTATTTTTGGAGAGCTGATGATCCAACCCAGGATCTTGTGCGTACGAGGCGAGCGAGCTCTCTACCACTGAGCTGTATCCCCAGCCTAAAGTTCTATTACTCCTGAACATGTCCTTTGATAAGGAAGGTGTTTTTACTCTAGCAACAGCAGAATGTCTGTAAAATCACATTAAATTAAATCACCTACCTGGTCATCTTCCTTTTTGTGTGTGTGTGTGCAGTAATGTGAATCGAATCCGGGGCATTCTACCAGCTACACCCTCAGCCTTATTTTTTTATTCTTTATTTTTTTTAATTTTAATTTTAATTTTTGGTGGTACTGGGGTTCCTGGAAGCCCTTCTACCTCCGGGCTACACTCCCAGACCTATTTTAAACTTTTTATTTGGAAACAGGGTCTCTTAAGCCAGCGTGGTTGGCTTCAAACCTGCACGATCCTCCTTTCTCTGCCTCCCAAGCGCGGGGATTACAAGCTTGCACCGCCACGCCTGGCTTATTCTTTATTTTGAAACGGGGTCTCACCAAGTTGCAGAGGGCTTCACTAAGTAGCTGAGGCTGGCCGCGAACCTGCGGTCCTCCTCCTGTCTCAGCCTCTCGAGTGCTGAGATCACAAGTGTGTAGCACCATGCCTGACTTCCTTTTTCTTGGGGGAAGGGGGATAGTGGGAATTGAATCCTATGGTTTTCTACTTCTGAGCTACACCCCAGCCCTTTTTAGTTTTTATTTTTGTGACAGGGTCATTAAGTTTTTGAGAGCTCACCAAGTTGCTGAGACTGGTCTCCAACCTGCAGTCCTCCTGTCTCAGCCTCCCAAGTACTGTGAGTACAGGTGTGCACCACCACACCCGGCCTGGCCATCTTCCCTTGGTGATTCCAGTTGCCAGGATATTTGGGAGATGGCAGCAGCGTGGGTCTGATGCTGCATTCCCCTGCCCCTCCTCATCCACTGAAGGAGCAGAGAAAAAGCAGTATGGTCTGGCACTGAGGAAAAGCAGGTCCAACTCTGTTTCCCATTTGGACGTCTGTGTATACACACATATCATGATTCCCAGAATTCCTTCCTGACAGCTTTCTTAGTTAATGGGCAAAGAGGACTTTCTCAGGCAAGGCTTGCCCAGATCTGCCTCCGAAGAGAATGCCAAAGAACTCCTATTTTTGGCTTTGTGCTTAGAAAAAAGGGACAAACTGCTAGTTTTGAGAAACTTTCAGGGACATTAAACAACTTTAAAAAAAAATGAAAAGGAGATAATTTTAAAAAGGAAATAGCCCAGAAGGTCTTCTAATTTCATTCTATTAGTATACACAATTTTTCTTTCATATTCTTTTTACTTAGGCACTGTTCTCTTAATTCTTTATCTCCCAGGACATGTTTTTCTTCTATGTAAGAAATACAGAGCGCAAAGAGGAGAGTGCTGGGTTGTCATGTGACTTCTCTACCCCGGGCCTGGCGGTCTGGCTGGGGCTCCTCTCGGCCTTCCATGGAGGGCGTGTGTCTGTGTGGGGTGAGCTTGGGGCTGGGCGGCCTGGCTGGGCTGGGGGCAGAAGCCGGGGCATTGGCAGGCGGAGGAGCAGCAGGCAGTGTCCTCTCGGTCTCCTCTCTTGGTGGAGTCGGGCTGCCTGTCACATCTCTCCTTCTGACAGCTTCTCCTCTTGGGTTTGCCAAGAAAGCAGTACCGCTTCTGAGAACCTGCTTCCGGCCGGCTCTCAGCCACCGCCAGTTCTGTTTTTGCGTGCCGTGTTCCTACTCCCTCCTCCTCGCAGCCTTCTCCCTTTTGTGATAAAGGCTCATATTTTCCATCTCACATACCGCATATGGTTCTTTATCTCTGATTTGCTTTTTCATAGGTTCCCATTCTGTGGGGGAATTTTTAAATTTTCCACCAGAGTACCTGTCTTCCGTTCTCTTTCTTCATCAGTTGCAGAAAGCCCCTTGAAATCCTCCCTGCTCTGAGGGATCCTGGGTCAGGCCTTCTGGAGTCTCGCCAAGGAAAAGGAAGTAGCACTTTTGATCAAAACACAGAGTGTACGAAGAGCAGCAAGAACTCAGGGCAACAGCCACACCCACCCATGAAGAATCAGCTCCATCGATGTATCTTGGAAATATCAGATAGCATTCCAAGAATTCCGTCAAGTGCTGAAAGAACTTGGGCATAAAAGCATTCCATTTTAAGCTGGACACAATGGCACAAGTCTGTAATCCCAGGACTTGGGAGGCTGAGACAGGAGGATCGTGGATTCAAGACTAGCCACAGCAACCTAGCAACACCCCAGTTCAAAACAACAACAACAAAATAAGGGGTGGAGGTGTAGCTTAAAGGTAGAATGCCCCTGGGTTCAACCCTAGTAACACACACACACACACACACACACACACACACACACACACACACACACTCTTCCGTTTTTAAACATGTAAGTCACATATAAGAATTCATAAGGACAAAAAAAATCTTTCAATCAAACATAAACATATATCTCCAATGCAGACATTCTTGGGTACTACCATTCTAGTTTCTGAATCAGCAAACAAAAATATTATTTCCCTGGAAAACTGGACTCCTGGGGTCCATACAACATCCTATTAAAGGGTAGCATCTGCTATCAGACTAATTTAGGTTTCACTTTCTTCAGCCGGTTTATTTACTTCATAAACTTGAACAAGCCACTTAGCCTTTCTGAGTATTGTCATTCTCACCCCTAAAATGAGCGCCTCTCTCCATTTGGGGTGAGTTTTAAAGGAGAAAATACACACAAGGCATAGAGTTCAGTGGCTGGTACTCAGGCACTCAGAAGAAGACAACCCACAGCCAGGCGTGGCAGCTCACGCCTGTAAACCAGAACTTGGGAGGCTGAGACAGGAGCCTCACACACTCAGCACCAGCCTTGGCCACCGGGCAAGACGCTCATCAACCTAGTGAGACCCTGTTTCAAGACAAAAATAATTTAGCAAATGGGTTGGGGGTGGAGTTTGGAGGTAGAATGCTTCTGGGTCCAGTCCCTAGTAATGCGTGCACGCACACACGCGCACACACACACACACACACACACACACAGCACACACTAGTCCATGTTTGCTGTGGGCCACTGATACACAAGTCATGGCCGGACACTGATGCGCCACCCACAGCACCTCTGTGGTCAGTGTTTTCAGACCGTTGGCATCGGCACAGTTGACTCACAACCTAGGGACAATGGCTTCCTCTCGTGGGTCCACCTTGCACAGAAGAATGTCTCTATACAGCACAGAACAAAATAAAGTGAAACTGTGGCAATTACCTCGTAAGTCAATTGAAGGCCAAGGCCGAGCTCTCCTTTTGCATATGTTATCATCAGTGGCCTGTGACAGATGCTTAGGAATTATGTTGGATTCTTGCTTTCAGCCCCATGTCAAATCAGTCTCCACCACCAGCGCATCCTGTCTTTTTTTTTTTTTTTTTGGTGGTACTGGGGATGGAACCCAGGGGCCTTCTACCTCCGGGCTACACTCCCAGACCTATTTTATATTTTTATTTGGAAACAGGGTCTTTTAAGCCAGTGAGGCTGGCTTCAAACCCACGCAATCCTCCTGTCTCTGCCTCCCAAGCGCAGGGATTACAAGCGTGCGCCACCACGCCCGGCGCATCCTGTCTTTTGAGCCCAGCTTCTTTCTTTTCCAAAGGGATCTCTAGGTCACAGCATCCTCTGTTGACTGACTTGCCGGAACGTTCCCTAATCCAGCTCCCCCCATTCTCCGGAGCATGTGATCTGCACCAGGTGCTACAAAGGGAAACGTGGAAGAGAAGAGCTGGGCATGGCGGAGGCCTGGCCAGGAAAACGCTACGAGGGAACACCGATTACACCAAAGTGCTGCTCAAGAGAAATCTCTAGGCCAGAAAGAACTGGGCATGGACGAATCCCTCGGAAGCACGCACAGAGAAGAAGAAGGATGCTGGGAACAGAACTGGGATGGAGGAGGGGCGGGGTAAAAAGTAAGAGTCCGCAGAAGAAGAGGCGGAGAGAGCGAGAAGGAGCCTGTACCGGGGAAAGGGAAGCGGGCGTGTCAGGAAGATCAAGGGGACGGGTGTTTCCAGAGGAAGTGCAGGTGACCACACAGTCGTGGTGGCCAGTAGGACATAGGTTCAGTGGTGTGGGGGCCGGAAGCCAGGTCCTAATGGGTAGAGGAATGAAGAAGTAGAGAAGGCCATGATGGGCAATTCTATTTTTGGAAGGGAAAGAGATAAGATTATATAACAACTAAATATCAGGTGCCCAGTGATAACTAATGATGTACATTAGGGAAAGGTTGGAGCAGGAACTGACTGCTATCTGCCTTCTCTGTGTGACTTTGAGCAAATTATTTTACCTTTATTTTAAAAAGGGAATAGTAGCCAGGCGTGGTGGCGCACATTTGTAATTCCAGTGCTTAGGAGGCTGAGACAGGAGCATCACACAGGTTTGAAGCCAGCCTCAGCTACTGAGTGAGGCTCTCAGCAACTTAGTGAGGCCCTGTTTCCAAATAAAGTATAAAATAGGTCTGGGAGTATAGCCCAGGGGTAGAAAAGCCCTGGATTCCATGCCAGAACCACACACATACACACACACAATGGAAATAGTACCAGTGTCCTCTTCACTGACTTGCAAATATTAAAGATAAAGTGCTGGGTGTGTGGTAAATGTTCAGTACATGCTCTTCGAATACCTTCCCTTCTTCCCTCTCTCCCTCCTTTTTTTTCTTTCTCAGGGCACTAGGGATTGAACCCAGGGACATTCTTCCTCCCAACTATACCCCCAGCTCTTTTTAAATTTTTTGTTTTGAGATAAGATCTTGCTAGGTTGCAGAGATTCTCACTAAGTTGCTGAGGTTGGTCTCAAACCTTCAATTCTCCTGTCTCAGCCTCCCAGTTATTGGGATTATGGGCATGTACCACAATACCTGGCCTATTACTCTGTTTAAAAGTGCTATGAAAACAGTTTATGTTATGGTTAGATATACAGTGGCCCCTTGAACCACTCATAAATTAGTGTTTGGAGTTGGTGTGATTGAGTCACAAGGGTTGTGATTCCAGCAGTGAATAAGTCCACCACAGTGAATTTATCTGGGTGGTGACCCAGTCCAGTAGGGCATGGATGAGAAGGTGGGTCCCTGGCAGTGCAGCCATAGGGATACACGTGTTTTTCCCCAATCTCTCTCTCTCTCTCTCTCTCTCTCTCTCTCTCTCTCTCTCTCTCTCTCTCTCTCTCTCTCTCTCCCTCTCTCTCTCTCTCCCTCTCTCTCTCCTCCTCTCTCTCTCTCTCCCTCTCTCCTCTCCCCTCCCCTCCCCTCCTCTCCTCTCCTCTTCTTCCTTTCTCTCTCTCTCTCTCTCGCTCGCTCGCTCGCTTTTGGCCCCCATGATGTGAGCACAGTCTGCATTCTCTCCCTCTCTCTACCTCTTGCTGCCCTGAGTAAGATTTGTGGTCCTGGATTCACAAGGACTGACCCTGAAACTGTAAGAAAATATATCCTTCCTCTAAGGTACATGGTCAGTCTTTTAGATTAGTTGTAAGAGTGCTGACTGGAACAGTGTATAATTTGATCTATTCTGTTAGGTGAGCAAAGGTAGAGAAAAGTTTTTGCAGGGGTCATGGAAGCTAGATCATAATGCATGAGATTTTTTGAGGTAAGAAAAAAAATAAAAAAGGCATATTTGTGAAGTGAGCACAAATTATACAAACAAAGACAAAATACTTGTGAGAGTAGAGGGAGTGATCAGTTGACACTGTACCCAGTATTTGGAAAGACCCATTACTAAGATAAAAACTCATAAATCTGTGTTGCATTACTTTGACTTCTTGAAAAATATTACAATCAGGTCAGAGCTACAGACAAAAGCCAGTTTTTTTCTTTTGAGAAGGAAAACAATATAGGGAATTTATTATTTGTTTTTCTTGGCTTCACTTTCTATATCCAAAGCAGTTTTCTGGGCTTCATTAGTGCCTTTGGTCTTCCCGATGGTCCCTGCATATCTGAACACGCCGCTGTGACCTCCTGGAGAATTGCTTTAATGGGATTGTGCTTCTGTGTGGCTTTAATGAAATTGTGCGACTCGCCTGTGTCAGCAGATCAGTAAGAAACAGCCCAACACAATTCGTCATCACAAGTGCTGCACAAGTATTGTTGACACTAGACTTCATTATACTGCATGGGCTTCTGTTATGGGGATCCTTAGGAAACTGTCTTCAGAATCTTAGTGTAGATAGACGAAGAACAGGTGTGCTGCACTTGACCTAATCATTCAGTTTAATAACAGAGGCACCAGGTTCTTAAAGGTGCCTGTAGGCCCTTGACAAGACTGCTAGAAAGCCGGAGGTAAAACTGGAGCTCAGTCTAAGCAAGAACTGTGCATTTCATACACTGGGCTAATCCTTGGCCCCATTTGTATTCTTAGTCCCTATCCCAATTATGTGCAAGATATAGCACTTATCTTTCAAAGCTACATTAAGTTCTTTTTGATATAGATACTAATAAAGGAATAGGAGATCTAGAGTCAAAATGTTTCCTTTCAAACTGCTGTCTCATTGTTTACTGACTGTACCTTGTTGTTTGGGTAAACGCTAGGAGTTCTTATTTGGAATGGCCCCAAAGGCCCATGTGTTGGAGGCCTGGTCAGCAAACTGGCGCTATCGGAGGTGGTGGGCCCTTCAGGAGTGGGGCCTTGGGGGGAATTGGGTCACGAGGGTGTGCCCTGGAAGGGAAGGTTGGGACCTGGCCCCTCTTCTCCCGTTTTGCTGTTACTTGGTGAGCTGTTTCCTCTGCTCTGTGCTCCTTCCTCACAACAGGCCCAGAGCAGCAGGGCCAAGTGGCCGTGGATCAAAACCTCTGAAACTGTTGCCCAAATAATTTTTTTTCCTTTTTCTGGGTAGAGGAGTACTAGGGATTGAACCCAGAGGCTTTCTACCTCCAAGCCATACCTCCAGCCCCTTTTAATTTGTTTTTATTTTGAAACAGGCCTCACTAAGTTGCTGAGGCTGGCCTCGAACCTGCGCTCCTCCTGTCTCAGTCTCCCAAGTACTGGGATTACAGGTATGTTTCACCAGGCCCAGCCTTTTTCTTCCTTATTAGTTTGTCAGGTATTTGTTATAGCAATGGAAATCTCATTAGCATAGTAAGTTATTCAGTGTCACTAAGCTTCCATTTCCTTATTTGAAAAGTGGTTCTAATAGTTTTGACTTCATAGAGTTCTATGAGGATTAAAGGGGGTAGTCTTGTAAAGTGCTGAGCACAGACCTGGAACACAGAGGTCACACAACCACTTCATGGCATCATAACTAATGTTATTCTGTTCATATTAGCAAACATAAAGCACACATGTATGAAAAATCTAATTATAATTGTTAGGAAATTAAAATAGTTCTGCATCCTCTGGGTTCATTGAAAATTCAAATGCCTCGATATTCGAGACAAGGCGCCCATTTCAGGAAGTAGATTTTCAAACATGAACAGCTCAAATCAGGCAAAAGGTTATACTTGATAATTAGCAGCAGCAGCAGATGGCTGGACAGAAATGTAGTACTTTTTCTGTGTGTTTCTTTTACTGCACATAAAAGTGGTGCTGTGCCTTTAGTGTGATGGGCCTATTGACCTTGTGGTTCTAGAAATGATAGTGAAATGCATATGATTATTCTACCTTGTAATTTAAATGAAACATTGCGCAGATGATTTCAGAAAGGAATTTTCCAGACGGCAAGAAAGAGTTCTTAGCAACATGAAAAACCAGAAACAATACTAGATCTAATTCCGCAAGGGCACAGCCCTGTGCTGAGCACACTCTTTCATTTGCAAGGACAGAGATTTAATTTTGTGTGATATTCTGACATCAAGGTTTCCTCTGCTCCTTCTTCTCACAAATAGCCCAGTAAATATGAAAATTAAATTTAATCGAAAAGATTAAATTTGTGAGACTCTGCTTTCAGGGCACCAGTGTTATAAAGGCAGCAAATAGACAAAAAAGATTAAGGAAAATGCCAGCGATACTTGTGTGCTATAAACATATCTAACAGAGCGAATGAGAATCCTGTGTGCACAAGGAAATGTTACCCTGTGTCTAGATGATTTTTTCTATGCCATTGCCACCTGGTATCAAATAAATATAATGAGTCTTCAAGGTATTATAGGAACTGATGAAACCTTTTGCTCTTTATCAAGACAAAAAAGGAAACGTTTACATTAGCAATAGGGTGATTCCTTCTCCTCCTCCTCCTCTTTTTCCTTCTCCTTCTTCTCTACTTTCTAACAAAACCTTTGTAATATTCCTTTACTTAAAATGGTCCAAGTTAGCAAAATTAATTTTAGAGGAATCTGGGTATAAAAATATCTCTTGCTAACGTACAACTAAATATTTTCTTAAATCAGGAAATCATTTAATTAGCAAAGTTACAAAAGATAACTAAAAACGGAGCTGCTGCTGTCAATTGCCAACAAAGCCAGTGCTATTTGCTTTTCCCCCCGCACTTCAACTCTCACAACTAAATATTTTTAGGTTCTTTGGTTAGCCAGGCGTGGTGGCATAGGCCTCTAATCCAAGTCTTGAGAGGCAGAAACAGGAGGATCATTGGTTCAAGATCAGCCTCAGTAGCTTAGCAAGACCCTCGGCAATTTACTGAGACCCTGTCTAAAAAAAAAAAAAAAAAGCCGGGCGTGGTGGCGCACGCTTGTAATCCCCGCGCTTGGGAGGCTGAGACAGGAGGATCGCGCAGGTTCGAAGCCAGCCTCAGCTACTTAGTGAGGCTCTCAGCAACTTAGTGAGACCCTGTTTCCAAATAAAATATAAAATGGGTCTGGGAGTATAGCTTAGAGTAGTAAGCCCTGGATTCCATCCCCAGTACCACAAAAAATAAAAAAAAGAGAGAGAGGGAGGGAGGGAAAGAGAGAGAGAAAAAAAAATAAAAATAAAAAAAGAGAGAGGGAGGGAGAGAGAGAGAAAAAAAAATAAAAATAAAAAAAAGAGAGGGAGGGAGGGAGAGGTAGAGAGAAAGAGAAAGAGAGAGAAAGAGAAGAGGAGGAAGAGAAGAGAAGAGAAGAGAAGAGAAGAGAAGAGAAGAGAAGAGAAGAGAAGAGAAGAGAAGGAAAAAGAGTGCCGGGCATGGTGGCGCACACTTGTAATGCCCGCGCTTGGGATGCGGAAACCCGAGGATCCCACAGGTTCGAAGCCGGCCGCGCTGGCTTAAGAGACCCTGTTTCCAAATAAAAAAATATGTAAAATGGGTCTGGGAGTGTAGTCCGGAGGTAGAAGTGCTTCTAGGTACCCCAGTACCACCAAAAAAGAAAAAAAAAAGAAAAAAAAAAGAAAGAAAAGAGGAATTGTAAGCTGGGGGTGTAGCTGGGTGGTAGAATGTCCCTGGATTAAATTCCTAGTACCAAAAATAAAATAAAAATTCTTTTTTTGGATATGAAAACAATGACAAATTGCAATTACTATACAAAAATTCTAATTCAGAGTTTTATCTCATTCTTACCTCTCGCGAATTCATTTATCTGTATTGCCTAACATTTTAGATCTCATTGTGCCGTTCTGTGAATGGGATTACTCTCTAGTTTGATAGCATATGACCAATGACCTCCACCTAAATTTCATTTGTGGATATAGGATTCCACATTGTAATATAAAAAAACCCTAAGTCACAGATTTGAAGACCAACGACATTTTCTCCTTTCCTGTTTTCAGTCTTCCTTCACTACGATGAAAAAGAACAAAGAAACCCGCCAAGAGTCGCCTCCCTGCCCAGCATCCTCCTGGTGCGCTCCGATCGAGTCTGCGGGTCTCTGTTCTCTGGCGGCAGCAGTCGGTGCCCCCGTTGGTGCCCAGATCAGGAGCATGTCACAGCCGGTCCTAGGAAGTTTAGGTGGGCCTCTTTCTTTATCCCCATCAGGGAGTTGGTAACTGCCAGAGGATATTGTAAATTCTTTCCTCCTTTTCTTTCCTTCATAGCCAGAATAAAATAAAAGAGTTTACAAAAAGAATAAACAAAACAAAGAAGCAAACACACAGATAAACAAAAAGAGTGTCTTTGATCATGTGTTTCCAATGTCAGCCTAACACTGGGCTGACCTGTAGCTTAGAGGCTGCTGTCTGCATTGGGCGGGCGTTGAGGAAGTTGATGTTATGTTAGCCGGCTCAGGGGTTACCATGTCCCTTGGGCAGCCTGGCCCATCTTTTCCCCTTATTTCTTATCTGTTTCTAGGAGACGAGGAATTCCTATCCTATCAGAATGGTGCTCATTAAACAATTCAAATGGAATTGGAAAACCACAGTCAAGGGTGCTCTGCACACCTCAGTCACTGATGTATGTTTAAAATGTCTTCTTAAAATCTTATTTTCATACAAGTCAGTATTGTTATTGCAACTTTTGGACAAAAAGACCACAGCACAGGAAGAATTAATGACTTTCTGGAGTCAGCAGGGCAGCTGAAAATAGCAGTTAAGGTTTCAGAACTCTAATCATTTATTTTAAACTTTAAGCTGAGAGTGATGGTACATGCTTGTAATGCCAGAATTTGGGATGCTGAAACAGGAAGACCGCAGGGTCAAGGTCAACCTCAGCAACTTAGCAAGACCCTGTTTCAAATTAAAAATAAAATAGGGCTGGTGGTGGAGCTTGGAGATAGAATGGCTCTAGGTTCAATCTGTAGCAACACACACACACACACACACACACACACACACACACACACACACACCAAAAACAAAAAATTAAATATTTTGACTTAGAGCTCCAAAGAAGTCTAGGAGGAGTCCCAAGTTTTGGGTTTAGAGTTGGAATCAGTATGCCCCAACTGCTAAGTGTTGTGAAATATTTTCAGATTTTATTATGAATTTCATGTGCACAGTATTGATTTTTATGGTTAGGGGGAAAAAAAGCAATGTGTAATGGTAGAGAGTGAAAAACACTTTCTTGTTCCGGGGTGTGCCGCGGCTTGGTTTCTTGAGCATTAATGAATCACAGATTTGGAGGCCATGTATTCTTTTCATATTAAGATAACCTGATATATTACACAATTCATGCTCAGTTCATATAATACTCTAAAATAAACGAGGACACTTCAAAGACATTTCTGAGAACTGATAGAGCAACCCCGAAGTCTCTCTGGGCAGGGATGCTCCCCTCTGTGGCTGGGCTGTTTGATCAAAGCTGGACCATCCTGAGGTTGTCTTATAATTATCTCAGGGTTTTCCTGGCTTGTCAGATGCTTTGTGGAATCTTTAAAAGTCGAGGAGAATTTACTTCATAGAAATACCAACTTTGGAAAATGAATTATTCTCCCTGGGAGGATGGCAGTTCCCATGTCCGACAAAAGACACTTCTCTTAGCAATGGCGGGGTGAGATCACGTTTCTGCAGGGTGAAGCCTGTTAGAAATGTGGTTTAGCTGGGCCTGGTGGTACACGCCTGTAATCCTGTTGCTTGGGAGGCTGAGAGAGGAGGATCGAATTTTAAAGGACAGCCCTAGGAACTTAGTGGGACTCTATTTCAAAATAAAAAAGATAAAAAAAAGTCTGGGGATGTAGCTCAGAGATAAAATGCTTCTGGGATTTTTTTGGTACTGGGGACTTCCAGTACTAAATAAATAGATAAATAAATAAATAAATAAATAAATAAATAAATAAATAAATAAATGGAAAAAGAAAAGAAAAGAAAGAAAGAAGTGTGGTTTATATATATAACGAGAATAAAAAATGTCCTGGCCCCGTGCATTCACCAGCAGAAACACGAGAATCCTAACTGTATCAAATATTTTTTGTTGGTTGTCCCCCAGCCCCTGTGGTGTCCCAGGGAGGTCAAACGGCTTCTTTGATGGTCAGTAAAATGTCCTGGTTACTTCTTCCGAGTTGCCTGGGGGTCCACCGCAGCCTTAGTGGTTGGTCCTGCCAAGATGTTTCAAACCATTACTAAAAAAAAACCTGGGTCCCCATGAACCTACTACACCCAGGTTTACCAGGAGATTTGGATGGGAACGGGGTTGATGAGCGTCATCATTTATAACATCAGGAGTGCTGATAAGAGAAGTAAGGCATTGCAAGGTCCTGCTCCTGCTCGTGGTCACTAACCAGCTTATTGAGTACACATAGAGGAAACTTCAATCTGCCGGTACATTTAAAGACGCCGTGTTAGATAGGAGCACCGAGCATCGCTATGCCTTTGTATACGTACCATTTACTGTGTGGCATGAATAAATGTTTCTGTGAGATGCAGAAAAATGAAAAATAATAAAAAATAAAATGTCCTGGTTATTTTGGTGGTACCGAGGGTGGAACCCAGAGGTTTTCTACCTCTGGGCTATACTCTCAGACTTTTTTTTTATACTTTATCTGGAAACAGGGTCTCACTAAGTTGCTGAGAGCCTCACTAAGTAGCCGAGGCTGGCTTCGAACCCGTGCGATCCTCCTGTCTCAGCCTCCCAAGCGCGGGGATTACAAGCGTGCGCCACCACGCCCGGCTAAAATGTCCTGGTTATTTGAAGCCTTTTTTGTTCCCCAGTTTCTCCCTGCCTTCCACTATGTAAGAAAACACATGGCCTTCGGCTTTCTGAGAGGGGCTAATCTCATTAAACATAATATTCTCTAGTTCCATCTATTCTCCTGCATATGACGTAGTTTTTTCTTTTTCTGTGGCTGACTAAAATTCCATTGCATGTAATATCACAGTCCCATAACCCTTTCACCTGTTGGCAAATATCTGGGCTGGTTCCACAGTGTGCGGTTGTGCCGCTACAGACACGGATGCACACGCACCACTCTAGCGATCTGCCTTCAGTTCCCTTGGAAAGACCCCGGGAGCGCATAGCCGGGGCGGACGGCGCTTCCAGACCCCGTCTTCAGAGGCACCTCCGTGCTGATTTTCACAGTGGCTGTATTAATTTGCATTCCCACCAACAGAGCACAAGTTT
This sequence comes from Muscardinus avellanarius, assembly GCF_963383645.1. NCBI lineage: Eukaryota > Metazoa > Chordata > Mammalia > Rodentia > Gliridae > Muscardinus > Muscardinus avellanarius. The sequence goes on from NC_137806.1 coordinate 5,345,280, forward strand.
CCTATTTCCCCACATCCTTGCGAGCATTTATTAATGTTTGTGTTCTTGACGGATGCCGTTCTGACTGGAGTAAAAGGTGGGATTCCAGTCCAGTTTTGATTTGCGTTTCCCTGGTTGCTGGTGATGGTGAATGTTTTGTCGTATATTCATCGCCGTGTGTATTTCCCCCTGTGAGAGGTGACCAGGCACTGTGTACATGTATGCACCTGTCACACTAAGCCTTGTTATGATGCATGGTTACAATGTACCAATCAAAGGATGTTAAGAATAGCATGCTAAGAAAATGTCCTGGGGCAGCCTGAGTTGACGCCATCCTCAGCACCCTGAGGTCTTGCTCTGTCTCCTCTCCTGGCTGCGACTGTCCCGGTGTTTACCTCGGTTCCTGTCCCGTGGTCCCCAACCCCATACTTCCCCCTCTGCAGAGAGTGCCATCCTGGTGAGCGGTGCCCTGTGGCTCCCGTCCCTCCCCAAGCACTGCTTGCATGGCAAGCTCTTGTAATGCTTACTTATGTGTCTGTTTGTCTTTTCTGCTAGATTGTAAGCTCTATGAAATTAGGGTCCATGCTGTCTTTACCACCTCCAGAAAGAATTGCTTAAACAAGTTGGATGGGCTGAGGATAGAAAGGGCCTAACGGGCTTTTCTAGATATGGTGGAGAGCTGTCTTCCCAGCAGAGCTACAGGATTTTGCAGCCTCCTAGAAAATCACTACTGTCCTCTCAACCCTCCAGAAGCTTGGTCAAGTTCCTGTAGGTCTAGGATAGAGAATGTTCTAGAAAGACCAAGCAGCTGTTTCTGTCAAAATAAATATAGATAAATAAATAAATAAATAAATAAATAAATAAGCAGAGTCAGACCTCAGACACTGACTCTTTTACCTTAGGGACATGATATGAAATGACAAGTGTCATGAGACATTCTTACTTCAAGGACTAAACTATCAGTCTCAACCCATGGGGATAAGAAGTCACGCTTCTGGAGTTAGATAGCTGAGATGGCGCCACTGTCCCTCCTAGAATAGTGACTTTGGCCAGATCATTCACCTGGATAAACCTCAGCTCCCTCATCTAGCCGGCCTCACCCGATCATCGTAAGGACTAAAGAAGATGAATCCCGAAAAGTACTTAACACCGTGTCTGGCATGGAGTGTGTACTCTAAATGTGAAACATTCTAGTATTCTATAGAACATTCTAGAACATTCTAGTATTACAGTTGTACCATAGCTAGCAGGAGGCCTTCATATACTGGAACTCTCTGAAAATGTGCCGCCTACAGATCATCTCCCCCAACTCCCCAGTTTATGTACACACATGTGCATGCATATGTGTGTGTGCTAGTTAATATAATCAAACAAGAAGTAAGTGCTTATTTTGGAACATGGGTTAAGTAAGAAAAGCAAAAGCATGTTTATGTTATAAGTTCCTGACCTTACTAGAAAAAAAAAATCTCACAAAACATCAAGAAACAAATAGCAGAAAGCATAACCTATTCCAAGAAAAAGCAATCTCCCTGGCTCCAGGCCGGCCCTCAGCCACAGAGGACATTACTCTCCACCCTGGTCTTCTGAGCTGTGGTGACAAATCGGCGAACATTTTTAACCGAGTGAAAACCACACTGGGGTGCTCCAAGAGACGAAAAGCTCGTCAGTGCCTTCTGGGGTGACATGGGCCTCTGGGTTTTCACTGCTGGAGGCTGAAATGCCCAGCTTGAGCCCGGAGAACCATCTGGAAGGAACCTAAGGAACTCTTCAAGACGTGTCTGGGCTGTTCTTGGTGGGACAGCAGCCTGGCCTATGTGGTGGCGGAGCCGGCGAAGGGCCCTTCTGCTGCCTAGTGCTGGACAGAGCCTCTTTGCAGGCTTATGGAGACCACTGAGCCCAGACCACACACGGAAGAGGACATATTTCCGAAGCCCAGCTGCAAGCTGGATCCTAAATCTTGGCCCAATGAGCTTAAGATTTGGTTGAGGAACAGATGCCAGGCTGCGTCTAGAAGAGAGAGAAGAGACTTCAGCTCCAGACTCTGTGGATCAAGAGTTGGGAATAAGGAATGGGAACCAAGGAGCCCTTTCCCCATGCTTATAGACTCTGCCGTAAGTCTCCCAGGAGCCAGACGGAGGGCGCTCGCCTCACCCAAACAGCGTGCATGAGAAGGAACCCATGGCAAGAACTGCTGAGAACTCCATGGACACTGGGAAGCAGCGCCATTCTTTAAATCAGTAAACATTACCTGGGTTCGCACGCTGTGTCAGTCTGCGAGGCACCAGGCTGGCGAGGGAAAAGGGGCGAGTCCCTGGCGTCAGGAGCTGAGGGTGCTGAAGCGTGGTGGCGGCAGGCAGAAGGAGCAGCCGTAAGCAAGGAAGGGTCTCCACGCGGCTCTCCTTGATGTGTGTTCGCTCCTCTGTGGAATGATTAATTATGTTGAGTTTTTTTTCCATTTTTTGGCCATTAGTATAATCTTTTTCTCACGAAGTTTCTTTTCAAATTCTTTGCCCAGGTATGGGCCACAGTTTGCTTTTCACTTACTGTTGATGATGTCTGTCGTAATCCAGTTTTGGACAATTATCAAGCAAGCTCTTAAGAGCACTGACACCTCCAAGTGGGCGTAACTTTCATTTCTCTTGGATCAATGTCTAGAAATGGAGTTGTGGGCTCCCATGGTAAGTACCGACTAACTGTACCAAACACTTTCAACTGTTTTCCAAAGCACCTTCCTATCAGCTTGGAGGAGTCCCCGCTGCTTCACACCTTCGCCAACATTTCATACTGCTAGTTGAAAAACATTTAGCTGAGCGGGTCATAGTGGTGCACATGTGTTATCCCGGTACTTGGGAGGCTGAGACAGGAGGGTTGCCATGCTTGAGGCCAGCACGTGGTAACTTAGAGAGACCCTGTTTCAAAATAAAAAACAAACTAGGACTGGGTGTAGCTCAGAGGTAGCTCAGAGATAGAGCATCCTTGGGCTCAGTCCCCGTACTTCAAAAGAAAAAAGAAAGAAAGAAAGAAAGAGAAAGAAAGAAAGAAAGAAAAGAAGAAAGCAAGAAAGAGCAAGCTAGCATCGTAGGACATACAGTGGTAGCCCACTGAGGTTTTATTCTCATTTCCCTAATGATTAATTATGTTGAGGTTTTTTTTCAATTTTTTTTTTGCCATTAGTATAATCTTTTTCTCATGAAGTTTCTTTTCAAATTCTTTGCCCATTTAAAAATCAGGTGGTTTGTCCTATTATTGAGTTTTGAGAATTCTTTAAAAGTTCTTGACACCTCCTTTATTAAATTTACATATTTAAAAAATATTTTCTACCCATCTGTGCCTTCCCTTTTCCCGTCTTAACTGCAGTTTGAAGAGCAAATGTTTTTGTTTTGTTTTGTTTTTTGGATTTTTTTTTGGGGGGGGGTCTGGGGATGGAACCCAGGGGCATTCTGCCTCTGGGCTACACCCCCAGCACTATTTTTTATTCTTTATTTTGAAACAGGGTCTCACTGAGTTGCAAAGGGGCTCACTAAGTAGCTGAGGCTGTCTGCCAACCGTGATCCTCCTGTCTCAGCCTTCCGAATGCTGGGATTATAAGTGTGCGCCACCATGCCTGGCTTGGAGAGCAGAAGTTTTAAATGTTCTTATATCCAGTTTTCTTTATTTGTGGATTATACATTTTGTGTTTTAAGAACAATTTTTCCTCCTGTTCTACTGTAGAAGTAGCATGGTTTCAGATTTTCCATTTAGGTCTAGCATACATTTTGAGTCAATTTTCTTTGGTGATATAAAATAAAGGTAAAGGCGTCCTTTGTTTTGATTTGTTCGATTTATTGGCACCTTTAGCAAAACTGGTTGACCCTGTGTGCATGGGGCTGTTTCTGGACACTCAGCTAGTTTTATGAATCTTTATGTCTATTCTTACGCTAACACTCTGCTGTCTTGATTATTTTAGCGTTGTAGTAAACCTTGAAATCAAGCAGTGATTGCTCATCTCTTCTACAATTATTTTGGCTATTTTTAAGATTCTGGATTTCTACATAATTTTCTACAAAAACATCCTTCTTGAATTTTGATTGGGATTGTATTGAATGAATATATCATTTCAGGAACAACTGGCATCTTCATGGCATCGAATAAACGGAATTATTAATACAGTACGTCTCACCATTGATATAGATCTATCTCAGCAAAGTCTTGGAGCTTTCATCTACACGTCATGGCTATTTTGTTAAATTTATTTCCAAATTCACATTTTGTGACACCACTGGATATATTTAAAAAGTTCAATTTCCAATACTAACATATAGAAAATAGAAATTTCTAATACTAGCACACTTCTATACTAGCACATAGAAATAGATTTTTACATGTTGATTTTATACCCTGTGACCTCCTTCAATTTACTTCATGGTGTAGCTGGTTTTTGGTAAACTCCTTAGGATGAACTCTGCACACAGCCTCACAGCCAGCGGGTAATAAGAGTTTCATATATTCCTTTCCAAACCTCATAACTTTTATGTTGCCTCTTGCCTTCTAATACTAGCTGGAAATTCCTATTGAAAAGAGATGGTTTGTGTTAGTTCTTCCATTTACGTTGGGTTCCCTTGCTCTTTTTTTTTCTTTCTTTCTAAATTCTAGGGTAGAAGCTGAGACATTTGACTTTAAACTTTATTTTCCAACATAAGCATTTAAAGTTATAAATTTCTCATTGAGACCTGTTGTGGGTGATTCCCCCACTTCTCAGAGATACTACTGCTTTCATCGCCATTCTGTTAAAAAATATTTTCTAATTTTGCTTGCAATTTTTTAAGATGTGTTATTTAGAAATATGTTAATTTCTAAATTTTGGAATATTTCCAGATATCTTTCTATTATTGATTTCTGATTAATTTCATTGTCATCAGAAAATATGCTTTGGCTATTAATCCTTTAAATTTTTTGAGCTAGGTGTTCTGGCACATGCCTGTAATCCCAGTACTTGGGAGGCTGAGACAGGAGGATCACAGATTGGAGGACAGCCTTAGAAACTTAGTGAACCCTGTTTCAAAAAAAAAAAAAAAAATAGGACTGGAGGTGTGGCTTGGAGGCAGAATACTCCTGGCTTCAATCCCCAGTACCACATACGCACAGAAAAATATTAAGACCTTTGGTGGCCCAAATATAGTCCTATCATGATAAATGTCCTATGTGTACTTACAATGTTTATTCTGCGTGTGTTAGGTATTTTATAAATGCCAAATCACTGAGATGGGTCAATAACACTGTTCAAGCCTCATGCGTTCTTCCTGACTTCCTTCCCGTGTATTTTATTTTATCTACCTTTGCCTCTTTGCACTGGTATGTCTTATGACGAACTGATTCCTTTGCTATCATGACACCTGATCTGAAATCGTACTTTGTCCAGGCAGCCTCATTTCAAACAATATTGTGTCATTTAACAGAACACGTGAGAACCTTACAATACACTTCCTCCTCTTCCTTTTACGTTATTAACCCAGACACTTTTTTATGTGTCCTCTGAATTGTCAAGTGTCTTTAAAGAGGTGGGAGAAAGACTGTTTTCATATTTATTCACATATTTAGTATTTCTGGCATCTTTATTCCTTTGTTTGGACTGAAATTCCCATCGGTTATTATTTTCTTTCTGTTTGAAGAACTTCCTTGAACATTTCTATAGCTCTTATTTAGGGTGATGAATATTTTGTTTTTCTTCTACTGGGAAGGTCTCTCTCCTTTCTTTTTCTTCTTTTGTAAAGCTGAATTACATTTATAGTGTTGGAGAATGCATGTTTAAGAATTCATAGAGTGCTTGCTGTGGTACACATGTAATAAAGTCGGACTGATACAGAGAAGATTGGCAAGGCCCCATGCAAGGACGGTACACAAATTCAAGTGAAGTTCCACATTTTTCTTCTTAATGAACTGAAATATGTACTTTAAAATGGTGAAAATAGGAAACTCTATGCTATGTATATTTTACCACAATAAAAATGCATAGAAATAAATCTAGAAATATACATATATGACTGTTAACATCATCTTACTCCTAGGAAGAAGAGTTGGGATATACTTTCAAGACTCTTTTCATTTATTTATTTGTTTGTTTGTTTGTTTGTTTGTGCTGGGGATTAAACACAGGGGCATTCTACCTTTGAGCTACACCCCTGGGCCTATTTTTTCCTTTTTTTTGAAACAGCATCTCATTAAGTTGCTGAGGACTTCCCGGAGTTGAAGAGGCTGGACTCAAACCTGAAATTCTCTTGTCTCTGTCTCCCAAGTACTGAATTTTAGGCATGTGCTGCCTTGCCCGACTATTCCTTTAATTTTTAAGTTTTTTATTTGGCGATCACTTCAAACCTAGAAAAGTTTTCAGATTAAGAGTATCACCAATAATACTTTTATATTGTTTACTTAGATTTTTGTACTGTGACCATTTTATCCCATTTCCTTCATCATTCTTTCTCCCTTATTATATATATATACATATATATATATGTATATATATATATGCTATTTATATCTACATAATATGCGTAATATGTATGCATATATAAACACATATTCATATGTATATTTTAAGGACTGTTTGAGGACAAAATACTCATATTTATTTCCTAATATTAGAAATGTTCTCCTTTATAACCATAGTATTTTAAAAATATACAGTATATTTAAATTTAATTTTAGCCTTTCAACAGACAAGCTAGAAAGTATATATTTCTATTATACAATAAGATGCCTTAAGCTACACATGCAGTGCAGAATGCCTGAATTGAGCTATTTAGCATATGTACTACTTACATATGTATCACTTTTTCATTTTGCAAACACTTAGGATTAATTCTCTTGGAACTTTCAAGCGTACAATGTATTGTTATTCAATGTAGTCACCACAACAGGCAAGAGATCTCTTGAACTTATGCCTCTTGTGTATTTGAAACTTTGTGTCCTTTGACCAGCCCTTTCCACTTCACCTAACCCCTCCAGCTTCTTGAAACCACAATCTTATTCTCTGTTTCTATGAGAGAGCCAGTTTTACACTCCAAAAATGACATCAGGCAGCATTTTTCTTCCTTCTTTCGGTGTCTGGCTTATTTTACTTAACATATGTTCTCCAGGCTCATCCATGTCATCACTAATGGCAGGAATTTCTTCTTTCTAATTTTAATTTTATTTTATTATGGTACTGGGGATTGAAACAGGAGTGTTCTACTTCCTAGCTATATCCCCAACCCAATCAATATATATATATATATATATATATATATATATATATATATAATTTTTTTTTAAATTTTATTTGGAAACAGAGTCTTGCTAGATTGCTCAGATTGTCTCTGAACCTGTGATGCTTTCGTCTCAGCCTCCCAGGTACTGGCATTGCAGGCTCACACCACCACTCCTGGCAGGAAATCCTTCTTTTTAAATGTTGAATAATAGTCACCTGTATTTGAACCACATTTCCATTCATTCGTGAACAGATATTTAGATTGATTCCATGTCTTGGCTATTAAATAGTGCTACAATGAGCATGTTTATCAACATCCATTCTGTTAGCCTAGGTGTCCATTTTTATTTCAGTACCAGGATTTAGATTAATACAGCTTTGGAGTAGTTTTTAAATCAGACAGCGTGATGCTTCTGATTTGGTTAGTTTTCTCATGATTGCTTGTGTGTCTTTTGTGGTCCCATAAAAATTTCAGGATTAATTTTTTCCATTTGTATGAAACACGTCATTGGGATTTTGATAGGAATTGCATCGAAACTAGATTACTTTGGGTAGTATAGACATCTTAACAAGACTTCTTCTTTCAGTGCATAAACACAGAATATTTTTCCTTTGTTTGTGTTTTCAACCTCATTCATTAGTATTCTACAGTTTTTAGTGTACAGATCTTTGACCTCTTTGGTTGACTTTATTCCTAAGTATTTTTGGTGGAGTGGGTAGCTATTGTGAGTGGAGTTATTTTTCTTCATTTCTTTTTTGGGTTATTCATTGTTAGAGTATGTTTGATTTTGTATCATTTGACTTTATGAAGCTCATTTATTCTAACATTTTTTGGTGGAATCTTTAGGGTTTTCTATACATAAGATCATATCTTTAAACAGAGATCATTTAACTTCTTTATTTCTAATTTTGATACCTTTTATTTCTTTCACTTGCTCATTGCTTAGCCTAAGATGTCTGGCACAACGTTGAGATGTAGAAGTGGTGAGAACAGTCATCCTTATCTTGCTCCTGACCTTAGAGGAAACATATTTGTGTATGTTTAACCATTTTTGAATTTCAGTGAAAAATATCACTTTATCATAGTGAGTCATCATTTTAATATACTGCCGAATTTTGTTAATATTTTGTTGAGGTTTTTTTTTTAATCTATGTTCATCAGGGATATTTGTCTGAAATTATAATTTCTCTTAATGTCCTTGTCTGGTTTTGGTAACAGGTTAATGTCAGCCTTATCAAATGAGTCTGAAAGTTTTCCCTCCTCAATTTTTTTTGAAGACCTTCGGAAGGATTGAGATTAGCTCTTTTTTAAATGTTTGTTGAATTTAGCTGTAAAAACATCAGACCCTGGACTTTTCTTTGATGGGAGACTGTATTGCTGATTCAATTTAATGCACCCATTTATTTCTGATTTCCTTACTCACTTCTGATTTTTTCCTTACTCACTACTGAATTCTATCAATTCAGTCTTGGTGAGTTGTACACGTCTATAAATTTATCTGTTTCTTCTAGATTGTCCAAGTAGTAAATTCAGTCTTGGCACGATACTTTAACCTATCATTTGTATTTGTTTTACTGATTGATCTAATGACATCCCTTAGCATTCTCCTCTCCTTGCGTGAGCTGTGGGCTTTGGCCAGGAATTGGATTTAGGTTCATGTCTTTTTAGACCCTTTCGGTCTTGGACTCTTCCTTCCTTCTGTTTTAAAAATGACTTTGACGTGTTTGACTAAATGTAATCCCCCACCCCCCGCAACTGTTAAATAGCAGCGTGGATTCATTTTGACAGTTCTGTGTTTTGATGTGGTTTCATAACCACACACTATAGACATCTCTGAGTCTGGCTTATGAGTTTTCTCATTTTGTTTTGTGAGTTGAGGTTCGTGTGTTACTGTTGCATAGTGCTACAGTGGGTGTGGATAGCATGGTATTTTTCTGTTTTCCTGTGGACAGGCATTTGGGTAGTTTCCTGCCCAGGGTTGTTATGACTTCCAAAGCTCAGAACATTGGAGAACATGTCTGCTGTAGATGCTTTTCTTTAGTTGCTTCTGACAAACTGTTTTCCAGTATGCTTATACCCATCTGAACTCCAACACATGCACATGAATGACCTGATTACCACAGAAACCAGAGTAATTTAGTAGTAAATTATATTTTTTACTTTTGATTTTTTAATTCTTTTTAGATACTGGGGTAGGGTTTGAATTCAGGGATGTTCTACATGTGGGCAACAGGCCCAGCCTCACAGCAGGCTCCGATGCCAGCTGCTGGCCCCGGCATCAGCCTAACCCCTCGGTAGGCTCCAATTCCGGCCTTGGAGGCCCCAGTAACAGCTTTGCCTCATGGCAGGCTCCGATGCCGGCCGTTGGCCCTGGCATCAGCCTAACCCCTCAGCAGGCTCTAATCCCGGCCTCAGAGGCCCCAGCAACGGCCTTGCCTCACGGCAGACTCCAATCCCAGCCATGCTGGCCCCAGCACCAGTCTAACCCCTCGGCAAGCTCCAATCTGAGCACCCTCTTCGCCCAGCCATTTGTCCCCCGTTCTCGAGGGTGCATGGTGGTAGCATTCTGCCTCTGGGGTTGTTACTTCAAAGGTTCCAGGTGTAATGCATCAGATCTCTGCCTCCCCTGAGTACTGGCCACTGCCATTGCCACTGCCTCCACCATTTTAAATCTTTCCCAAGCTCTTTTTCCACTCTGAATGTTGACCAGTGTTCCTAAGCATGCGCAACGGTAGCATTCGACATTTGGTGTAATTTTTCCAAAAAAATAAGGTTGGTAGGATCCGATTTCTGTTTTTCCTGAATACAAGTCTCAACCTCCATCACGGAGACCGCTTTCAACACCGCCTTTCTCCTTGGTCTCCGCTAACCTCTCTCCTTACAGGTGATGTCCAAGATTTTTAACAATGTAGAGAAGAAGCAGTCCTCCTTCACGGGGAATTTTTCCAAAAGTTCCAGTTCATTTGGATAAGTTTTGTCTGCATCTCCAGTATCCTGGCATCCGCCTCGCCCTTCTTGACCCCTCTCCGATATTTTTCTTTTTTCTTTTTCTTTTCCTTTTTTTTTTTTTTTTAATAAGAGAAGATGGTATGTGTGGTTTGAGGAGGTAGTGGGATCAGGCACTCAGTAGCACTGTGACCCGGCCTGGTTTCCCCATGGGTCCAATGTGTTCCGCGCTACTCCGCCTGGGGCCCAGAGTCCTGCGACCTGGGCCCTGGCTCTTCCAGGGGTCCGGCGTGCCCCGTCCGACCCCTGCCCGGGACCCAGGGTCTGACAACCGGGCCTAGTTTCTCCAGGGGTCTGGCGTGCTCCACATGGGCCGGCCCGGGGCCCAGAGTCCTGCAACCCGGGCCCCGGCTGTTCCAGGGTCCAGCGTGCCCCGCCCGATCCCTGCCCGGGACCCAGGGTCTGACGACTAGGCCCGGTTTCTCCAGGGGTCTTGATTTTATTTTTAGCAAAAAGTACTTTAGAGATGTCAGTTACATGCAGTTGACTGACCGGTATTGATTCAACCCTGTCCTTCCTGATTTGCTGCCTGCTGCATTTGTCCATTTTCGATAGAAAAATATTGAAATATCCAGCTTGAACAGTGGATTTACCTATTTTTCTTTCTAGTACTATCAATTTTTGCCTCCTATATTTTGATATTCTGTTGTTAGGCACATGAGTGTTAAGGATTGTTATGTCTTCTTGGGGAATCGACCTCTGACTCATTAGTAATTCCTCTCCTTAGCCCTGGTAACTTTTCTCACTCTGCATTCGGCTCTGTCTGAAATTACCGTAGTGATTCTTACTTTCCTTCAATTAGTGTTAGCATGGTATATCTTTCATCATCACGCATTTATTTCACCTATGTGTGTCTTTGTATTTACAATGGGTTTCTGGTAGATAAGATATATAGATATAAATAGTTGGGGCTCATTTTTTAAATCTACACTGGCAATCTCTTTTAATTGGTACACTCAGCCCACTGACGGTCGAAGGGATTACTAACAGATTAGATTAAAATCGACCAGATTCGTTACTGTTTTCTGTTATTTACGTTTGCTCTCTTTTGCTGTTATTTTTCTATTCTTTCTGTCTTAGTTTTAATTCAGTATTATATATAATTTCATTCTTCTCCTTTTGTAGCATAACAATTATGCTATTGTTTTTAGTGATTTTCCTAGTGTTTGCAATATACAGTTATGACTAATTAAAATCCATATTCACATAACATTAAGCTGCTGCACAGGTAGTGCAAATGTATTATAGCAACCATATAATTCTAATTACTCTCTGCCATCCTGTTAATTCTTACTGCGAACACACTCACACACACACACACACACACACACACACACACACACTTCAATACATTGTTGCTATCATTATTTGAAACAAACTTTAATATGTTAGGTCAATTAAGAGTAAGAAAAGTAAATATTTTTTATCATTCCCTCACATATTTATTCTCTGATGCTTTTTCTTTCTTTATGGAGATCTGAATTTTTTACCTATATAATTTTCCTTCTCCCTGAACAACCTTTAACATTTCTTGTAAGGTAGGTGTTCGGGCAACAAATTTCTTCAATTTTTGCTTGTGTGAGAAAGTCTTTAATTGTTCTTTACTTTTGAAGGATAATGTCATAGGACCAGAATTTTTTTCCTCTCAACATTTCGAATATATCACTTTATTTGCTTGCTTGCATAGTCTTTGAGGTAAAGTTAGATAAAATTATTATTCTTTCTCCTTCTGGGAAGGTGTTCTTTTTCTCTGGATCATTCAGGTTTTTTTTATCTCTCACTTTTTAGATAGAGGAGAGGGAGAGAGAGAGAGCGAGAGAGAGAGAGAGAGAGAGAGAGAGAGAGAGAGAGAGAGAGAGAGAGAGAGATACACTGTCTGCTGAGATTTCTGGACCTGTGGTTTGGTGTCTAATATTAATTATGGAGAAAATTCTTAAAAATTGTTTCCAGTGTTTCTTCTGCCCTTTGGTCCCGCTTGCATTTCCATTGAGTGAATGTGCACTTTCAGAGTGGCCCCATAGTTCTTGGATGCTGTGCTCTGTCTTTGTTGTTGTCGATCAGTCTTTTTCCTGTTGTTCTTCAGTTTTGGAGGTTCCTTCTGAGATCTTTCCTCAGTCATAGCCTGTCTTTTCTCAGCTGTATCTCGTCTACTGACAAGCCCACCAAGGGCATTGCTCATTTACCTTGCAATGTTTTTGTTTTCTAACATTTATTTTTTGTTTCTGTCTGGGAATTTTCAACTCTTCGCATTTATTACTCACCTGTCTTTGCATGCTGTCAGTGAATTCTCTAGCTGATAATTCCAATATTCCTGCCACACTTGAGTCTGGTTCTGATAGCTATCTTGTCAAACTATGCTGTCTTCCGGTACACCTTGTAATTTTTTCCTTGAGAGTTGGGCATTATATACTGGGTAAAAGAATTTTTATATAGAACTATAGTAAAGTGGTATTTTTATTATTATTATTTTTTGGTGGTACTGGGGTTCCTGGAAACCCTTCTACCTCCAGGCTACACTCCCAGACACCTATTTTTTATATTTTTATTTGGAAACAGGGTCTCTTAAGCCAGCGCGGCTGGCTTTGAACCTGCGCGATCCTCCTGTCTCCGCCTCCCAAGCACGGGGATTACAAGCGTGCACCACCACGCCCGGCAGGTAAAGTGGTATTAAGGTGTAGGAATGAGGACACATTTTACAGTCCTATGCACAGGTCTTTGTCATCTTCATCGTTCTCTCCTCCTTCCTCCTCCTCCTCCTCTTCCTCCTCCTCCTCCTCCTCCTCCTCCTCCTCTTCCTCCTCCTCCTCCTCTTCTTCTTCTTCTTCTTCTTCTTCTTCTTCTTCTTCTTCTTCTTCTTCTTCTTCTTCTTCTTCTTCTTCTTCTTCTTCTTCTTCTTCTTCTTCGTATTGAAGTCAGGTGCATTCTATATCTGAGCTACAACCCCAGCCCTTTTTCTTTAAATTTGGTAATTTAAAGTCCTTTAAACTAAGTTTCTGAGGCTGGCCTTGAACCTGTGGTCCTCCTGTATCAGCCTCCCAAGTACTGGGATTACAGGTGTGCACCACCATGCCAGGCTGAATTGAGCCATTTCTTTGAAGTGCCTTGGTCCCTTTTAAGGAAGATCATTAGGGTGCAAGGTATGCTCAGAACTTCTGGAAAATTTTTAAAACATCCTTTAGTTGAGGGAGCTAGGGTCTTTACACATACATATACATACATAACAACACACATGCATGTATATACATAGACAAGTACATGTACATGTGAACATATGGATATTTTAGAAATCATTAGATCATAGCAACAATCTCTTTTTTTGCCTTTCCCCACAATCTTTTTTCCCTTGCTTTCTTTTCCATGTTTGTATTTTTTTCCTTCGGTTAAAACTCTAGGTCTCCAAAGCAAAGCATTAACTTATTTCCTCAATTGAACAGTTCATCTCAACTAGTTTCAGAGTTGCTTCAGCCTTGCCTTTACACAAAACAAATCTCTGGAAAAACTTGAGGAAGTGTTAGTAATTGTCTCCCTGCCCAGTTACCCCGCCAGGAGCTGAGGGTGTGCAGTCAAACACCGTGCCCTCTGCTGGGGTCATTTCTTTCCTTTTCTATGTTCTATCTGTGTGATTCTACGGTTCCCTTGTAACCTAATTGCTTTGATCGTTTCAGTTCTTCATTTTATTTCCCTCATCGCATTCTTACTGAATTAAAATTTTGAGCATGTAGAAGTTCATATTTCTAAAGAACCCCAATCAGAACAGCAGACCGTAGAAGCGCCACTTCCTCTTCCCCAATCTTTTTGCCGCTTTCCTCTTATGGGTACCCATCGTGCATTTCTATGATTCTTTTTGTAAAGGTAAAAAGATATATATCTATATCTCTACATCTCTCTATATATCTCTCTATATATTTGTGGTACTGGGGATGGAACCCAGGGACATTCTACCTCTGCCCTACACCCCCAGCCCTATATTTTATTCTTTATTTTGAAACAGGGTCTCTCTGAGTTGCAGAGGGCCTCACTAAGTAGCAGAGGCTGGCCGCGAACCACGATCCTCCTGTCTCAGCTCCCCGAATGCTGGAATGGCAAGTGTGCGCCACCACGCCCAGCTGTTAATGCAATTTTGCTGGCCTGGATTAGTGCAAGAGCAAAAGTCAATTGCTAAGCCAAGCACGGGTAGGAGGGATGGGGAGGGAACAGGGTGGGGATCGGGTAAGACTAGCTGGGTGATGTGTGCATGTATGTCTCCACAAGTCTGCTATCCCATTCAGATGTATGACTACCATGCACCAATCATAATTTAAAAAAAAAAAAAAAGAGCAGGAGGCTCTCACCAAACAGTACTGTGGAGTCCTGAACTTCCAGCCTCCGGAACTGTGAGTTAAATAGCTTTATTCCATTATAACTTACCCAGTCTCAGGTATTTTGTTTTAGGAATAGAAACTGCACCAAGAGAACAGTCATCACCACAGTACAACTTTAGACCACTGCTAGACCATTTGCGGAAGGTGCTCCTCCCATCTCTAGTCCAGGCAGCCGCTCATCTGCGTTTTGTACCTGTGGTTTTCTTCTTTCATCCCATATTATGGTTTATATAATATATGAACATAGACCATCGGTGGTATTTTGGACCTGTCTCTTCTACTCAGCAGTGTGCTTTCAGGATTGGCGCGAAGCTGCCCACAACACGCTGTGCGCACCCTGGGCTGGCCATGTTACTTGTGACCAAGGGCGGGTGATGAACATGATGGAGAGATGGTGGGAAACCACTCGTGCACACCTGGCACACAGGTGCCTCGCAGTGAATATTCAGTGTTTAATACACCTTGACCACCCCATTATATCCCTGTGGTTTATAGGAACCTTGTTTTTCCCTGGGAAATCTGGGATTGGTGGTTGCCTTTTCTCTCTACCCAGTGGGAACTAGTTGTTAAGCATTTACTAGTTCTCTGGGAAATTAAAATGTATTAATTTACCTGATTTTTAGCATTGAATGCTTTCTGTGGTGCCAATACTCTCACTGTGGCTAATTTCAGGCTGAAAATTGAAACACTCTCACAGTGGCCAACCTGACATCACTCAATATGGAATTAGGAAGTAATAATTGTGTATTATTTCTGCTGAAAAGATACAATAAATATAAAGACCACAGGCAATAGTTAAGGACAGGAAATAATTAGGAAATGACAAGTTTTCAGTGTTCATTACTTTTTTATTACCAATTAAATAGATGCATGCAAAATTAATTGTAGATGCTTTTAACTTTTTTTTTTGTACCAGAAATTAAACCCAGGGACATTCTACCTCTGAACGAAACCCCTAGTACTTTTTATTTTTTATTTTGAAACAGAGTCTCAATAAGTTCCTGAGGGTCTTGCTGGGTTTTTGAGGCTAGCCTCAAATCTGTGATCCTCCTGTCTCAACTTCCCAATTTCTGGGATCATAGGCATGTACCACCATGGTCAACATTGTGTAAATTTTTAATATTGGTTCTTACAGTCAGTATAAAATGGCTACAGTCCCTTCTGTGTCCCATCCTACCAGAGCTACGCTGATACCTACAAAGAGGAGGCTCCTGGAGGCACCCCATCAGGGGACCAGAATATGTTTCCTCTAGGGTCAGGACCAAGAATAGGCTGCGGCCAGCTTCAGCTACTGAGTGAGGCCCTGTTTCAAATTAAAAAATAAAGGAAAATAAATAGGGCTGGGGGTAGAGCTCAGAGGTAGACTGCCCCTGGGTTCTATCCCTCAGTATCACAAACAAACAAACAAACAAACAAACAAACAAACAAAACAAGCTCAGGAAGCTGGAACAAGATAGTATCACAATGTACCACCAAGGGAACGGCAAGCCATTCTTTTAACCAAAAATTGAAAGAAAAAAAGTCTAAAGATCTGCACAGTCCTAAAGTCTGAACCATCAGTGATGTTGAATTAAAACTTTTAAAGGAGCTCAGTTGCTTGGTCGGTGTGTTGTTCTTTAAATAGCAAGAAAAGATGGTCGGAGCGGAGATGCATTCTGCAGTGTGCTTGAGCCCGGAGGGGCTCCCAGCCAGGATACAGTGGATGTGCCCGTGGGGAAGCCCCAGGACAGTCCAGATGCTGCCAGCGCCAAAGCGGTGCCTGGTGTTTAGACAAAGAAGCTATTTTTAAAGTTTAACGCAAATGGAAAGCTTTAACTCTGCAAGATCATAGCATCATTTTCTTTCTTTCTTTTCTTTTGGTATTAGAGATTGAACCCATGTGTATTTTATCTCCAAGCTACATCCCAGCCTTTTTTTATTTTTATTTTGAAACAGGGTCTTGCTAAGTTGCTGAGGGCCTCACTAAATTACTGAGCCTGGCCTTGAATTTATAATCCTCCTGTCTCAGCCTCCCAAGTAATGGAATTACAAGCATGTGTCACCAAGCCCGGCTAAGTCTGGCTTTTTTAAAAAAAAACTTGGTTCTTTATTTCTTCCGGGAGGTCATCATTAGGCAGTGTACCCCCAGGTTGAACTAATAGAGTGTTTAGGATGAATGTAGAAAAAGTACTTGTCTATCTTAAAGGCCATTGACAGTCATTTTAAAAGCCAATCAAGGAATTAATAAATAAAATTCATATTATTTTTAACTTGAAAGAGTACACATAGCGTTTAAATGAGGAAAAGAGAATATAACATTCTATTCACTAAAAACAAGTAATAAAAATAAATACATGAATTCTATGTTATGGACTAATTAAAAGACTGATAGAGGAAGATAGAAAAAGTGAAAGGACAAAGTTTGACCACACCAGAGACCACCTTGTAGCCAAGAGATTTATTGGAGGAGCCGGTATGAAAGGAAGAAAGAGAGAGAGAGAGAGAGAGAGACAGACAGACAGACAGACAGACAGACAGACAGAGGGGGAGAGAGAAAGAAGAATCCGGGAAGAGAGGGAGATATGTGCTGGAGTCAGGGTTATATAAGGGCTTGGGGTTACAGATTGGGGGCCAATAGGCTAGGAGACATGCCCTTTGAACTAATTGGCTGGAGTCCCATGGGAGGGGTCTTGCGGCCAGGTAATTGGCTTGGGGTCAGCGGGGAATGTCCCTTTCACTGATTGGCCAAGGGCACCAGGAGGGGGCCGGTCTCCCAGGTAAGTGACCAGGTACGGTCAGAGGGGGATGATAGCTTAACAGGTCAGACCAGGGCCTTTCGGGAGACTTAGCTTATGGAGTGGGGGGGGGTCTGAAGTAAGAACCTAATTCATCTAACAAAAAGAAATTTGAGAAAGGAGCAGATGGAGGCTGAGATATGGAGACCTCTTCCCCGCCCCGCATGCAGGAAGAGGGGAGCTCAAAACAGCCACACGCACAGACTTCCCAGAGGACCCGCGCACACGCTGGCTTTTCACTGTTAGAGTGGGAAGCATCCTTGCATTTGGACAAGCTCCTAGCAGAACATACCATGCTCTCTCAGAATCACATCCTAGGAGCTAGAAGTATCCAGAAGGACGACTACAAAAGCATGAATATCTTGTAAAATAAGGCCTTGTGAAAATATTAAGGTTGTTTGAATTGGTCTGCCAACGAAGATAAAACTGCAAACCTCCTGAGAGAGAAGCGGGCATGCTGTCTTCAGAGTTTCTCAGAGTGCCCAGCACCAGGATGGCACAGGAGAGATTTTTGGGGGAACTGAAAACTATGGACAGCTTAGTTTTGCATTTAGAAAATTATTTTCTGAAACACATATTTGTATTGGTGCGTTGTAACCATACATCAGCTTGAGGTTTAGCGTGATAGAAACATACGTAGTACCTGGTGCATTTCTCAGTACGAAAGTCTCTCTCTGATATATTGATGTTAGGTGTTGCAGCCGCTAGTGCGTCCAGTCTCCCACAGGTGCACTCGATTAACAACTATCTCATGGGGATCAATAAGCATACTTTTCAAAATTACCAGATCAATGTCCCCCTACTCCCCCCCCCCCAGGAAAGCTATCATAGAGAACTTGTTTCTAACCTGGGATGGAAGTGGGGTTCTTGGACCTTTTCTCTGAAGATTTCTCAGGCCCCGAAGTACCCCTGGGGAGAGGGTCGTTGGTAGGTACGAGTGTACATTGTGATTTCATGGGACAGAAAGCAGGAACGGTCATGGTTCCTTCTCATCTAAAGGAACAGAGGATTCCGGCACGACAGAGCTCAATGACCCATGGAAAGGGTTTCTAACTCTTCAGCGTTTCTCTCTAACGTTCCTTGATAGGGGTGAAGGTCAACGTTCTTCCGTCCACGGCCTAAGTTAGACTATGAGTAAGTCTCTCTCCTCGTAGTGAACCAGGCAAGCGTGGTTTCAATTTAGATCAAGGAGTTTCAAGTTAGAGCAAAGAAAAAGTCTTTTCTTGGTAAGAATTATTCACAATTAAAATAGTTCTCACTGAAATGCTCAAGCTGGGCTTGTGAGCCACGGCCTGATTAAAGTCAGGCCTCCATATTGTCCCTATAGAGAAGGGGAAGAGATCCAGTATAAAAATACAAGACTCTGGACACAGAAAACTGGAAAACGTGGCACAGTGAGCCATGCACACCTTCGTTCTTAACGTTTTGGGAATAACATTTACTATCATTAGGAAAAAAAAGCTTGACAATAAACATTCCACATCAATCATAAAATAACGTGTTTTCAGAACAAATTAATGAGAGTTGAGCCAAAGTGTTTCTTTGTCAAAGAATCCAGAAGTGTAGAGTAAAGTCCGCTTCCACTTGTACTCCTGGTGTGCAGTGGGCTTCGGGCTGTGAAGAACGGAGCGTCACCCTTTTGTCAGCATGCTCAAGGGTGGACCTAAGCCCATCATCGGCAGCCCCAGTGCCGCCTTTCCTGTCTCCCAGGGCCCCTTAGGTCCCCGTTCTCAGCTACCCGTTTCTCCGTCTTGGATGAGGACTCTTTCAAATCTCACTTTCCAGAGGAAGTTGCTTTTCCTTTTGCCAAATGTCCCAGATGATCTGTGGTTCCAGCTGATCGTTCGTCCAGTCCTGCAGGTACCCCATCTTGTAGGGCAGTAGCCGTGTTCCATGGGACTTTATTCAGAGGAAGACTCTTGCGTGAATCACGATGCAGCTGGGGTTGCTTGGGAAAGTGTGATGAGACTAATTGGGTGAACTGGAGACCGATTACTTTTGAGTGAAGGAGCAAATAGCCAACGGACAAGGCTGGACTGAGTCGGCCGGGCGCGCATCTGCTTTGCTTGACCCTTTCGGGATCCTTGGGTGGCTACTTAAGCCCCATTCAGAAGATGCCACCAAAAAGTCAAAGACGTGTCTAATTAGTAACTTGACGGTGAGCATAGTAGCTTGCGCATAGCATTAAAATAAAAGCCAGTGCAACTGAAATGTTAACAAAATTTTAGAAAATGTACAATCTGTGGCATTGTGCTAGAGAAACATTACTTCTGCAAGCCCACGGGCAGGTAGTGAAATGCAATGCCTCATTTGTCTCGGTATCGATTGGGAAGATAGAACGTGTTTCTGAGGAAATTTGTAAACAAAGGCAAGCCTTGATATGAATTCTCGGCGAGTACCAGAGGGTTCCTGCAACCTTTATCACTTAGCATCATGCACTAGAGACATATACTTTTAAACCACGGGGAATAATGGATGTGGAAAATTGTGTTTTCATAAAAATGCATCTTCAGAGCAGCGCGACACACATTCTGTGATGGCTGTCTGCTAATGTGTATTCACAGGACATTTCTCCCTCTGGAATGCCGAATCACGGGAGCCCAGGCGGAGGCTCCTCTGAACATTCTATTAGCATTTACTGTAACCAGTGTGTAGAACACACAAATGACTGAAGTCATTGCTTTTAAAGCCCTTTTTCACAATTGAATTTCCTGCGGAGAAGCAATATCCCAGGAGCATAATAGAATCCACCCCTCCTTCCATTTACGCAGATACTTTCCCAGCGAACTAATCAGTTGCGATTCTAATCTATATTTCTGATTTGTTTACATGCCCCATGCAGGCTGGCAACCTTTTGAATTTCAACGTGACTTAAAAGTAAAATAAAATAAACCACAAATAGATGACACGGAATTGCTAACAGTAGGAACCTTGTTTACATTCCACATTCTGAAAATATTTTGTTCAGCTGGCTGGAAAGACCACATGGTTGAGAGAGACTGGGTGATGACTTGGTTTATTGCTGGGCTGGGGCCAGGATAGAAAAAACAGATAGCGTGTGCCATGGCTGTCTGTCACCTCGAACCCAGAGAAAGAACACATTTCCAATGCTCTCTGCCTTCGCACAGAGCCCTGGAGATCTCCGCCAGAGTGTCATGCGCACCTGGCGCGGGGCCGGGATGGGTCGTCTTTTGGAGTCCTCAGATAATAACTCTCTCCTCCCTCCTTCCCACGGTCTTCTGCCTGCTTCCTCTCGGAGGCTATTTGCTCTGCAAGGCCTTTGTTCTCCCCTACTTTCTGGAATTATCTGCCAAGACAGTCCTGTGTCTCCCTTTCCGCTTTCATTTCAGGCTCTGTTGAGAGATTTGCGTCTATCCATCTCCCCCACAGCTGCTCCTCAATGGTGATTCCAGCTCCGTGAAACGACACGTAACGATAGCTTGGGAACCCTCAGTCGGGGGACAGGCAGTCCCAGAGGCCTTTATCATGGCCCAGTCTTCCGTATATGGAGGATCTCGAGGCCCGGCTTGCACCCGGGCACCATGTGTAGTTGTTCGGTGCAAGAAATAAGAAAGGAAGCAGGCGTGTGTGTGAGGATGGAATTTAGGAGGAGAAGTGGGTTTAAACACACATTTTAAAATAGCTGGCATTACTACGATGCAACTCAGAAGATTAGGTACAGGTTGGATGTTCCTTACCTGAGACCCTTGGGACAAGACATGTTTCCATTTGGGACTTTTTCAGGTTTGGGGAGATTTATATGTTCACAATGACGTATGGATGAGTCCCAGATCTAAACACGAAATTCTCCTTTCTCTCTCTGTACTGAGGATTGAACTCAGGGGCATTCTACCTGTGAGCTACACCCCCAGATCCTTTTATTTTGAAACAGGGTCTTACTAAGTAGCTGAGTATCTAAGTTCCCGAGCCTGGCCTCAAACCTGTGATCCTCCTGCCTCAGAGTCCCAAGATCTGAGGTTGCAGGTGTACACTACCATGCCCAGCTATTTATGTTTCATGCGCACCTTACACATACAGTCTGAAGATAATTTTAACAATATTTCAATAATTTTGTGCGTGAAGCAAAGTTTTATGGTATGAAATATTCTACGTGTACCATCACTATTGTGCTCAAAAAGTTTCAGATTTTGGGGCTAGGGCTGTGTTTCATGATCACTAGATTAAGAACTGGAAATGAACCAAATCAAAATTTACTTTTTTTTTTTTTGCGGTACTGAACCCAAGGGCATTCTACCTCCAAGCTACACCCTGGCCCTATTTTTTATTCTTTATTTTTGAAACAGGATCTCACTAAGTTGTGGAGGGCCTCACTAAATAGCTGAGGCTGGCCGCGAACCTGTGATCCTTCTGTCTCAGTCTCCCTGTAACTGGGGTTACAAGCGTGCGCCACCATGCCCAGCTGCTCGAAAACAACATTTCTCGAGAGATCTATGGATGCTTTCACATTGTTTTTTTTTTTTTTCTTTGAAGACATCAACCTCCTTGGCACATGTACACTTCAAGAGCTACCCAAGGGATTTCAGGAGTCCCAATAAGGGAGGCCATGGAGGCACAAGACTCCTCTCCCAGCCTCCGACATACCCATCTGAAAAGGAGAAAATATCCAGGAGCCATTTGTGAGCATCAGATGAAACAAACCCACTCCCCACCCATAGGTGCTCCTCCAGGTCTCTTTTTCACCCCTCCTCCCTCTGGCCCGAGTTCTCCCTGGCCATTCTCAGGCCTCCACACTCCGCCCCACGGGCAGCACTGTCCTGCTTGGCGATCTTTGGGCCCCACTTAGAGGAGTCCTGCTGTCTGTGCTCCAGCAGTGGCGTGTGAGGCTTCAGCCTGCACCTTCTCTCCTCCTGGAGCTTCCATCCCAAGCTCCATGAACCCTGTCCTGCACACCTCTCAGCCTCCCCTCTGGCCTTCCAGTCTGCGAAAAGGATCTCTTGCCATAGTTGCTAAAGAGCCACATGAGTCTCACACCGTAGGAAGAGAAAGGGGAAGACAAATGGAACGCAGAAAAAAGCCCAGTGGATTTATAAATGTCAGAGGAAAATATTTTCTCCCATGAACTAGATCTGATCATGAAAAAGAAGAAGAATGTAGTTCATATTTCCTTAATTCTCAATAAAAGGGAGTATTTGGAATATTTGGAATAGACACACACAAACACACTCACATGAACTGAAATAAAACTTTAATTGAAAGCAATAAAAGACAGACCTAAGACCATAGAAAACAGACCATGTGCAGATGACTAGCTTAAGGGAATGACTTAGAAAGTGAAGGATTTTTTTACAGCTTCATTGAAGTCTAATTCATTTACAGTTTCCCGTTTTAGGCATGCAATTTGAAGAGTTTGGGTCCGTGTGCCAGTGTCATGACAACCAGAGCAAGCTTCAGCAAAGGCGCCATCCCAGGATTGTCCCCAGCCTCCTCTGCCACCAACCGGCACCCGCACCTCAGCCCCAGCCCAGGAAGGCACCGATCTGCATTCTGTCACTAAAATCTTGCCTTGATAGAAAAGTTTCTCATCAGAATCAGACGGTATGGCCACTTTTATGTCTGCCTTTTTCACTCAGCACCGAGCTTTTAAGATTCATTTTGTTCTGGTGCACAGCGGAGGTCCGTTTCTCTTTATTTCTGGCTCCCTTAGACATACCACATTTTACTTACCAATAGATAAACATTTGGACTGTATCCATTTGGAGGGATTATTTTAAGCAATGTAACTGAGCATTCATATAAAAGTCTTCCCGTGGGCATATGTTTTCACTACATTTGAGTCTGTAACTCAGGATGGAAATATTGGCACATTAATATGTTGGTACAGACGTATGATAGGTGGGTGTTTACTTTTTAAGGCAACTGTCAAAGTGTTTTTCAGAGGTGTTATAACACGTAGTTGGGTCACCAGGAACAGAGAATGGTTTCTGTTGTACCACATCCTCACCTCCACTTGGTCTTATCAGCCATGTAAAATTTACTTATTCTGGTGGTGGTGTAGAATGGTATTCCATTATGGACTTAATTTGTATTTTTCTAGTGACCAATTTGTTAAACATCTTTTCTTGTGCCTATTGGCCATTCATTTTTTTTTGGTAAATATCTAGTCAAACACGTTTTTGCTTATTTTTCCAAGTAGATTACCTTTTGAATTTTAAGGGTATTTTGTTTTATTTTCTATTCTGGATATAGGTTTTGTGTTAGGTATATAATATATGACATATCTCTATCTATCATCTATCTATCTATCGTGTGTGTGTGTGTGTGTGTGTGTGTGTGTGTGTGTGTGTGTAGTCGTGTGTGTAGTCAAATTTATGGCTTTCCTTTTTATTTTTTAATGGTTCTTTCCCAGGTGCAAACATTAATTTTGGTGGAGCTCAGTTTACCAGTGTGTGTGTGTGTGTGTGTGTGTGTGTGTGTGTGTGTGGTTTGTGCCTTTTAACCCACAACGTGAGAATTCTTTGCTTCAGTCACAGCCACGGTGATGCTCTCCTATGCTTTCTTCTGCAGCCGGTATTATGAATTAAGTGACAGATATAGAATATGCACTGTGGGGAGCTCCAATCTCTATTGATACGAGAAAGTAAGTGGAGAAAATAGCTCAGAAATAAAAATAAAAGGAAACAGAAATTTAAAACAATAAATCAAAAGGCATTTGAAATTTAAATCTAAAACCTAAGAACAAAAACTTAAGAATAGCAGTCATAGGCAGGATAGAAGCAAGAAATGGAAAAGAGAAAATATACACCATGTGTGTCCCAAACACTGAGAACAAAGTACATATTGTAGTTACGTGTTTAGATTGAGAAAGGATCTGATGTTGGTAGCCCCAGCCCTGGAGTCAAGGCTGACTTACCCACTCGTGAGTCACACACCTACTGGCTCCTGAAATGAAGGACTAAGTGGCTTCATGACCACGACCACTTTCTGCTTTTCTCCTGCCCTGGATCATGTGGCTCCTGGAACCCAGCCTTGACCCCTGCTCTCGCTCCAAGACCCTTTCATCATCTATTCTTGGCATTTGAGAGGTCTAGCAAGCCTCAGGGGATTCTAGCTTGGAAAGCTCAGGGCCCAGCCTGGCCACGTGGCTGCCGGTCCATTCTTTTGGGAGGTGCCAGGAAAGAAGGCTTAGAAAGGTGTTACTTCAAGAACTAGGGCCAGCTACCTCTAAGATTTCTTCTCTCCAAAGGTATAACTTAAGAGATAATAGAGCAACATCCAGGGAAGGAACTTGAAGTAAAAGTAATTTAATAATCTAATGAAAGGCAAATGAAAAAAATCCTTCAAATAGGTACGTGTTCAGAAAAATACACAATCCGAGAGTGCTTTCTACAAAAGTTTCCTCAAAGTATGTTCAGAAATGAAGACAGAAATCAGAGAAGAACTGAATTAATGGAGAGTATGTAGGCACAAAGAACCGAGAGTAGAGTTTAAGACCATCAAGAGAAGGAGATATGGTGAAAGATATCAACTGCCGATTAGGATAAAGGATGTTCTCATAAAGTTAAATATCATTAGAAGACAGAGCATGGACCCAAGTAGCTCAAAAGATAGTATTCAGGAGATAAATGAGTCCCAAAAGATAAAAGTCCAAAGTTCGCTGCACGCAAAGGGCTTAGCCAAAGGAAGGCCAGGGCATCTAGATGGGCAGGCCTGGGTCTGGGAAGCTTAAGATGTGGCTGGAGGACAGGGCTGGAGAAAGGCAGGCAATGGCCAGGGAGGACATGGGCAGCAGGGAGGACATGGGCAGCAGGGAGGACATGGGCAGCAGGGAGGACATGGGCAGCAGGGAGGACATGGGCATCAGGGAGGACATGGGCAGCAGGGAGGACATGGGCATCAGGGAGGACATGGGCATCAGGGAGGACATGGGCAGCAGGGAGGACATGGGCATCAGGGAGGACATAGGCATCAGGGAGGACATGGGCAGCAGGGAGGACATGGGCATCAGGGAGGACATGGGCAGCAGGGAGGACATGGGCATCAGGGAGGACATGGGCAGCAGGGAGGACATGGGCAGCAGGGAGGACATGGCAGCAGGCGCTAAACACGATCATGGGGACTTTGAAGGGAGGAGCACATTCTAGAGAAGATTCTTTCTGGAAGGCTATAGAAAATTGAGACAGAACAGAAAGGGGTCTGGCAAGTAGGAACCCAGGTGGCCATGACCATGTGCCAGGACTGACCAGGCAGGCATGCGGAGCCCAGGGGCTGTGGTTTTCCAGTCTCTTCACAGAGATGCCATTGCTGTCTCCTGGTGGGCGCCACTTTCTCCAGGGCACTTCCAGTCTGGGTTCCTGGTTCTGCTGCTTGGCCATGATCTGGGCAGTGCGAGCAGCTTGGAGAAGACCAAGAACACCCACCATGTTGCTCATGGGTGGGTCCTGCCATTCAGATGAGCAGCTGACATGAGTATGCATAGCTCTCTGTCATGTCTGTTAAATAGATGCTTCCCCGTGCCCACTTGGGGATAGTTTGGAGGGAAAGTAGGCCCATCCACAGAGGAGTTCAGTAGAGAGGGGTAAATGCCTAAATACAAAGCAGAAGTCTGCGCAGCACCCAAGCACATAAGGTGGGGTGCTCAGCCTGGTGGCAGGGCCTGTTGGGGAAGGGTTACTTGGAAGAGGGTAGAAATTTGTCATCTGTGGGTAAGGGTGAGAAGAGAGAGATATTAAAAGCAGAGAGAAGGAAAAAGAAAAAGATCAGGCCATCAAATGTGAAGTTTGGTGAATGTTGGCATTTAGGTTGGTGTGGAAAAGGGATGACTGGAGACATTCCCAAAGGCTGGTCTCTGCATCCCACAAGGAACCTGGGTCAAATCCTTTGGGGGATGTGGAGCCATGGATGTATTTTCATCCATGAAAGAAGATTATAGGACTTCCCTATTTTTATATTTATTGTTTATTTGATGCTGGAGATTGAACTCAGGGTATTCTACCTCTGAGCTAAACCCCCAACCCTATTTGTTATTTGGAAACAGAGTCTCACTAAGTTGCTGAGGCTGGCCAAGAACCTACGATCCCCTGTCTCAGCCTCCCAAGTACTGAGGTTATAGGTGTGCACCACCTTGCCATTTAGGTAGTTCACCCTGGAGCTGGTGAGGAACACACTTGATCTAGAGATGGGCTGGAATCAATCGCTTTGCTTCTCAGTGAGGGATGACCAGGCTTGGGTGGAGGTCAGAAGAGAAGGTTAGAAGGAGACAGATTGGAGAAGTGTCTAGGAGGCGGAATCCAGGGTGGGGAGGAAGAGTGGAATGCCTAGGATTTCTCCCAGCTCTCTGGTTGGGCCCTTGGGTGGTTGTTGGTGAAATCAGCTTACTACGAGAGCAAACAGTTATGAGGCAGGAATAGGGAAGCTGGGGATGGAGGGAAATTTCTATTTCTTGAAAAATAAAATATTTATTATTTATTTAGTACTGGAGATTGAACCCAGGGGCATTTATTTTGAAACAGGGTCTCACTGAGTTGCTGAAGCTGGCCTCAAGTTTACAATCCTCCTGTCTTGGCCTCCCAAGTACTGGAGTTATAGATGTACACCCATGCCTGGCTAAAAAATAACCTTCCGTTATTACAAATGCACCATGTGGATACTGGAGAAGACTAGAAAATGCATAGAAGTAAATATGCGTGTGTGTGTGTGTGTGTGTGTGCGCGCGCGCGCGCGCATGAGCACAAGACCCCATTCCATCACTCATTGATTTTTACCATAAAATTCTCAGTGTATAGCTTTTCAAATCTTTATTCTAGGAGATCCTACTTTCTGTGTTGGTTTGTTAGTTATTTTGAGTTAATAATACCGAAATTTTCCTGTCCATAAATGTCCTTTTTCTCATTGTCTTTAAAAAGGATCTTTACCCCTCATTTGTGTAGAGCAAGTTCTACCCCATGACCATAACACAGACATATCTCAGACATCATTTCATATGTCATGGCCTTTCTCTTTGACACCACTTTGTTAAAGAGACACTGGGTACTAAACACCTGCTACTGCCCATGAACTGCAGCATGTCCCACCTTCTGGATTTATCTGGAACTGCATGGAGGCAGTGTCTTTCTGCTATTCCTCCTACCTGCAGAGACATTCTTCTACAGTCACCAGTGTAAAGAGACCAAGTGATAAACATAAAAAGGACAACTCTAAATGGGGGGCACAGACAGGCGGTGCAAAGGGGGGCGCTACTGAACAGACCCTTAAGAATAGTGGAATGTGGATAGTTAACCAGGCAAGAGAGGATCCTGGGAAGATGGCAGCAAAGGCTCAGAGAAGAGAATGCATACATCTTTGATCTAATGACTTCTTTTCACTCAGATAATGCTGACATTGCTTACCAAAATAACTGAGCAACCACCGCAGCAGCAGCAACATCCAGCCCAGCCAAGAAATGGGCAACTGAACTACATAGACACTTCACAAAAGAAATATAAATGGCCAATAAATATACAAAAAATGTTCAATATCATTAGAGATCAGGGAGATGCAAATCGAAACTACACTGAATCTCTATATAGCCCCAGTTAGAAGGGCCATCATCAAGAACACAAGCAACAATAAACGCTGGCGGGGATGTGGGGAGATAGTCTTCTGCATTGTTGGTGGTGGGACTGCAAAGTCGTGCCGGCGCGATGGGGAACGGTGTGCAGATTTCTCAGAAAACTGGGAATAGAGCCACCATATGATCCAGCTATATCACTCCCGAGTATCTTTCCAAAGGGACTTAAATCAGAATATTGTTATCCGGGCATGCTTGTAATCCCAGGACTTGGGATGCTGAGACAGGAGGATCCCAGTTCCTGGGCAGCTTCAGCTGCTTAGTGAGACCCTTTGTAACTCAGTGAGACCCTGTTTCAAAATAAAGAATAAAAGATAGGGCTGGGGGTGTAGTTTGGAGGTAGAAAGCCCCTGGGTTCCATCCCCAGCACCGCACACACAAAAAAGAATATGTAATTGTGATAATATAAATCCCAATTCACAAAAGCCAGATCATGGAACCAGCGCAGGTGTCCATCGATAGACGAGCAGATTGCAAAATTAAGGGATGTACACAATTTAATTAAACTCAGCAATAAAGAACAAAATTATATAATTTTCAGGGAGATAGACCCAGGGAATATTGAGAAAAGCCAGCCACTGTTTTCTCTCAGACGCGGAGTCTAGGGAGTCGTCGGGATACAAAAGGAACATTGGATAAGTCCCTGTCTTTAGTAGAAACCCCCCTTGGAGCGATGGACGTGTGTGGGGCGGAGAGGAACTAATGAAGAAAACACTTACACTGATGTTTTGACCATATATGAAATTATCAATGCCGATCTCAGTATCACGTACCGGGAGGGGAGGAGACGGGGTGGATCCAGGAAAGCTCACCCAACGCTGTGCGCCTGTATGTGCCGGTCACCCTGAACTCTAGTATGATGTGAGATTACAGTGCACCCCAAAATGTATGTTTTTTAAAAAGTATTTGCTATTCATGATTGCTTTGATATGTAATGGAAGCATTCTCTCTAGGAGTATTTAGAAAGATATCTTCTCTCAGATCCCACCACTGAAGAATACTGATGATTCTATCAAGTTGACCATCTGAAAGCGTTACAGCAACTGAGATTCATTTAGAATGGGTGTTTGATGCAGAAACATGTTCCTATTCTTTGATTTCTGATTGTGTCTTATTTGGGTCACGCAAAGATGTAATCTGGCCCATAAGTTCCAGGATGATATAAATGTTTACAATGAATTGTGTACATGATGTTGCTACTAAATATCTATTTTCCTCAGATACTGGAGTAGATATTTCCAGTTAGAAAACAATTGCATTGAAAATCATGTAGAGCCATGCTTCTGAAAATAAATTATATCAAATGTCTCCTTAAATTTACCTTAGTATTTGATATATTCTCATAAGGGCTGATTGTTAAAATAAACAGACTTTTCCCTCCTGTTAGTGTATTAACCTAAGAATGCCAATATAACCCTCAGAAGATGAAATTTATTTATGTATTTATTGGTACTGGAATTAAACCCAGAAGCATTCTATTCCAGCCCTTTATATATTTTATTTTGCAGCTAGGTCTTGCTAAGTTGTGGAGACTGGACTTGAACCTGCGATTCTACTATCTCAACTTCTCAAGTGCTGTGATTACAGGTGTGAGCCACCACACGGGGCAATCGGATGACTCTTAGATATTTTCTAGAATGTCCCGAGGTCCGTTTCCCTCGGAGTCTTCGCTCCTTCTGGAGGGTCACGTCCGCCCTGGGCCCCAGAGCCGCGTTTGCTCCTGGCATTCTACCTCTGAGCATCACCCCTTCCCTGTTTTTTATTCTTTACTTTGAAACAGGGTCTCACTGAGTTGCAAAGGGCCTCACTAAGTAGCTGGAGCTGGCTGTGAACCTGGATCCTCCTGTCTCAGCCTCCCAAGTACTGGGATGACAAGCGTGCGCCTCACACCCGGCTACGTCATTCATTTTATGAGTGTCACGAGTACTGACTTTTTCTTGCTCTTCAGTTAGTCTTTTGTTGCTAGACGGGGAGCAGTGAGTCCACCATGATACTGTATGGAAAGTAGTGCTTATAATAACTCACTGCTATTTTTTTTTGGTGGTACTGGGGGTGGAGCCCAGAGGCTTTCTACCTCTGGGCTATACTCCCAGACCTATTTTATATTTTATTTGGAAACAGGGTCTCACTAAGTTGCTGAGAGCCTCACTCAGTAGCTGAGGCTGGTTTTGAACCTGTGTGATCCTCCTGTCTCAGCCTCCCAAGCGCTGGGATTACAAACGTGCGGCACCACGCCTGGCTAACTCCCTGCTGTTTGAAGGAATTGAGATGGAAGGCGATAAGGATCCGAATGTGTACTGCAGGTCTGCCTCAGATTAACTTTGGCTCTAGGTTGTAACTTTTTTGTTGTTTTTTGTTTTTGTTTTTTTGGTGGTGCTGGGGTTCTTGGAAGCCCTTCTACCTCCGGGCTACACTCCCAGACCCATTCTTGCGCTCGGCCAGCCTCCTGTCTCTGCCTCCCAAGTGCGGGGATTACAAGCGTGCGCCACCACACCCGGCGCATCCAACGATTTTCTGTAACAGCCACTTGCACAATGAGACCACCTGAGCTCAATCTCGGGATTTGGAGACACACAGAAATCATTATTAAATTTTGCCTTTAGCCGGCGTGGTGGCGCACGCTTGTAATCCCCGCGCTTGGGAGGCTGAGACAGGAGGATCGCGCAGGTTCGAAGCCAGCCTCAGCTACTCAGTGAGGCTCTCAGCAACTTAGTGAGACCCTGTTTCCAAGTATAAAATAGGTCTGGAAGGGTAGCCCGGAGGGTTCCACCCCCACTACCACCACCACCAAAAAAAAAAAAAAAAAAAAAAAAAAAAATGCGGTTAGAGAGGTTACCACTTAAACTTTTTATCTGAATCGTGAATTATTATTATTGTTTGTGGTACTGGGGACTGGACTCAGGAGCATTCTACCTCCAAGCTACACTCCTAACTCTATTTTATTTTTATTTTGAAGCAGATTTTCACTAAATTGCGGAGATTGGCCTCGAAACTGTGATCGTCCTGCCTCAGTACTCCTGGCACGAATGATAAAGTCTTGCTGCTCCTCACCTTGGTTCACCTAAACTCTCATGTGTAGAGTGATTTTAGTCTGATGCTTGAAAAGGGAGCTCCACTTCCTGGCTCATTTGGACACCAGGGAGTATTTAGGTCGACTTGCATGTGTGGCAAGCAGTGGCTTGTTAGCTGTCTGCCACCAGCGGTTGGATGTTGAAGCAGATGGGGCCTCGCTCCCGTATCGTGGCGGAAATGACGTTTCCTTTCCTTGCGGTTTCCTCTTGATCGTAAGAAGCTCATGACCCTGACTATCAGATGCATATCACAAACGCAGTGTCTAAGCAGACGTCCACGTCTGCAACAGTGTGGAGGGTCGCTCAGTGCTTATTATCTCAGAGTACTTGCTTATTATTTTATTTTGATTAACATGTTTTAATTGTACACAATAATGGATTCGGTGTGATATTTCCACACCTGAAAATAGTGTGTAGGGATCAAATCCAACTACCCTTTACCCATTCCCTCCTCCTCCCAATCTCTAGAATTATTATTATTATTATTATTATTATTATTATTATTATTATTTTGGTGGTGCTGGGGGTGGAACCTAGGGGCTTTCTACCTCCAGGCTATTTCTCCCAGACCTATTTTATATTTTATTTGGAAGCAAGGTCTCACTAAGTTGCTGAGAGCCTCACTAAATAGCTGAGGCTGGCTTTGAACCTGTGGGATCCTCCTGTCTCAGCCTCCTAAACTCGGGGATTACAAGTGTGCGCCACCACGCCCGGCTAGAACTCTTTATTCTAAGCTGGGTGTGGTGGCGCACTCCTGTAGTCCCAGCACTTGGGAGCCCAGACAGGAGGTTCACAGATTCAAGGCCAGACTCAGCAACTTAGTGAGGTCCTCAGCAACTTAGCCAGACTTTGTCTCAAAATAAAAAATAAAAAGGGCTAAGGTGTAGCTCAGAGGTAGAATGACCTTGAGTTTAATCCCCAGTGCCACACACACACACACACACACACACACACACACACACTCAGAAATCACTATTCCATACTCAGGTCAACTTGGTTTTTTAGCTCCCACGTGTGAAGGAGATTGTGAGGTCCTTGTCGTTCCAGCCTGGTTTATCCCCCTTAACATCAAGTCCTCCAGCTCCATCCAGAAGGTTTAAAGTGGTTTTGCAGACTCTTCAAGGGCGCTGACCCGCCATGGCTGGCCCGGCTTTCCCCCTTCTGAAGCCTTTCAGCCTGTGAGGGGCTCTCCTTTACTGCTGGCATTTCTTCTGTCTGTCACTTTCTGAATCAGGACATTTCCAACGAAAATTCAGTTTAAGCAAAAACTGAAAAATGAAAAATAAAATAAATTGAGCTGTTCTCAATTATTTACTCTCTTTAGCAAAAAGGCAAGTAGCTTTCTGTATGTTTGTTTGTTTGTTTGTTTGTCTTTAACTATTTGTTGGGTGCCTTCCTGCTCTTACCTGGGCCTGTTCTGCCCCTTTGGCCAACTGTTAAGAAGCGCGGGCCTATCGCTGAGTAGTATATCAGAGAAGAAGAAAGTCTGAGAGTTTAATACAAGATCATTCCAGCTTCCTCTGTGCCTGCGTTTATACGAAAGCAAACTAAATTTTATAACTATAAAGTTGATAGGGCTAACTAGCTTTTGGGGGGGGCATTGGGGATTAGGGATTGTACTCAGGGCATTCTGCCTCTAAGCTACACACCCCAAACCCTTTTATTTTATATTTTGAAATATGCAGGGTCTTTCTGAGAGTCTCACTAACTTTCCTAGGCTGATCCTGAGCTTCCCGTCCTCCCATCTCAGCCTTCCGAGTACTGGGATTACAGGTGTGCACTGCCAGGCCTGGCTCTTAAGTAGTTCTTTAACAGTTTAAGTAATAGTCTACTCATGCAAGTGCAAGGTGTGTAGATTTGTAAACTAAGAAAATTTGTGAGATATTCCTTAAGTATGGGTGGAGGAGACTCTGAAGTTTGAAAGTTTATTGTAGAATCAGTGTTTTGTAATTTTGAGGCACACACACCATTATACAATAGCTTCCCTTTCATGGCATCCTGAGCACATTCAATACAGGATTTATTTATTTTTCGGAATAATTATATGAAGGATGGGTATTATTATTACCCATATTTTATAGATTAAAAAACAAAACCAGAAAGTTAGGTAATTTACTTACCCAAATTCCACAGCTAAAAAGATTCAGAAGCAGGGCCCAATTCAGATCTCTGTGAATCCAAAGGTTGATCTTTGTCTCATTAAGCCACCTTGCTCAGGTGCTGTGGTCTGATTAATTTCTCCTATTATGCCTCAGATGTCTGAAATTTGACTAAACGAGATTTATTCTTTTACGTTAAGGCGAAGCTCCTAGTTAAAACATTAATACTGTGGGAAGACCAGAGTGCTAAGCTATCTTGATTGTTCCTTAATAACATTTAATGCGATCTCATATATCAGATTCTTTCTAGCTAAACATACCCGGGAACTAGGAAGAAACAGCCCTTACTAACTGAGATTAAGGTAAGTGTGTCCTTTCAGTTTATAGGGGTTGGTAATAAACAACAAGAATTTTATATCCTGCACATTTACCCCAGATTAGTTTTGGTTTGCGGTTAGACCTCATTTCTGCGATGAAATTGCATAGGTAGCCTCTCAGAATGATTTGAATTCAATACTTCCACGTGTGTGAAGTCAGCAAGGAAGCCTTACTTTGAAGCCTAGCCATCGACTTTGGCGTTCAGTTTTATCGGGCACCAAGCCAACCCTTTTTCTTTTCTCAGCTCAGGTTGCATGAAGAGGGAATGGGTCAGGGGAAATCAGTCGTGTTATTGGTTCATGTTGCCAATTTCCAATATGTTTTAAGATGAAATTCACGGCTTCTGCCTGCTCCCTTTGGGGACAGAGTTTCGGTAATACTTGAGTAGTTTCCCAACGATAGTTTGCAGACTTAAAGTTTTGGAAGTCTGAATGGCACTTAAAGGTGTTCCCACTGACCATTCTGATAGAAGGTCAAACGCTAAGTAAAGGTGGAGATAAGAGTGATTTAAGTGAAGCTGAACAATGGGTAATCCTCGCTTTCCTCACCAGGGAAGGAAGCCGGGTGGCCCCGCTCACACACTCACAGTCCCACCCCAGGCCACCTCTGTGCCTCTTACGGGGTCTCTCCTCCTCCTTCAGCAGGTCCCGGTCCACGAGGTGGGTGCTGCCTAGAAATCTCCCCTCCCCGCTCCAGGTGCATTAAGACTGTGTCTGTGCAGGACTGGGAAAGAAGACAGTTCGAATAAGGTTATGTCTGATCGGTTGGCCCCTCCCCATCCCCTCACGGGACAGGAGGCGGAACCCCAGAAGCCAGAAGCAGTGATGTCACTAGACTCCAGTGTCCCAAGACTCCAGAAATCTCAGGGCAGACTCCAGATGCCACGCAACTCCAGATGTCACGAGAGGACCAGCATTCCCACGCCGCTAGCCCCACCCCAAGACCCCCACTACATAAATACCCTCACTTCCTCTCTGCAGCGTGACTCTGCTGACATGTCATAGGTCCCTTCCCCCATGGTCCACAGACCTCGCCCAAAGGTGCCAATTAAAGAGGCCTGGTCTCATACAATAACTTGACCAGTTTTTGCCTCCTTTGCGACCCCCAACTCAATTTCAACATTATATTGTCCACATATGAAGGCATCACTACCAATGTGTATGGGGAAGAAGGAGAACGAGGTGGTATACAGAGGGCATTCACTAAGTGATGTGTGAGTGTGTGCTGTGTCACTTTGAATCTCACTATGATGTATGATTACAGTGCACCAGTAAAAGTATAAAGTAAGAAAATCTTTTTGTCCAGAGTTATGCAGATCACCCACATGCTGGCATGTTTCATTAAAAAAAAAAATTATGTCTCTGTAGGAACCATGATAATCAGGTTGAATTGAATCACTCAATCTTCAATATACTGCCTTCCTCATTTTAATGAAAGAGAAAGGTTTTGTTTTGTTTTTCTATATTCAAGGAATCTGGCCAACAAGGCAGGCATTTCTGAGAGGTATTGACTTGTATGACCACTCCAGGTATTAAAATCCTAGCTAACACATTTGGTCACCGTATACCCAGGTCAGATCGTTACTGATAACAATGCCAGGCAGGGTGTCATTTGATCTGGGATGTTGGAAGCCACTAAAAGAATAGATTGAAATGAACGGATCCCCTCAGCCTGTTGTTGCACAATTAAGTCCTCACCTTCTAATTCTAGGCTTACCAAAGTCCTCCAGTTTGGTCTTCCATTTAGTCCACAGTTCTCTTTTACCCACTTACACCCTGTATCTTTCTTTAAAAATGAACCAGTTGAGTTGCACATGGTGGTCACCTGTAATCCCAGTCCTTGGGAGACTGAGACAGGAGAAGTTCAGGTTTGAAGCCAGCCTCAGCAACTTTGCAAGGCTCTCAGCAACTTAGCAAGAACCTATTTCTAAATAAGAAGTAAAATAGGGCTATCAGTAAAACTGGGTTCCATCCCCAGTACAAAACAAAAACAAAAGCAAATGAACCACTGTGCCTGTTGGTTTATTCATGCCATCTCCTGCGATCTTGGTGAGGGTGATTCAGTCTAAGATCAGTCAGCCCTGAGCAGGGGCGAGCAGGACCTTCTGAGTATGCACGGGGTTAGCTGTGTTCTCTGCAAGGATGAATCGGAGCTGATGCCTCTCTGGTGACCAGTGGGCCATCTTTCTCCAGGGAGACCCCCAGATGCAGCTGCTCAATTCCCTTTAAAACTTTTAGGGCCAGATCTTAGCTCCAAAATTAGAAGAGCACATCTTCAGTCATTCAGCCGGAACTGTGTGACTCAACCAGCTGTTTGGGTAAGAAGACAATTAAATGTCTCATGTAAATTCTCTATAAAGACATATTTAAAGGAAAGGGGAAAATATCTCCAACCAAATTATACTGCCTGATTGGCATAATGGTCTCAAGCAGACACAACCCCAATCTCGGAGTCTGAATATTGTTCCACTTATAAAGAGGGTGCTCATTACCTAAATTGCTCATTATAATCTAAAACTATTTTTTGCCATTTTGTGAATAATCCCTGGAAGAAAAGTCCCACCTGAAAATAAAGTAAAAGAATTCTGTCAGATTCAATTAACCTATGTTTTGAACCTAGAAGGCGCTGAAGTACTCTGCAGGTGCTACGGTTGGTTATCTCACTTAATTTTAAGAAACTAAAGATTAAACCTTGTCCACATCTCACTAATCAAGACACTAAGGATGGATTTTGATTTTGTGATGGCTTAAAAACTGATTAAATCCAGGCGCAGTGGTGCAGAGACAGTAGGATCATAGGTTCACAGACAGCCTCAGCTACTTAGTAAGGCCCTTTGCAACTCAGTGAGACCCTGTTTCAAAATAAAAAAAAAATAAATAGGGCTGAGGGTGTAGCTCAGAGGTAGAATGCCCCTGGGTTCCATCTCCAGTACTGCAATAAATAAATAAATAAATAAATAAATAAATAAATAATTAAAGGGCGGGGGCAGGGGGTAGCTAAGAGGTGTAATCTCTCTGGTTTCAATCCCTAGTGCTATATTTAAAAAAAAAAAGGAGAAGAAAGAAGGAAAGGAAGAGAAAGAAGGAAAGAAAGGAAAGAAAGAAAGAAAGGAAAACTGATTAAAATTAGGAGTAGAAAATGGCAGAACAAATCAGGTGTGTAGGAGCACACCTATAATTCCAGTACTTGGGAGGCTTGAGGCAGGAGGATCATAGGTTCGAGGCCAGTGTATGGTAACTTTATTAAATCCTGTTTCAAAATAAAAATCACAGAGGACAGAGAGGGTAGTTAAGAGGTAGAATGCCCCTGCTTTTAATTCCCAGTTCCATAAATAAAATAAAATATTAAAAAATTTTTTTAAAAGAACGAGGGCCCCAAACTCCTATGCCATTATTTTCTCATTTGTGATTGGGTATAAGAATAGTAATTAAAAAAAAAAACCCTGAGGCTTAAGTATGACTGGTTATTATCTACAAAATGGGATTAAACAGATTCTACACTTAATGACGATTTGAATGGTGGTATTTTCTCGGTCGGCTTGGTCAGGGGCGGCAGGCCCAGTGGCGAGGGCTGGAGCCAGAGAGAGGTGGGCTCTGTGGAGGGTGGGTTTCACTTTCTTTTCCCCCAGAACCTCTCCTTTTTTCCATATTGTTCCAGTCAAGTGCACAACTAAGGAGGGAAGGGGTCAAATTCCACGCCCATCCTCTCAGGGAAGGGAGTGGAGGCAGGAGGGAGCAGAGGCCTTTGAGCTTCTCTAAAGCTGCCACGGCTTTCTGAACAGGCCACTGAGGCCCCTCGGGGCTAAAGAACCAAGGCTTTCCTGCATGCGTTCATAGGTGAAATATAAGTGGGCGGTTTAGAGCCAGACAGAATAAACACATAATTTAGCAGCATAGATTTTAGGCTCTTGAAGGAAAGGACCTATTTGATTCTAATTTTCTGAAAAGTGCCACCCACATCGCAAGCATGGTCAAAATAGCCTGTAATAATTCATCGTATTGTGCTCATCCTACCCATTTTTGCATTTCGCCGTGAGAAGCCATAAAAGCTGCGTTCGTACTGGTGTGGCTTCCTGCATTGCCTGTGGCTATTACTATTGGATAAATCCCGTGGCCTGCACAGAAACAATCGCAAAGTGTTACAGCGTTTTATTGCTGAAAGGACCATTGTCATGACTGCTTCCCACAGGCCCGCCGGTCCACTGTGGATGACTTGGGGTAGCCCAGGCTGAAAGGGCCCTTATTTTTGTGTTTTGCTCTTCCCTGGAAAAATGACATGCTGGACGCAGAGGAAATGCATTCTGAGAGCTGTAGTGTTCTGCGCTAAAGCAGAAGCTTTGTTGATTTTCTACAGTGGAGACCACCGAATTTATTTCACAGTATTTGGTGGTATTTTATTAATATTTTCTGCCTATTTTGAAATATTTACACAAACCACTTTGTTTACTACCATGGAAAATAATTCAGGACAAGAAATAAGATATTTTAAAAGGAAGGTGAGAAAATGTATGTATGTATTGTTTTTTGTTTGTCTGTTTCTTCTTCTCTTTCTCCTCTTCCTCTTCCTCCTCCTCCTCCTCTTCCTCCTCCTCCTCCTCCTCTTCCTCCTCCTCCTCCTCTTCCTCCTTCTCCTTCTCCTCCTCCTCCTCCTCTTCCTCCTCCTCCTCCTCTTCTTCCTCCTCCTCTTTCTCCTCTTCCTCTTCTTCCTCCTCCTCCTCTCCTCCTTCTTCTTAATTTTCCCTTAACTTTGACTGGTTCAATAGTATATTGGACAGAATATATCTTTTTTTAAAATTTGGGTCGGGGGAAAGTGTTAGCTATAGAATTTATTGTAGGAAAAGCAAAGGGACAGAAGAGATAGTATATCTGGGCATGGCGGCACACACCTGTAATCCCAGTACTTGGGAGGCTGTGATAGGAGGAGGGTCGAGGTCAGCCTCAGCAACTTAGTGAGGTTCCTCAGGAACTTAGTGAGATCCTATTTCAAAATAAAAAAATAAAATAGAACTATGAGTATAGCTCAGAGGTAGAATGCCTCTAGTACACAAAGGGGGGAAAAAGGTAGTAGGTAGTATATTGATTTTCCCAGTGAAGCGAAATGCCAGGTTCCAGACACTGTGGTTGGTGCACCATTAAACACATGTGGTTAAAAGAGGAATTCTGAGACTTCTCTCTGGCAGAAAGGGCACAGGAAAACACACATATTAGGATAAATCTTTAAGCTTTGATGGTTAATAAAGGTGGATTTATTATAACATCAGTCTGGTTTCTCTTCTCTAAAATTTATGAATTTGCTGTGAGGTACAAGCAAGAATGCCTGAAGGCTAAGTCAGAAACACATCCCGAGTCCCGGCCAATGGAGGGAGGGCACAGATGTGCAGGTGGACACCAGGAGAAGGTTAGGATGCCAGGTGTCCATTATGAAGCAGATTCCTCGCGGTCACCGCTGTGGTGCCTCTTCTGGGATAAATACAATCCACATGTGCTTCTGTCCCTGCTCCTCAATATTAAAACCTAATGGTGATCAAATCTGCAGGCTGATCTGTGGTTCCTGAGCCTAGAATAAGAAGAGAAACGAGGGGTCAAGACATGTGATATAGTCAAACCTCCCACATTTCTATTCAGAACCAGGAGGAAGCATTACTCCAAATTAGACCACGTGGAAGGAGTTTTGAAAGAGCACAGAGAATTCAGTTTTTCCCACGGCTTACTTAAACCCAGCTGTAATTATAGACCAATGAATGAAGAAAGAAAACAAATTCTAGTGTTTCAGATGTGGACCAAGATTGTGTGTGTGTGTGTGTGTGTGTGTGTGTGTGTGTGTGTGTGTGTTGCTACACCTCCAGCCCTATTTTATCTTTTTATTTGGAAACAGGGTCTCTCGAAGTTGCTGACAGTCTTGCTTATTTGCTGAGGCTGGCCTCAAACCTGCGATTTTCCAGTCTCAGCCTCCCAAGTACTGAGATTTTAGGAATATAACACCATACTCAGCTGTGAATTGAGATTTTTTTTTTAATGTAAAGCCATTCATTTGTGGATTGGAGAATAAAGTTTAAATGTCTGAGTTTATTAAAATGTGTTATAATATTTAAGAAATATTTAGGTCTTTCCAAAAACATATTGAAAAATGACTTAAAGAGTAAACTCCACAGTTCAGGTAGGTTGGTACTACTGGTTTATCTTGATATCTACATTTTTGAAAATACCTTATTATCTTTAACTATACAATGTAAGACAAAAGAAAAATTCTATCTATGAAAATCTAATTTGCCATCTAGACCACCATCCAATACAAAGCTTTTATGGCAGTTACCAAACATGTTTAAAATGCAATTCAATGGACATTTATCAAATACTTAATGAAGACCTGATACTTGCTAGGTGTTGAGGAGCCAATGATAAGTGCTTGCAGTTCTGTGGTCCAGCAATTTATTCCTTCAGCAAGCACAGGGTTGCTTTAAAAGGAAGAATGTATTGACACATGGGAACAAAGAGCCAGTCATTTTAGGGCAATTTCTAAAATACACTTGGCAATAATACCTCTAACCCTAACCCTAACCCTAATAATATGATAATACCTCTCACCTAAAAATCTATGAGCAAGAAGTTCCCCCCTATACTGTAAATCCCTTAGCAGAACCGAGAATATAGAGGTTACTGAGCCACGATCACGGCCAGGTGTTCTCAAAGCGATGCTCATGGTCTAAAGCTTATAAAAGGTCACACCGGGTGTTCATTGCAGTTCCGCGGGAGAACGGTTGCCTAATATGTGCAAGGCCCTAGGTTTGATTCTTAGCACCAGAAAAAAAAGAACACATTACTTTTATAACATTAATGTTTGGTAGTCAGTTCTAAAAGCAAACTGGATAATTGCATAGGTGATGACAGAAATATTTTTGTATTTAATATAAAAATTTACTTAATACCATTATATTTAACATAAAATTCTGCCACTTGTGTACTTCAAAACATAAAATCAAATTTTTATTACTTTCCTGGTAAATTAATAAATGAATGAATCAATCTCTCTCTCTCTTTCTCTCAAAAAATACTCAACAAGCCAGGTGTGGTGGCGCACGCTTGTAATCCCCGTGCTTGGGAGGCGGAGACAGGAGGATCAAAGCCAGCCGTGCTGGCTTAAGAGACCCTGTTAAAAAAAAATATATATATATATATATGTTTATATATATAAAAATATAAATAATATAAATAATATATATTAATATATATAAATTAATATATATAATATATATATATTAGGTCTGGGAGTGTAACCTGGAGGTAGAAGGGTTTCCAGGAACCCAGTACCACCACCACCAAAAAAAAAAATAAACTCAACAAAATAAGAAATATCACCATCATTTTCTAATGGTCTTCATCTTTCATCTTGATAAAAATTAATAGACTTGAAGATAGAATTAATATGATTGCATTTCCTATTTCCAAATAATTTGGTATTCTAAGCCCCACAATAAATGTCCAGAAAAATTTCACAATAGCACTGTTGGTTTGTCCTGATTCTACAAGCAGTTTGTAGTTTTTAAAAACTAAAAAATTCAGAAAAGTATAAAACTAAAATTAATGCCATTATTGATCTCGTGATCTGGAAGTTACATTTAATAGCTTAGTGTATTTCCTAACAATTTTTTGAAGTATTAAGAATTCAACCAAATGCACTCTAATACGGAGTGAAATGCTCTCTAATACCTAGTCTTTTTTATTTTTTTTTTTTAATTTTTGAGACAGGGTCTCATTAAGCTGCTGAGGCTAGCCTGGAACTTGCAATCTTCCTGCCTTTGCCTCTCAAGTACCTAGGATTATGAGTATGTGATGCCCCACACGGCTTTATTAATCTTTTTTTATTAATATACATGAATTTATGTATTTTTGGTTCATGAAATACACACAACTCTGTATATATAATAGTTTTAAAAATGTTTCACTTATAATATGAAAATCATTTTGCTAAGCCATTAAATAAAAATAAGATTTTAAATTAATCCCCCAGTTTCCCATCATATGGAAGTACAATGAATGGTTCAAGTAACTCTTCCACTCGAGTTAAAATTTTTAGTACCTTTCCATTTTTTCTAATAAAAATGGGATTAAATATTTAATTATCTGGTCTTAGCATTCTATTTGGAAACTAATTTGCCTTCGTTCAGGAACTTACCATGATGCTCTGCTCTTAGTGGCCAGAGAACTTTAAGCACTTGAGTCGCAGCCTGGTGCGTTGGCACTTCCCTGCAATCCCAGTACTTGGAAAACTAAGAAGGGAGGACCACCGGCTCAAGGCCAGCAGTGTAGTGAGGTCCCTCGGCAACTCAGTGGGATCCTATTCTCAAAATAAAAAATAAAATAGGGCTTAGGGTATAGCTCGGAGATAGAATGCCTTTGTGTCCAATCTCCATTACCTCCTCCCAAAAAAGAAAGGAGAAAAAAAAAACAAATAGCAAATCCAATTTTAAGCAGTTTGTTTGCTGTGGTTTAACACTCTGCCCCACGCAACCCGGTGTGGTAGCTGCACACTTTTGCCGGTGTGACAGCTCTGTAGGGGAATGAAGAAAGGGACAGATGTGAGCTGGAGAAAGCAAGACGCAAGTGCCCCCGACTCCACAAACATCAGAGGAGAGCAGCGTGCCTTCCTAAGGGCAGAGCGCAAGGCTCGGGCCAATTTTATTTTAATTTTAAAAGGTCATGATGACCTCAGCTGACATCTATGCAATAAATAACGCTGACAAAATAGCACAGAGTTGGATTTTGTTTTTTGATCCAGTGGAGAGCGTTTGTTTTCCAGTAGTGGAGACTGGAACACGTACACACGTGTTATCTTGTTTCACGGTTTAAGTTTAAAAAATACGTTTCCTACTCTTTAAAAAATGTCATTAGTTTCATTGTTTTAAACTTTGCTTTAGTTATAAGAACTCTGCTTAATTTGTTCTTTATATCTTAGAGTGATTTGTAAGTCACATACTATCAGGAATAGGTCGAGATTTACGGGGAGAAAGTGTACTTAGAGAGCAGCATCTAACTGGACATGCTGCTGCACGCCTGTAATCCTGGTACTTGGGAGGCTGAGGCAGAAGGGTTGCGGGTTCGAGGTCAGCCTCAGAAATGTAGGACACTGTCAGCAAACTAGTGACACCCTTTTTCAAAATAAAAAATAAACAGGGCTGGGTGTGTAGCTCAGAGGTAGAATGCCCTTGGGCTCAATCCCCAGTAAATCACACACACACACACACACTCAATAGCATCTCTAACTGGGAGTGGTGAGCATGTGTAATCACAGCTACTTAGCACGAGTGATGAGGGTCGTAAGTTCCAGGCTAGCCTGGGAGACTTAATAAGACCCTGTCAGAAAGGAGAGGGGAGGAAGGAAAGGAGAAGAAAGGAGAAAACAGACAACATCATCTACAGACGACATCTCCATTGGGGTTGGGGCTGGGGTGAGGGATGTAGGACTGGGCTAAGGCAGTAGCTGAACACAGAGCACTAGACAGAGGCCAGACCTACACGGGGTCAGAGGTTGGGACGGCTCTTCTGGAATGTTCCACATCCAGGTGTGGGAGGACGTAGAGGAGTTGGGAGACAGATAGGTACTCATTCTCCTGGGTCGGTCTGTCATGGACACAGGCTCTTCTTGGAAAGGGATCGAATCCTGGGAGTGAAAAAGTTCCTCCAGCTGAGGGCACGAGCTGTGGAGAAGCCCGGCGGGAGCCTGGAGCAGGCAGTGGTCCTAGTGGAAGGAGACGGGAGACCTCCGTGGGCAGACAGGCTCAGAGTGGGGTCCA
Source organism: Muscardinus avellanarius (assembly GCF_963383645.1). NCBI lineage: Eukaryota > Metazoa > Chordata > Mammalia > Rodentia > Gliridae > Muscardinus > Muscardinus avellanarius. The sequence goes on from NC_137806.1 coordinate 5,388,528, forward strand.
CGCCGCTCACCGCACACCCCGTTATTCTGTCAGTGCTTGCCTGCGGTCAAAATACCCGGGCTTGCCTTCTCCCATTTCAATGTCAATAATCACATTATGATATAATTTTTACATTATAATATAGTCTACATTATTTTGTACTGAAAAGAGCTATTGACTTGCATTCAGGTCAGATGAAAAATTTAGCAGGATTTTATTTCTTCACCTCCCAGTTTGGGTGGATACATTCTGGCCTTTCATACTGCCGTAATGAAGAGGACCGAGTAATGGCTCTGAATTATTTATCTTGTCTTTAGGAATTATTGCCACCATTAGTGTTGCATTTTGTAATCATGCCCACATCTATACAGGTTAAACTGTGTCTAAACTCCTAAGTGTTCCACAGTAATTTCTTCTGCTGACTTGATATGAACGATTGGATGCGTGAATGTAAACCCTAGAGCCCAGGAGCATCGCACCTGCTCTGCTGCTTAACCGCACAGCCCGTATCCCTACCCCACGTTCATACAGCAAAGCTAATGTTTTAAAAAATCTGATCATGGGAGTTGCATTTTGTCCTGACCCCTCTTCCCTACCTTCTTTACTTTGGTCTTGAAAAAAATTGGCTTGATGTTATAGTCGACATTCTTAGTTAAAAACTAGAGCATGTTCCAGTCTTTCCAATTTGTGAGAGAGATTGCTGAATCTGTTGGTTCAAGTGGTGAGCACTGGGAAGAGAGATGGATGCTAGCTGGGGTCAGAAGTGTAGTCTTCGGCAGCCAGCTAGGGAGTTTGTATGTCTTCCTATGACAATGAGGTGCCTTTCACAAATCATGTGTTACCAGAGAAGCCCAAGCATGGATCCTCAGAAATGGAACTCCACTGGGGTTTTAGGTAGTGCATAGGCTACAATGCCTGTCAATAATAACTTGGATTTATTTTCTTAAAATTTTTAGTTTTTAAATTATAAATTTAATTTTTAGTTCTTAAACTTTATTTATTTATTTATTATGGTACTGGGGTTCCTGGAAGCCCTTCTACCTCCGGACTACACTCCCAGACCTATTTTTTATATTTTTTTTATTTGGAAACAGGGTCTCTTAAGCTAGCGCGGCTGGCTCTGAACCAGCACGATCCTCCTGTCTCTGCCTCCCAAGCGTGGGGATTACAAGCATGTGCCACCACGCCCGGCTTAAAGCTGTTTTTTTATACCATATATTGTTTACTCTCTAGATAAAAATAATCAAAATTTCCATATATGTACTTTTTTTCCTTGAAGGTAATCTGCTCGCTTTAGTCAAGCGGCTCTTCAGTTGACTAGATGTTCACAAATAATGTCACTTCAGACCCAATAACAAGGAGTGTGGTGCCAGTGCAGATTTTTTTGTTTGTTTGTTTGTCCTTAGAATGCCCTTTTCTATTTCCATGTGAGTCTTGTCACATAGGATTGAAGCAATTAATTAGCCAAATTGTAACTAATTCCTTTTGACAAGCAAGCCACCTTCTTTTAGCAAAAGCATAAGAGGAACAATCTAGAAAATGTGTATTGAATTCACTAATTAAATTAAATGCAAAATCAAGGACTTATGGGGATCATGTAATTTTTGGTAAAACAAATAGACATCTTAAAATGAATCATTTGATTGGGGCCATTCATCTAAGTTATAAACCGTGTCTGAATTTAAGGGTCAATTCATGAAAACACATTAAATTAAAGTGCACTTCCGCGTTGTGCCTGAGCATTTCAGTATTAGATGTTCAGGTGGCAATTTCCTTGCGGATATTATCAGTGAGAAGTTTATTTCTTGGAGTTGTACAGCTTGTCCTGTATCTTTCTACATCTCAGAGGGGAATATACGGATGAGTAGACCGCGCATACTAATATCCTGGCCGTGTAGGTTTGACAAAAATGTTACTTGTCACTTCCAAAAGATGTCATCACAATTATTACAACCTGCTTCCCCCCAAGAGGAAGCCAACCCAGTGAAACAGACCATCTGTGCCAGGACCGGAAGGTCACCGGAAGGCTTGCTGCCCGAGCATCTTTCGTACCCCGCCACTTCCTGTGGAGTTGGCGGCCTTTCTGTTTTGCCTGACACACCTTCAAGTTCAATTAAACAGAGGTGACTACCTCTGCAAGTGGTTGCCACAGATAGATGCCTCTGAATCTGTGATGGGGTTATGTTCCAATCAACCCATTGTAGGCTGAAAATCTCTGATGTAAAAAATGCACTTAACACCCCCAGTTCAGTGAGCATCCCGTTAGCTCAGCCCTCCTCTGATGCGCTCAGAACACTCACATCAGCCAACAGCTGGGCAGAGTCGTCTCACGCACAGCCTGCCTCATAACACAGTGCTGACTGTCTCACACAACTGGCTGAACACGGTACTGGAAGTGAGAAGCAGAGTAGTTAAATGGCTATACTTTCGCAGTATCTTAAAGTTGAAAACTTGTAAGTCTAACTGATAGAAGGTGAGAGCCATCTGATTGCTGATGTGAAGATCACGGTGGAGGTTTGTGTATTTCAGAGAAGATTTCCCAGGGAGAGTAGGTAGAGTGCAAAGACAGGATGCCGAGGTGGTGGCCTGAGCAAAGGGAGTGTTTCAGTGGCAGGAGGGAGGTGGTGCCTGTGACTACGAAGAGGGGTGGAGCTCAGGGCAGGAACGGGGCCGCAGAAGCCAGGAGAGGAGACACAGCTGCAGCCGACGGTGAGCACTCCCAAGAGCAGGGTGGTCTGCAGTGGAGCCCAGAAAGCCGGGTTGGCAGGAGCGTGGGTGAGCAAGGGCTCGGAAACCAACCTGCCCTTGCAGGTGTGCGGAGGTCTGGTCCGAGCATCCCCATCCAGTTAAAGAAGCATCTCCTTCTTGTTCCAGAAGACAGAGCTGGGAGGACGTGGCAGGGACCAGGGGATCTCTGCAACAGCAGAGCAGGGACCAAAGTGAATTTGCAATATAAGAGAAGTCCTCTGAAGGGACCCAGACAGATGTGAGGTTAAAATAGGAAATGACTCAGACAACAAAGCCCAGTTTAGAATCAGAGAAACAACTAATCAGAGGAACAGCGAGGAGCGCAGTGAGACTGAGCGCGGGCAGAGGACGGCGGGGCCCCGGCAGCGGCACGCACCGCCCCAGCAGTGCAGCCACGTGGCTGCGGGCTCCGGCGTGGCCGAGCGCCGACTGCCAGCAAGGCCCTTCCAGCCTGGTTTGCTTTGCTAAGAAGCAACATCCGAGGAGGGAGAAGACGTTTCGGTGCAGTGGTGCATAAAAAAGAAAACCCTAGAAACCTGGTGGTCCAAATTGAAGACCTAAATATTTTCCTAATTTCAAAATTTCCCAGTAAATAGAATAAGATGGAGTAAGGATAAGTAAGAAAATAAGTAAGGAACAGAGAAACGAACATGCCATACACGCAGAACTCAGCCACGCATGACTTGGGAGTGTGTCTGAGAAGCGTGTCCGCGAGTGATGCTGTTGTGTCGTCAGCTTCCCGTTACTATGACAACGCACAGCGCCCAGGAAGGAGCCGGGAGGCAAATCTGGGTCCAGATGTTCAGAGACGGCATCGTGGTCAACACAGGCAGGAAGGAAAATATTGCAGACTGTAGGGGAAATGCCTTAAAAAGTAGAATGGAAGAAGAGAAAAAAAACTCACTCATCTTAAATCTCTACCAATGTTAAGTCAAATCCAACCAAGCAGAGCACATCTCCCAGGAGATAGCTGGCCCGAGCCAAGGGAGGGTCCATCTTAGAGATGAATTTCTCTAACTAGCATTTGAACCCCATTTGAGACAATTATTTTAACATTTAATCTTAAATATTAACATTGTAGTTAAGAAGTTTGTTTGCACTCAAGTGAAAAAACTGGACTGCTATATTAGAATATATGTGTGTATATGTATATATGCCAATTATTTCCTTGTCAGTTAAAGATGTCGATTTAATCACCTCTTAGCCTCTTCTTCTTCCAATTCCTCTATCCCTTATTTTTCTGCATAAATCTTACTTTCTAATCCTAGTTGAATTTAGGGAGAGGATATTCTCTTAGCTCTCAGTGTTGGTCTCACTGGAACTCAGGAGTGAACACAACTCCAGAAAAAATTTGACTAGTTCCTAGTATCGCAGTAAACTGATGTCCCATTCCTCTTGGGACTTATTTTGCACTGGAATACCATGCAGTTTTTTAAAAGCTGCTGTGAACCAAGTGTGGTGGCGCACACTTGTAATCCCAGCATTCAGGAGGCTGAGACAG